>NC_082663.1:29106515-29409545 GCF_025265405.1 Mesoplodon densirostris
AGGTTTATGGTTCCTGGCTTCTCTGAATTCTGCTCCTTCTTCCATGTTTCCCTTCCTGCGCATCTCTTTTCTGTATAACATCTCCCCATTGTGCCTTTAAGGCTACTTCCTTCTTTTCCCCAAAGAACAATGAATACAGGGCTGCATATTCAGGAAACTTTTTCTGATGGTTTGATGCAACCAGATTGGGCAGTTACATCATAGTCTCACACAGCCCAGCTTAAAACTGAACATCAGCCATGCCTCTTCTTAAAAGACACTGGTCAAGCCCACTGTCCAAGGTCTTCTGCAGGGTGGCCTCTCTGGGTAGAGTCTGGGCCTCTCTAGTCTCATGTGCTCCTCGACAATCTTTAAGCAAAATGTCTTATTCTCAGTCATGCCAAGAAAATTGAGCAACCTCCAGCTTCTTCCTAAACCCACACTCCAGCCCATAACTCTGCTTACAGTCAGTCAAATGATTTGCTGAACAGGCCATTTGAGCCAGGACTCCACCTCTAAGCAACAGAGCAGACGTTTGAAATTATAGTTCTCTCTTTTTTCACAGACCCATTCAAATTCTTAGTCCGGGATGACCTCTCTCCAGCCCCTACTCAGCCCCACGCTCCCCCAAAACAGAGGCAGAAGGAAGGGCACCTTTGCACTTTGCAGCATTATTGGTTGAAGATGGGCTGTCCAAGCAGTCCATCTTGGGGGACTGGTTTTACTTTACCAAGAGATAATGGCCCATGGAGCAATCTCACTCTTTTTTCATCTGAGTGGGCTGGTTTTCTGTGAGGTTTAATCAGTGAAAGAGGAAATGAGCTAATGAAAAACTAAACCCCCCAGAGCCTCAGATCCTTAGGTTTTTTGAGTCATCTGTGCAGTGCTTTCCTTCACTTCACTGGAAAGCAGAGAACAGGGAAGAAGAGGGTATATTGGTTTCCTGGGGCTGCTATAACAAAGTATCACAGGTTGGGTAGCTTCAAACAAGAGAAATTTATTTTTCCAGTTTCGGGGGCCAGAAGTCTGAAATCAAGATGTCAGCCAGGTTGATTCCTTCTGCGGGCTCCGAGGGAGAATCTGTTCCAGGTCTCTCTCCTGGCTCCCTGTGGTTTGCTGGCAATCCTTGGCATTCCTGGGCTTGTTGAAGCATCATTCCAATCTCTGCCGTTGTCTTACATGCCTTCTTCCTGGGGACGTGTCTGTGTCCAAATTTCCCTCTTCCTCTAAGAACACAAATCATACTGGATTTAAGGCCCACCCTAATCCAGTATGATCTCATCTTAACTAATTACATCTGCAAAGATCCTATTTCCATTCTGGGATTCTGGGTGGACATGAATTTAATGGGGGGAGACATTATTCCACCCAGTACAGAAGGCAAAAGGGGTGTGGGCATGGTTGGAAGGCTGCTGGTGCCCATCCTGAAGATGCATTTAAAAAGCAACATGGCCGAGCGGGTTAGAGTCCAGACTCTTGGTCAGTGTCTGCATGTGCATTTCAACCCTGCCTTCACATTATATGAACTTCTTCTCTTTCTTTGCCCCTGTCTCCTTACCTATAAAATGGGGATCATAAAAGGCTTACTTCAAAGGCTTGTCGTGAAGATCACGTGCATTCATCGATGTGCAATACTTGGAACAGTTCCCAGTACATGGTTTGCGCTCAATAAATGTTACCAGCTGCCCATATTTTTCTGAGTGCTTTTTACTTGCAGGAGCCATTGGAGGAGGCATTAGGGACAAAAACTGACTTAAGCAAAGCTCTGCCCCAAAGGTACTTGCCATCTAATAGCAGAGACCTTAACGATAAATGATACAAATTTTCATATGCTCATGCTAAGTGGTGGTTGGCTTTGCTGGTAACTGAGAAGGAGGACAGCCTATGGCTTGGTAGCCTGTGTCCCCTCTGGGGACAGAATTCATAGAAGCACTTTCTACAAGGAGCAATGCCCTTCAGGATTCACGAGGCTACTCAAGCAATATAAAACATTGACAAAGAGACAAGTACTTCTCCAAAGGTCATCTCAAGCGATCCTCCCAATGACCTCAGGCTGTGCTTGTCTCATTTTACAGCTGAAGAAAAATGAGAATCAAACAGGTTAATGATTTATCCAAAGTCACCAGGCAGATCCCGGTCTCAAAGCCAGTACTCTTTGCCCGATGAACAAATCATTCAGCTGGACAGGCCCTGGGCCCATGAACGAGACAGCTGCCTTAAAGGAGGAGACGTCACCGGCTCCAGGAATGCTGCATCTCCTGATAATGACGACAAAGGTGACAAAGGTGATGTTGTGCCTCAGTTGTGTCCACCCTGGGATTTTAAAAGTAGTTTGGGGATCGCTGAGAAAACTTTCAAAATAGGTTTCAAACTGAACTTGGCTGCTCATCTTGTTACTGAATAAAAAGTGGCTGTCGGGCTTCCCTGGTGGCGCAGTGGTTGAGAGTCCGCCTGCCGATGCAGGGGACATGGGTTTGTGCCCCGGTCCGGGAAGAGCCCACATGCTGCGGAGCAGCTGGGCCCATGAGCCACGGCTACTGGGCCTGCGCGTCCGGAGACTGTGCTCCGCAACAGGAGAGGCCACAACATTGAGAGGCCTGCGTACCGCAAAAAAAAAAAAAAAAAAAAAAAAAAGTGGCTGTCATTAAATAAACCATTTAATGCTGAGTGCATCCTGGCAGTGGGGGAAAGGGTTGCCCATCACTTTGCCTGTGTTTATGTCATGGAGCTTTGCTAGAAAAGTCAAATGCAAATGATTTTGAACATCAGATTGTCTTCCTAAGAAACTCGTCCTCCAGATTTGAAGACCAATCCTTCTTAAACTTTTAACTTTGCTCTTCCGGGTAAGATGGCAGAAGAGTAAGACGCGGAGATCACCTTCCTCCCCACGGATACACCAGAAATACAGCTACACGTGGAACAACTCCTACAGAACACCTACTGAACGCTGGCAGAAGACCCCAGACCTCCCAAAAGGCAAGAAACTCCCCACATACCTGGGTGGGGCAGGGCGGAGAGATTCCCGCACGGAGGGTTGGTGCCGAGCGGCACTCACCAGCCCGAGGGGCTTGTCTGCTCGCCCGCCGGGGCGGGCGGCGCTGGAGGCTGGGGCTCGGGCTTCGGTCGGAGCGCGGGGAGAGGACTGGGGCTGGCGGCGGGAGCTCAGCCTGAGGGGGGCTGGTGTGCCGCAGCTGGCCGGCAGGCAGTCCGGGGGGGCTCTGGAGCTGCCGAGGAGGCAGGAGACTTTTTCTTCCCTCTTGGTTTCCTGGTGCGCGAGGAGAGGGGATTGGGAGCGCTGCTTGAAGGGGCTCCACAGACGGGCGCAACTCACGACTGAAAGCGCGGAGCCCAGTGACGGGCGTGGGACGCTGCGGCTGCTGCTGCCGCCGCCGGGAAGCCTGTGTGCGAGCGCAGATCACTGCCCACACCGCCGTTCCGGGAGCCTGTGCGGCCCGCCACTGCCGGGGTCCCGGGATCCAGGGGCAGCTTCCCTGGGAGAACGCACGGCGCGCCTCGGGCTGGTGCGGCGTCACGCCGACCTCTGCCGCTGCAGGCTCGCCCCGCACTCCGTGCCCCTCCCTCCCGGCCTGGGTGGGCCGGAGTCCCCGAAGAGGCTGCTCCTTTAGCCCTGTCCTGTCTGAGCGAAGAACAGACGCCCTCCGGTGACCTACACGCAGAGGCGGGGCCAAATCCAAAGCTGAGACCCAGGAGCTGTGAGAACAAAGAAGAGAAAGGGAAACCTCTCCCAGCAGCCTCAGAAGCAGCGGATTAAAGCTCCACAATCAACTTGATGTACCCTGCATCTGTGGAATACATGAATAGACAACAAATCATCCCAAATTGAGGAGCCAGGAGTCAGTGCTGTGCCTCTGAGGTGGGAGAGCCAACTTCAGGACACTGGTCCACAAGAGACCTCCCAGCTCCACATAATATCAAACGGCGAAAATCTTCCAGAGATCTCCATCTCAACACCAGCACCCAGCTTCACTCAACGACCAGCAAGCTACAGTGCTGGACACCCTATGCCAAACAACTAGCAAGACAGGAACACAACACCACCCATTAGCAGAGAGGTGGCCTAAAATCATAAAAAGTCCGCAGACACCCCAAAACACACCACCAGACGTGGACCTGCCCACCAGAAAAACAAGATCCAGCCTCATCCACCAGAACACAGGCACTAGTCCCCTCCACCAGGAAGCCTACACAACCCACTAAACCAACCTTAGCCACTGGGGACAGACACCAAAAACAACGGGAACTACGAACCTGCAGCCTGCAAAAAGGAGACCCCAAACACAGTAACATAAGCAAAATGAGAAGACAGAAAAACACACAGCAGGAGAAGGAGCAAGATAAAACCCCACCAGACCTAACAAATGAAGAGGTAATAGGCAGTCTACCTGAAAAAGAATTCAGAATAATGATGGTAAAGATGATCCAAGATTCTATTTCCCAGATCAAAAATCTTGGAAATAGAATAGACAAAATGCAAGAAACAGTTAACAAGGACCTAGAAGAACTAAAGATGAATCAAGCATCGATTAAAAACACAATAAATGAAATAAAAAATACTCTAGATGGGATCAATAGCAGAATAACTGAGGCAGAAGAACGGATAAGTGATGTGGAAGATAAAATAGTGGAAATAACTGCTGCAGAGCAAAATAAAGAAAAAAGAATGAAAAGAACAGAGGACAGTCTCAGAGACCTCTGGGACAACATTAAACGCACCAACATTCGAATTATAGGGGTTCCAGAAGAAGAAGAGAAAAAGAAAGGGACTGAGAAAATATTTGAAGAGATTATAGTTGAAAACTTCCCCAATATGGGAAAGGAAATAGTTAATCAAGTCCAGGAGGCACAGAGAGTCCCATACAGAATAAATCCAAGGAGAAATACACCAAGACACATATTAATCAAACTGTCAAAAATTAAACACAAAGAAATCATATTAAAAGCAGCAAGGCAAAAACAACAAATAACACACAAGGGAATCCCCATCAGGATAACAGCTGATCTCTCAGCAGAAACTCTACAAGCCAGAAGGGAGTGGCAGGACATAATTAAAGTGATGAAGGAGAAAAACCTGCAACCAAGATTACTCTACCCAGCAAGGATCTCATTCAGATTTGATGGAGAAATTAAAACGTTTACAGACAAGCAAAAGCTGAGAGAGTTCAGCACCACCAAACCAACTTTACAACAAATGCTAAAGGAACTTCTCTAGGCAAGAAACACAACAGAAGGAAAAGACCTACAATAACGAACCCAAAACAATTAAGAAAATGGGAATAGGAACATACATATTGATAATTACCTTAAATGTAAATGGACTAAATGCTCCCACCAAAAGACACAGATTGGCTGAATGGATACAAAAACAAGACCCATATATATGCTGTCTACAAGAGACCCACTTCAGACCTAGAGACACATACAGACTGAAAGTAAGGGGATGGAAAAAGATATTCCATGCAAATGGAAACCAAAAGACAGCTGGAGTAGCAATTCTCATATCAGACAAAATAGACTTTAAAATAAAGATTACTAGAAGAGACAAAGAAGGACAATACATAATGATCAAGGGATCGATCCAAGAAGAAGATATAACAATTGTAAATATTTATGCACCCAACATAGGAGCACCTCAATACATAAGGCAAATACTAACAGCCATAAAAGGAGAAATCGACAGTAACACAATCATAGTAGTGGACTTTAACACCCCACTTTCACCAATGGACAGATCGGCCAAAATGAAAATAAATAAGGAAACACAAGCTTTAAATGATACATTAAACAAGATGGACTTAATTGATATTTATAGGACATTCCATCCAAAAACAACAGAATACACATTTTTCTCAAGTGCTCATGGAACATTCTCCAGGATAGATCATATCTTGGGTCACAAATCAAGCCTTGGTAAATTTAAGAAAATTGAAATTGTATCAAGTATCTTTTCCAACCACAATGCTATGAGACTAGATATCAATTACAGGAAAAGATCTGTAAAAAAATACAAACACATGGAGGCTAAACAATACACTACTTAATAACAAAGTGATCACTGTAGAAATCAAAGGGGAAATTAAAAAATACCTAGAAACAAATGACAATGGAGACACGATGACCCAAAACCTATGGGATGCAGCCAAAGCAGTTCTAAGAGGGAAGTTTATAGCAATACAATCCCACCTTAAGAAACAGGAAACATCTCGAATAAACAACCTAACCTTGCACCTAAAGCATTTAGAGAAAGAAGAACAAAAACATCCCAAAGTTAGCAGAAGGAAAGAAATCATAAAGATCAGATCAGACATAAATGAAAAAGAAATGAAGGAAACGATAGCAAAGATCAATAAAACTAAAAGCTGGTTCTTTGAGAAGATAAACAAAATTGATAAACCATTAGCCAGACTCATCAAGAAAAAAAGGGAGAAGACTCAAATCAATAGAATTAGAAATGAAAAAGGAGAAGTAACAACTGACACTGCAGAAATACAAAAGATCATGAGAGATTACTACAAGCAACTCTATGCCAATAAAATGGACAACCTGGAAGAAATGGACAAATTCTTAGAAATGCACAACCTGCCAAGACTGAATCAGGAAGAAATAGAAAATATGAACAGACCAATCACAAGCACTGAAATTGAAACTGTGATAAAAAATCTTCCAACAAACAAAAGCCCAGGACCAGATGGCTTCACAGGTGAATTCTATCAAGCATTTAGAGAAGAGCTAACACCTATCCTTCTCAAACTCTTCCAAAATATAGCAGAGGGAGGAACACTCCCAAACTCATTCTATGAGGCCACCATCACCTTGATACCAAAACCAGACAAGGATGTCACAAAGAAAGAAAACTACAGGCCAATATCACTGATGAACATAGATGCAAAAATCCTTAACAAAATACTAGCAAACAGAATCCAACAGCACATTAAAAGGATCATACACCATGATCAAGTGGGGTTTATTCCAGGAATGCAAGGATGCTTCAATATACGCAAATCAATCAACGTGATACACCATATTAACAAATTGAAGGAGAAAAACCATATGATCATCTCAATACATGCAGAGAAAGCTTTCGACAAAATTCAACACCCATTTATGATAAAAACCCTGCAGAAAGTAGGCATAGAGGGAACTTTCCTCAACATAATAAAGGCCATATATGACAAACCCACAGCCAAAATCGTCCTCAATGGTGAAAAACTGAAACCATTTCCACTAAGATCAGGAACAAGACAAGGTTGCCCACTATCACCACTCTTATTCAACATAGTTTTGGAAGTTTTAGCCACAGCAATCAGAGAAGAAAAGGAAATAAAAGGAATCCAAATTGGAAAAGAAGAAGTAAAGCTGTCACTGTTTGCAGATGACATGATACTATACATAGAGAATCCTAAAGATGCTACCAAAAAACTACTAGAGCTAATCAATGAATTTGGTAAAGTATAGCAGGATACAAAATTAATGCACAGAAATCTCTGGCATTCCTATATACTAATGATGAAAAATCTGAAAGTGAAATCAAGGAAACACTCCCATTTACCACTGCAACAAAAAGAATAAAATATCTAGGAATAAACCTACCTAAGGAGACAAAAGACCTGTATGCAGAAAATTATAAGACACTGATGAAAGAAATTAAAGATGATACAAATAGATGGAGAGATGTACCATGTTCTTGGATTGGAAGAATCAACATTGTGACTCTACTACCCAAAGCAATCTACAGATTCAATGCAATACCTATCAAACTACCCCTGGCATTTTTCACAGAACTAGAGCAAAAAATTTCGCAATTTGTATGGAAACACAAAAGACCCCGAATAGCCAAAGCAATCTTGAGAACGAAAAATGGAGCTGGAGGAATCAGGCTCCCTGACTTCAGACTATACTACAAAGCTACAGTATTCAAGACAGTATGGTACTGGCACAAAAACAGAAAGATAGATCAATGGAACAGGATAGAAAGCCCAGAGATAAACCCACGGACATATGGTCACCTTATCTTTGATAAAGGAGGCAGGAATGTACAGTGGAGAAAGGACAGTCTCTTCAATAAGTGGTGCTGGGAAAACTGGATAGGGACATGTAAAAGTATGAGATTAGATCACTCCCTAATGCCATACACAAAAATAAGCTCAAAATGGATTAAAGACCTAAATGTAAGGCCAGACACTATCAAACTCTTAGAGGAAAACATAGGCAGAACACTCTATGACATAAATCACAGCAAGATCCTTTTTGATCCATCTCCTAGAGAAATGGAAATAAAGACAAAAATAAACACATGGGACCTAATGAAACTTAAAAGCTTTTGCACAGCAAAGGAAACCATAAACAAGACCAAAAGACAACCCTCAGAATGGGAGAAAATATTTGTAAATGAAGCAACTGACAAAGGATTAATCTCCAAAATTTATAAGCAGCTCATGCAGCTCAATAACAAAAAAACAAACAACCCAATCCAAAACTGGGCAGAAGACCTAAATAGACATTTCTCCACAGAAGATATACAGACAGCCAACAAACACATGAAAGGATGCTCAACATCTTTACTCATTAGAGAAATGCAAATCAAAACTACAATGAGATATCATCTCACACCAGTCAGAATGGCCATCATCAAAAAATCTACAAACAATAAATGCTGGAGAGGGTGTGGAAAAAAAGGAACACTCTTGCACTGCTGGTGGGAATGTGAATTGGTACAGCCACTATGGAGAATGGTATGGAGGTTCCTTAAAAAACTACAAATAGAACTACCATATGACCCAGCAATCCTACTACTGGGCATATACCCTGAGAAAACCATAATTCAAAAAGAGACATGTACCAAAATGTTCATAGCAACCCTATTTACAATAGCCCAGAGATGGAAACAACCTAAGTGTCCATCATCGGATGAATGGATAAAGAAGATGTGGCACATATATACAATGGAATATTACTCAGCCATAAAAAGAAATGAAACTGAGCTATTTGTAATGAGGTGGATGGACCTAGAGTCTGTCATACAGAGTGAAGTAAGTCAGAAAGAGAAAGACAAATACTCTATGCTGACACATATATATGGAATTTAAGAAAAAAAATGTCATGAAGAACATAGGGGTAAGACAGGAATACAGACACAGACCTACTAGAGAATGGACTTGAGGATATGGGGAGGGGGAAGGGTAAGCTGTGACAAAGTGAAAGAGCGGCATGGCCATATATACACTACCAAACGTAAGGTAGATAGCTAGTGGGAAGCAGCCGCATAGCACAGGGAGATCAGCTCGGGTGCTTTGTGACCGCCTGGAGGGGTGGGATAGGGAGGGTGGGAGGGAGACGCAAAAGGGAGGGGATATGGGAACATATGTATATGTATAACTGATTAAATTTGTAAAAAAAAAAAAAAAAAAAACTTTTAACTTTAAGCTTTATATTCAGCCTTTCTGGTCATTTATGATTTATAAACAAGCTACTAAAAGTATAAGGAACACAGCTCTTTACACAAAGAAAGGAGCATTTTTGCGTAAATGTAAGAATCCTTCCATAATACACTAACCCTGACTACATAGGTTCAAGTTCCAGCTTTGTCACCTTGGTAATTTATGTAAATTTTCTTTTAAAAATAATGTCTACCTCTTTGATATTAAATAAAGGATTAAATAAGGCAATATATAAAGGCTTAGAACACTGCTTTATTTCTGGTCAATCAAATGTTAGATTTTATTATAGGTCACAGTGCACTGAGTATAAAATTTGTATAGAACCATAAAAGACCCCAAAGAGCCAAAGCGATCCTGAAAAAGAACAAAGCTGGAGACATAACACTTCCTGATTTCAACAAAGCTATAGTAATCAAAACAGTTTGGTACTGGCATAAAAACAGGCAAATGGGTCAGTGAAACAGAATTGAGAGCCTAGAAATAAACCGTGGCATGTATGTTCAATGAATACTTGAGAAGGGAGCCAAGAATACTCAATAAAGAAAAGATAGTCTCTTCAATAAATAATGCTGGGAAGATTGGATATCAACATGGAAAAGAATGAAACTGGACTCCTATCTTATTCCACTCACAAAAATTAACTCGAAATGGTTTAAAGACTTATATGTAAGACCTGAAGCCATAAACCTCCTAGAAGAAAACACAGGGGGAAAGCTCCTTGACATGAGTCTTGGAAATGATTTTTTGGATACGACACTTAAAGCACAAGCAACAAAAGCAAAAATCGACAAGTGGGACTACATCAAACTAAAAAGCTTCTGCACGGCAAAGGAAATAACCAACAAAATGGAAAGGCAACCTACAGAACGGGAGAAAATATTTGCAAGCCACGTATCCAGTATGGGGTTAATATCCAAAATATATAAGGAACTCATCCACTCAGTAGATTCTGGAGTTTTCTTAAAGGGAGGCAATGTGTCTCCTCCTTCTCTCCTCTTCACTGCCACCAGTACTGTCAACAGAGGCAAGTTGCCTTGGCAAATTTGGAGCCATGGTTGTTGACTTCAGGACTTCTGTGCGTAGCTGAACGCTGCCTGGCTCCACGCTCTCCCCAGTACCATTTATAGGTACGTGGAACCAGGTGGTTTGCACTAACTTGAGACATTATGTGTTTTAAAGAGTTGGAAGAACCAAAACAGCGAGAGCAAAAACAACGTGAGAAAAAAATTATCCCAATATGAGCCTGTTGCCCTTTGAGGTTGCTTGGCTACCACCCCGTCTATGTCCACAGGGAAGCAACATGCTGATGGAACACTCTTGGGAAGCGGCCAACATTCAAACATCCGTCACCAAGGTGGCTGGAGGTGAGCTCAGTGAGACCCACTTAAGGAGCAGTGGGCTTGCCTCCTGAATGCCATGCAGATGTGTCCACGACAGCCCTCATTCCTCTTCTATGGCAACTTCTTAATTACCCATCCTTTTAGTGAATTCAGCTGTGTGCAATTCATGAGCCATGCGCACATTTTAATGACCTTTAAATAATAGTGTTTACAAAACCAGAGTCAAAATGAAATGAGAAACCTCTGCCTGAGCCTTCCAACTACAGCAATCAGCAAACATCAGCCGAGATGCCCGTATGATGTAAAGAGTTCAGGGACCTGATCCTTTTTCTCCCCGCCGAGTTGGCTCAGGTAATTTTGAACCTCTGCAGAGCGTTTCTTCATCTGGGGACCGACAGACCCACGAGTGTTCCACAGAGAGAATTCAGCACGTTCATGAAGTCGGATGGAAAAAATTTCAACTTTATTTTCACTAACCTCAAAAAGATATTTGGCATTTCCTTTCATTATAAAGGTTTTCAACAGTCACAGTCCTTATAGAAGTCCCTACAACTTTTTTACTGGGAAAATTCAAAGATATTTTCAAATCAATAGGGAGCTCTTGCAAGTTGTTATCTTGAAATAACATTTACCAGCATCACTACCTCTAAAATAATTCCAGACCCACCACTAGATCTTATTCAATGCATTAGCCAAAAAAGCACGTGCATTTTATATTACAAATTTGTCTATGAAGCATTTTGATAACTGTATTTTGACATCATAGCAGTCTGCTTTGGAATCCTAGGAATTTTATTTCATACGTTATTAAAACATTATTCTGAGAAAGTGCCTCTGGGTTTCCTCAGGCTGCCAGGGATTCCAGGGCACAAATAAAGTTAAGGCCCCCACAGCTGGACCTCGTGATGGGTCTCGTTCCTCATCCTGATGCCCACCCATAGCACACCTTTCTTCTTTCATCTTCATGGGCAACTTCTTTGTGTCCTTTTCTTAGCTGCCCTGACTCCTTCCCCACCCCCAGGCACTACCCTGGGCTCCATTTCTGATGAATCTTCCAAAAATATAAACTACAAGTATAAGCATTGCTTCATAAGCATGCAAAATGTGCTCCCTCAGAGGGTTGTGGGAATGTTCATTTGGAGCTCGAAAGTACCAAACATGCCTTCTAAGTGCAAAGAATGTAGCTATGCTGCTGGACCAGTAGGCAGTGGGTACACCTGAGGGCAGTGGCCAGCAACGCCTCCATATTGCTCCTCCGCGAGGCTGGGAGACTTGGGTCTACTTAAGTCAGCCACAGAGGTCCTCAGCGAGTGAGTGGCACTCCTTCATGGCCACACAGATGCACCATCCTGGAATTAGCTCTTGGAGGAGGTCTTGCAATTAACCTTCAACGTGAGTTCACTGGACCATTGATTGCATAAATGACATGTGACCAGATTTCAAAAATTAATCCACAAAATTATATTGCCTTTATGGTCAAAGAGTGGCTGACTCATTAAAAAGGCTCACAGGGCCATAAGTCTTTAAGAGGCTTCTTGGCGTTAAAATTAAGTTCTTACATCTTGCTTCTCTTTTTTGCCTTTCTTTTTTCCTCCTCTCTCTCTCCCTTTTCCTACACCCTTCATTGACTATCTCTCTAAGTTTGTGATTTAAGAAACTTTCTTAAAAGTGTTGCCTTTGGGCTTCCCTGGTGGCGCAGTGGTTAAGAATCCGCCTGCCAGTGCAGGGGACACGGGTTCGAGCCCTGGTCCAGGAAGATCCTACATGCCGCAGAACAACTAAGCCAGTGAGCCACAACTACTGAGCCCTCATGCCACAACTACTGAAGACCGCACACCTAGAGTCCGTGCTCCACAACAAGAGAAGCCACTGCAATGAGAAGCCCACACACCACAACGAAGAGTAGCCCGCATTCGCTGCAATTAGAGAAAAAGCCCACACGCAGCAACGAAGACCCAACGCAGCCAAAAAAAAAAAAAAAGTGTTGCCTTCAGTGGGGTTCGTTCTCTGTTTCATAAAAGAAATGAGTTTTGAAAGGAGGTCTGGGCCCAGACTTTGTGGATTGGTGAAGAGGAACAACTTGACTAAAAGCCCAGGATGTAAAATGTCACAAATGCTCTAGGATTGAGGCCACGTGTCTGTTAGTACTTAGGGCTGGAGACCAACCCTCTAAACACTCACAAGGATGAGGCCTGGCATCTTGGGCATCCTCACATGCCCCAGAGTACTGCTACCTTTGACAGAAGTGAGCTGTTTCCTGAAGACCAGCAGATCTGACATTTTCATCTCACATTTAATCTTTTTATTTACATACTTTTTCTTCCAGTTTTATTGATATATAATTGACACACGATACTGTATAAGTTTCAGGTGTACAGCATAATGATTTGACTTACATACATCATGAAATAATTACCACCATAAGCTTAGTGAACATCCCTCATCTCATATAGGTACAAAATAAAAGAAAAAAAACTTTTCCCTGCAATAAGAACTCTTAGGATTTACCCTCTTAACAACGTTTATGTATAACATACAACAGAGTTGATTATATTTATCATGTTGTACATTACATCCCTAGTACTTATTTATCTTCTGGAAGTTTGTACCTTCTGACTGCTTTCATCCAATTCTCCGTCCTCCCATCTGCCGCCTCTGGTCACCACAAATCTGATCTCTTTCTCTATTAGCTTGTGTGCTTGTTCTTTTTTGAAGTATAATTGACCTACAACACTACGTTAGTTCCTGGTACACAACACAGTGATTGAATATTTCTGTACATTACAAAGTGATCACCGCTCACCTCACATTTTAATGACAGAACAGGACCTTGTAAGGACAGACAGACAATGCTGGTCAGAAACCACAAACTGTTGTGAGCTTGTGTGAAGAAAGGAAAGAACATTGATCAGAGTATAGGGAATCGGGTCCTGCTCCCTGCTCTATCTGTACACACTGGGAGGCCTCAGCAAGCCTCAGGCTCATTTATTAAAAAAAAAAAAAAAAAAAAGAGAGAGAGAGAGAGAGTAGCCACAGTTATTATGAGACTGTGAAGAAATAGTGGAGGTGAAAAAGAAATACTTGGAAAAGTAGAATTTTTCTGCTCAAATGGATTGCATTTTTATTATATTTTGAAAAATACATTCTTCATGTTTGGTGAACTCATTTTGAAAACCAGCGTTTTCCACAATTTTTGAATGATACACCTATAACAGTAAAAGTTTTAAGGCACACAAAGATCATGATACGTGTCTTAGAAATATGACACCCTCCTCAGGGTTGCCATTCTTTTTTTTTTTTTTTTTTTTTTTTTTTTTTGGCTGCGTTGGGTCCTTGTTGCTGAGTGCGGGCTTTCTCTAGTTGTGACGAGCAGGGGCTACATTTTTGTTGCAGTGCACAGGCTTCTCATTGTGGTGGCCTCTCTTGTTGTAGAGCATGGGCTCCAGGTGTGCGGGCTTCAGTAGTTGCAGCACACAGGCTCAGTAGTTGCGGTGCGTGGGCTTCAGCAGTTGTGTCTTGCAGGCTCTAGAGCAGTGGCTCAGCAGTTGTGGTGCACTGGCCTGGTTGCTCTGAGGCATGTGAGATCTTCCCAGACCAGGGATCGAACCCATGTCCCCTGCATTGTCAGGCGGACTCCTAACCACTGTGCCACCAGGGAAGTCCAGGGTTGCCATTCTTATAATGTGGAAAGATATCCTTGTTGAAATTTACGTTGACTTTGACATTCTACCAATAGAGACCAAACATTAAGGTTAAGTCAGAGCCAGATTACTTTAAAAGCTAATCAGGATTATGAATTTGGTCCAACAGGTAAAAGGGAGCCATCGTATGTTCTTGAGCAGGGGAGTGACAGGAAGCACCACTTAGGAGAGTAAAATTGGCAAGAAAGAGCAAGCTGAATGGAAGGGACAAGAAACTGCAGTCAAAGCAGTGAAATGGTAACTCCAACACTCCAGCTACAAGGAGCTTCCTCGTCCTTGCCTGAGAACAGGGCCAGCCAAGATAGACTTTTGAAGTCAATGGATATTTTTATTTCTAACATCACTCATCTCTCAGCCTCTGAGCCTCAGAATATAGAGCACCTCATGCTATCCTACGAGCTTCAGTCAGCGCCCATCCACATGGGACCCACACCATAAAAGATCCCCCTCTTCAACTTTGCTTCCTACCCCCCTTCCCCACCACAGAGCCCGTTCTCCAGGTGCAGCTCACTCCAGCAGGGCCCAATGAGATCAGTCCCCTTGCCTTCAACCTACAACAAACAGAGACGTTTACTCCCTCCCAGAGGACTTTGACTTTCAAAAGAGAATCCATGTTCACACAAATGGATCTGCAGTCCATGAAATCTCATGCTGTGTGACCTCATAAATCGCAGGGGGGTGTGTTCTTGGCAGGCAGCCTTAGGGGGACTACGTCCGCAAGGTGCGGCCCCTGAGCTCATCCTGTGTGTCATAGCTCCTTCCCGTTCTCTCCCAGGATTCCTGGCTTCTCTAACAACCTATACATTCAGAATAGGGACAGCCTGTTACTCGGACAAGGCTGGTGCTCCATCTGCCATAATGGATGCTGGGCTTCCCTGAGAGAAGTGGTCCCAGGCCTGAGCCAGGCAAGCATGGGCTCTAGCTGCTGACATCATAGCCTCACAGAGGGGTAAGGGCAAGAGGAGAGACCAGCAGCGGGAACAACCTCCCCAGGCCAGGAAAATCCTTGCCACCAGCTAGAACCCTTTCTTCATCAGGAAAATGAAGCCCTTTCAGCTACAATATTCCAGGAATCATTGAATTTCTTAAGGTAAGCTACAAGGCACAATCTCTGGGTCATTGCAGGTCACCTGCCATCATAGCTAAAAGTAAAATTGGCCAATGAAGCTGTTACTTCCCAGCAGTTGTCTCATGGAGGCATTGATCAGCCAACTGGTTAACAGATTCTTAAGTCTCTTCTCGACTGACTGATGGATTTTACCAAAAAAAGAACTCAAAGCTCAGCTTCCATCCTAACAGGTAGTCACAGTCTGGGATGCCAGAATCAGGGATGAAAACAACTTACCTAAAGGCAAGTGCTATGTAATAGAGTCCAGAGTCCATAAGGGCTCAGGTAGTGGGACACGCATTGCAGGAACAGCTAGAGAAAAATCAGGTTGATCTGGAAAGTTCTTGTGAAGCACAGGGTCTCAGGCTGGGGCCTGCTTCCCTTTTCTTTCCACCTACCAGTGAGCAGCATAACATTTGGGGAAAAAGGGATAGGAGGCAGGCTTGGGGCCAGCCATTGCAGAAACCACTTAAAATGGTACGTCCTATGATGGCACGGGCACCCTCCAGAGCCCTCTTTTTCCATAAGAGCCTCTGGGGATCACCCATTCCCCTGCTCACTCTGAGAAGCAGCCCAGCCCAGCCTCAGGCCCCTGGGCCACTGCAGAGCTGCAGGAAAGCATTACAGAGTTTCTCTCAAATGGCACTCTCTGTCCCATGGCTGATGCTGTTGGTTGGGGAATTCTATTGGGCCCATAAATTCTTTATAGCTGTTCTTGTTTGTTTTGAAAACATTGGAGTTATCAGTCGGATCCTGAAAGAGTTTTATTTCACTCTGCAGGCAGGCCTTATTTTTGGCCTGACAACTTGGAGAGCAGAACCTCTTCATGAAAGGGAAAAGGAGCCAAAAAGAAATGACTTTTCTAAAAAGTTTCAAGAAAGAAAAATGGTGTTGGAGGTGGAAGTCCACCTGAGGATGGAGCAGAACGCAAAGGCAGGAGGCCCCCTCCAGGGCTTACACTGGCGCCTGCCCTCAGAAGGTCCAACACTTGTTTAATGCATGGTTGTCGCCATCTTGAAATTCTTTAAAAGTTTGGAAGAAGGGCCTCTTCATTTTCATTTTGTACTAGACCTCACAAACGATGCAGCCAGTTCCGGCCAGCTGGTCTTTTTACTAAGAAGTTCCTCCTTGTGTTCTCAGAGGACAAGGAGGGAGCTCAGGGGAGAAAATGGCCATCTCAGATGTAAGGCTACAAACCAAAGCCCACCTGGGACACAACAGCCTTCAGGCTCACCCCCCAGGTTCCATCTGGACCCGGCTGGGCCTCCTCTGGTAGAGCAAATCTGTCCTAGAGCAAAGGTCCTTGTTTAGCCTGGGGTGTCCATGCTGAGTCCACACACTCCCCAGGCCATGTCCTGAATGACTTTGGACCCTCGGGTAAGAGGAGCCTCCTTAGAGGACCCAGGATGCAGGTGGGCTGAGGGGCTGTATTCATTCCCTACAGCTGTTGTAACCACTTCCCACTGGGGATCTTAAAATAACACAACTTTATTCTCTTACAGTTCTGGATACCAGAAGTGTGAACTCAGTCTTACCAGGCTTAAATCAAGGCGTCTGCGGGCTCCAGGAGAGAATTCCATCATTGTCACTTCCAACTTCCGGTGGCTGCCGGCCACCCGTGGCTCATCATGTGACCTCCTCGCTCCTGCCTCGGACTCTGTGGTCACAATGTCTCCATCTTTTCTGTATTAAATTCCCCTCTGCCTCCCTTGTATAAGGATGCTTATGATTACATTTAGGGACCACCTAGGAATCTCCCCCTCACAAAGGAGGGATTAATTACCTCTGCAAAGCCCCCTTTGCCATATAAGGTAACATTCACAGGTTCCAGGCATTTAAGGGTGGCTGTCTTTGGGGGCCACTGTTCAGGCTGCCTCAACAACAGTTGTGAGTTGGTGCTCTGTGGGAGAAACTCGGGGTCTTCCTGCTGCCCCAGGCTGCTCTACGGCTTCCCTCCCTGCAGCTCCCCACCCTGGGCCTGAACTCCAGAGGGCCCTGGCAGCCATCCACACCTCTGTAGAGCTCCCAGCCCCACTTCCGCCAGGATGTACCTGTAAACAAACACGTTCAGAGAAGGGAAAGAGAAGCGGGGCGGGGGTGGCCCCAGGACCTTGCTCCTGGCTTCCTTGGCTACCAAGATAAGTCGATTTGAGCCAAGATGTGAATCACCTTTAACACTGGCATGCATAATCTTAATACCTAGTTAGACCCAAAGAAAGGATGAACAAAGTAATTTCAGGCCCTGGAGAGGCCCATGAGGAGGAGACCTTTGGTTAGGCCCTGGAGGATAAACCATATCAACTTACCAATAGGCAGGGGCAGGTGACCGAGACCAATTAAAGAGAGCAGCTTGAGCTCTTTATAAACACAGTGGCGTGGCCTAAAATGAGCTCTGTGGGGCCGGGTCAACCTCTGATTAGCCGCTGAACTTGACTGAGACAGAACAAGGCAGGTAGGAATAGAGGCCAAGTGGCCGATTATCCCAAAGGCTGCTCTTTGGCCATCTCTGACTGGACAGTTTACACAAATTATTCACCAGCAGTAAAAAGCCTTGACGATATTGTCCCTTGGAAATGGGAGTAGCACTCTCAGTGGAATTGGGCCTAAAGCAGGTGCTGCAGGGCCTGCCCTGAAGCCCCCATGAGGTATATGGAGTTTCCCTCTGTGTCCCTCTTGTCCCCTAAGAGCCCTTCTAATCCCCACCCTGCCTCGCCAAGGTCCCCAAACATGCAACCCACAGTGCCCGATGCTGTCCCCATCTTTAAGGGTCCTGTCAGGAAGGGTTCAGGGAACAGTGGAGGAAAATTAACACATTTTTAACAGAAGGGGTGAATAACATACTAAAAACCAAATGAATGATGTACCTAATTTGTATCAAAATTCAGGAGGAGAGGTGTTTTTGTGAAGAAGGTGGTACTTGGAGCTGGCCTTGGAAGGTGAGTTAGACTTAGGAAAACAGAGGTTGGGGTGGTGGATGGGAGGATTAAGGAAGAAAGGGGAGAACCATAGGAGAGAGTTAGCGAGAAGGCCAGTTGCCCTGAAAGGGAGGGGCTGGAATCAGGGGGTCTACGGAGGACACGGTATTGCCATAGCCTGCCTGGTCTTCAGAGGACAAGGCCTAAACTAAGGTGATGGTAATAGGGATGAAGGGCAACGGGAATAGAGTTAATATGGCCCAATGAGAGCCATCCACCCACCCACCCACTCTCGAATGTGTTCTCCTGGCCCTCCCCTTGCAAATGATGTTCCCACTATCCCCCAACCCAGGGGTCGCCCTTGATTCTTTCCTCTTTTCCTCAGAGCCCTGTAGTTAAACCCCATCAGCTCTATTTTTTTCTTTTTTTTAATATTTAAAAATTTTTATTGGAGTGTAGTTTATTTACAATGTTGTGTAAGTTTCAGGTGTACAGCAAAGTGATCCAGTTATACATATACAAATATCTACTCTTTTTTAGATTCTTTTCCCATACAGGTCATTACAGAGTACTGAGTAGAGTTCCCTGTGCTATACAGTAGGTCCTTATTAGTTATCTATTTTATATATAATAGTGTGTATATGTCAATCCCAATCTCCCAAGTTATCTCTCCCCGCCCTTTCCCCCTGGTAACCATAAGTTTGTTTTCTATGTCTGTGACTCTATTTCTGTTTTGTAAATAAGTTCATTTGTACCGTTTTTTTAGATTCCACATATAAGTGATATCACATGATATTTGTCTGTCTGACTTACTTCACTTACTATGACAATCTCTAGGTCCATCCATGTTACTGCAAATGGCATTATTTCATTCCTTTTTATGGCTGAGTAATATTCCATTGTATATATGTACCACATCTTCTTTATCCACTCCTCTGTCCATGGACACTTAGGTTGCTTCCATGTCTTGGCTATTGTAAACTGTGCTGCAATGAACATTGGGGTGAATGTATTTTTTTCAAATTACGGTTTTCTCCAAATATATGTCCAGGAGTGGGATTGCTGGATCATATATGGTAGTTCTATATTTAGTTTTTTAAGGAAGCTCCATACTCATTCTCCATAATGGTTGTACCAATTTACATTCCCACCTACAGTGTAGGAGGGTTCTATTTTCAAAATGTATCTTGAATCAGATCACTTCTAATCACCTTCATTGCCATCCTTCTAGTTCAAGCCACCATCTCTTGTCTGAGTTACCAAAATAGTCTGCTTTACATGTATCATTTCATGTGAGTCATTTAATTCCTTCCTGTGAGGAAACAACCTTATGAGTTAAATCCTATATCCTTATCTTACTGATGAAGAAACTGAGACACAGAGAGCTTACATAAGTGACGGGTCTGGGGCGAGACTCCTGGCCCCCCATTATGCTATACCCTTCCCCATCTTCTGTGACCAGCTGAAGAGATGGTACAGATCTAAGAACAAACACGGAAAGCTGCTCGGGATGTACTGCAAAGTGAGAAAAATAAGAACTCCATGCCTGTACAGGCAGGAACGCATCTACCTTTAAAAAAATGGTATATGTTCATACATGCATTGAAAGTAGTGTAAAAGGATACCAACAAAATATTAATATTAAAATGGGAGAATGGGTGCTTTCTGTTGAAGTTTTTCTCAAATTTATAAGTGTTTTTGTGTTTGTTTTTTTCTTTAGTTTCCACAATAACCTGGAATAGGTCTTTGCTCACATTTCACCTTCTGGGTAAGGCTTCCCTAAGACCCTTATACCTACTCTCACAACTCACCCTTTCCCTCCCCTGCCTTATCTTTCTCCATGGCTCTTATCACCACCAAGTAATTAATTATTTTAGTGATTCTCTGTCTCTCCTCTAGAACGTAAATTCCCTGAGGGTGAGATTTTTGCCTGTTTTGCTCAGTCCTATATTCCTAGACCAGTAGAACAGATAACTCATAGTAAACACTCAGTTTGTTGAGTGAATGAATGAAATAGTTGAACGAAAGGAAAAAGCTTGTCATTTCTGTAAGCAAACGTCATAGGCAACCTCTTCTCCTAAGGCAGACAGACCCAGAGGACGCTGAAACTGACACTCACGTGGCTCAGGTGTCCCTATCAGCTTGGGGCAAGGTGTTTGCTATCTCAGAGCCATACCTGCAATGGGTATTACTGCCAGAGGGCAGCCAGCTCTTTGCTGGAGTGGTAGCCTGTGGTGTTACCTGCCCATCCTGCTCTTTCCTCTGTGTATACAGAAACCTGTAGCACCTGGAGATTTCACGCACAGCCAGCTTCGTGTAACTTCGCTCACCGCCTTTGGTGGAAGTGGTCCAGATCTCTCCCTGGCCACAGTGGAAGAGCTGATCAGGGCATTGTAAACAAAGCCAGGTGCTAACTGCTTCTGGCCCAATAGCGATATTCAGAGATTTAGCTCAATTCTCAGCCTCAAGAGTCTACTGTGCAATCCGCATCCCACCTTCAAGAACTGTGAGGGAGAAATACAGCCCCCATAGCCATCGCATTCGACATAAACCAAGAGCTGAAATTTTCTGTCTTGCAAAACAGCGTGGGGACTTTCCTGGCCCCATCAACTTAACAGACAGTTTGGTTTTACAACAACTGGGGGAAAACTTAGAGAATTCTTGCTTCTGAATCTCCTGGTAAAATGTTGTTGTTGTTGCGTATGTGAATGTTTTTAATTTGATTTTTAATTGTTAAAATATTATTAGAAAAACACCAAAGAAAATCCATCAAGCATCATCCCACCATCCCAACATTACAGTTCACATTTTCCAAGGTCCCCTTCCTGTCTTTGCTGGTACATCATCATCACACCATTATAGTCATGTTCCACACACAGGTTTGCACTCTGTGTCTAAATTTTTTTTTCTTTATAAAAGATGTTTTTAAAATCTTCATATGTCTAGTTGCTAATGTTGGTATTATATTCTTTAAAAGGTAAGGTGTGGGGCCTCCCTGGTGGCGCAGTGGTTGAGAGTCCGCCTGCCGATGCAGGGGATACGGGTTCGTGCCCCGGTCTGGGAGGATCCCATATGCCGCGGAGCGGCTGGGCCCGTGAGCCATGGCCGCTGAGCCTGCGCGTCCGGAGCCTGTGCTCCGCAACGGGAGGGGCCACAACAGTGAGAGGCCCGCATACCGCAAAAAGAAAAAAAAATAAAATAAAATAAAATAAAAAATAAATAAAAGGTAAGGTGTGAGAGAAGATGGAAGAGAACCCCTAGAACACCAGCCAGCCATACACCGCTGCCACTGCCACCCCATTCTGTGCTCAACCAAATGCCCTAGCGCAGCAGTTCTCAAAGCTTTGTTTTCTGGGGTTTTTTGTTCTCCCTCTCTTTCTTTTAAATGGCAGTATAGTTGATGTACTCAAACCTTTGGTTTAAAAAAAAAACAAAAAAAAATGAACCTTTGGTTTTGTGACCTAATCACACTCTTAACAATTATTGAGGACCTCAAAGAGCTTTTGTTTGTGTAGGTTATAGGTATCAATATTTGCTAGAGTAGAAATTAAAACTGAACTTTTAAAATATTTATATATTCATTAAAAAAATAATGACATTACATGTCATCATAAATAACATACTTTTATGAAAAAGTAACTATACTTTTCAAAACAAAGGAAAATTTAGTGACAAAACTGGCATTGTTTTGCATTTTTGCAAATTTCTTTAAAGTCTGGCTTAATAAAGGACATCTGGATTCCTCATAACTGCTTCTGCATGCAGTCTTTGTAGTATACTCTTTTGGTTGAAGTATATGAAGAAAATCCAGCCTCATCCAGATGTGTAATTGGAAAAGGGAGGAGTATTTTAACAGTCTTTTAAAATAATTGAGGATGTTCTTCTTTGTTCCTATCCAAATCTTGACAAGTGGAGTTTATAAAGATCAGCTGTAATGTGGAATTTGAAATGATAGCAATAAACTTTTTATATCTGTCACATAAAAGATATATTTGTCTATCTTACACTTGGGATCGCTCTTTTACTCATGCATTATTTTGAAACATCATACATTGGTCATTTGGAAGATATTGGTTCACTGAGTCATACAGAGTTTCCTAATGTTGACATAATTTATTATAAAGTATTTTAAAAATCACATTTGTTCATATCAACACCGACTTCATCAGAAAAGTCGTTAAGTACTGGGAAGCTCTCAAGCTCATAGCGAGAACACAAGTTTTCCCAAAATAAGAGGTTTTTTTTTTTGCTTAAAAACTTGAATTTTATCATTAGCAACACATGCTATCAGTTGTTTTCCTTGAACTGAGACTCACTGCATTCATTTTTGGGAAAATGTCTGCCAAATACTCTAATCTCAATAGCCATAGTTTGTCAGTCATTCTGTCATTTTTCTGTGCTCCATGAAAAATGCAATTAGTTCAGCTTGTAACTCATTCAGTTTGCACAAGCGCTTTTCCTTATGACCACCAGTGTACCTAGCTTTGCATCAGAAATGCTTTATACTTGCCATTTCATCACACAGCATATTTTAAAAAGTTCTTGGGCTTCCCTGGTGGCGCAGTGGTTGAGAGTCCGCCTGCCGAATCAGGGGACGCGGGTTCGTGCCCCAGTCCGGGAAAATCCCACATGCTGCAGAGCGGCTGGGCCCGTGAGCCATGGTCGCTGAGCCTGCGCATCCGGAGCCTGTGCTCCGCAACGGGAGAGGCCACAACAGTGAGAGGCTCACGGAGAGAGGGAGACGCAAGACGGAAGAGAGATGGGAACATATGTATATGTACAACTGATTCACTTTGTTATAAAGCAGAAACTAGCACACCACTGTAAAGTAATTATACTCCAATAAAGATGTAAAAAAAAAAAAGTTCTTATGTGAACTTGATTCTTTTTTAAAAAACTATGACTATGGTGGTAAAAAATACAGTTTCAATACCACACTGTATTAAGGCATAAAGTCAATGCTTTCATTGATATTGTGGTGCCAAAGAGTTTAATCCACAATTGCTTTTGCACCATTCAGTAAAAAAATGCAAATAACCTCTAGTATTATTATGAAGATGGCTGAGCTTGGAAACTTTCTGAAAGGGCCCCAGAGACCTCCTGAGAGTCTGTGGATCATAACTTAAGAACTGCTGCTCTAGGAAAGCTTTGGGATGAATCACTCTGGGCAAAGGAATACTTACTATTCTGGTGTTGGCCTCAGACTCCTATCTGAGGTGAGCTGAGTGGGACATACGTGAGTTATAAGGACTCTTGATCTCTCTACTCTGAGACTATTCTAAAAGAGAACCAAGGGTCCTTGGCCACTTTCTCCTCAGCCATACGCTTTTCCTCAACCCCCTAGGTCTTACCAATCTGAAGATATCCCAGAGTGACGTCACCAAGATGGCAACATGAGTTGTCCTGACTTTACTCCCCTTCACAGGTACAACTAACAACTATTCAAGAATAATGACACCACTGAGAGAATCCTAGAACATGGGGGTGAGGCTGAGACACTTCCCTGCACCAGAGAGACCAACAGAGATTGCATTAGAAAGTAAGAGAAACAGCTACACACTGACTGCCTTGCCCCTCTCCCAGGCCAATGAAACCTCCAGTTCCTCCAGTGGGAAAAGAGAACCCAAGGGGTTAACCAGCCATCCACAGCATTGTGGATGGCTTTGCTGAAACCCCTACTCTGATCTTGCCCCATGGGGATTTCAGGAGAATCTGTGGGGCTCAACCCCTGGGAATCTGACTGCAATGGAGAAGGGAAGGGCTTACAACAGCTAACACAGGTCGTTGGCTGACCGAGTTCACACCTGTGGTCCCCAAGTAGTAAACGCAACTAGAAGCTTTGCTCATCTGCAGTATCAAGTCAAGGGAGCCCTCTGACCAGGGAACTCAGTGGGAGTGGAGACCTGCCTGATTCGGGTCCTCAAATGAGAGGTTCTGCTGGCCCTAGAGCCGCGTTTGCCCACTCTCAGGCAAGGAGTGGATTCACAGCCCCACCCACTGTGGAGAGTGTCTTCTGTGCCCATCTGACGAGAAGAGCTGGAGACAACTCAAGCAAGTTGTGCTGCCCAGCAATGCTCAAGCTGAGAGGTGGGCAGGCCAGAGTCAATAGTTTGCAGAGCAAAGCCAGTGACCCTGTTCAGCCAGGGAAATTGGGGTGGAGTTGGCTTGAGTTAAGACAACAAAGATCTTGACCAATTTTAGAGCTGCTTCTCCCACTACACCCAGGTATGGAATCTAATTCATACTCCCCACTTATTGCTGAACACAGCCCTCAGTCTCTCTGACCAGGGAAACTATCCAGAGCACACAGGAAGCTGCACAGCCCATTCAACAGCCCTATGTACAGTGACACTTGAACAGAGAACACGGCCCATGACTCCCCCCATCTGCAAAGCAAAACTGGTAGCCTCAGCTTACCAGGGAATTCAGTGTACACTCTGGCCTGATTCGAGTTCCCAAACAATTGAGTTGTCCAGGCCTTGAGTCTCATCCTGCTGCCCTGCCAGAGCAGGGAAGCTAATTCATAGCCCCGGCTACTGCAAATAGAGTACCCAGTCCTGACCATCTAGTAAGACCAACCAAAGAATCCAAGTAACTGCAGAGCTTCCCTTAGCCTCACTTAGGTCTTACCCACCAGCAGTCCTATCCAACTGTTCTCAGCCAGTGACACACACCCTTATCCCCATCCCTCAGAGCTCAAACAGTTGCCTTGCCCCAAAATAGACCATTACATCAGGACCAACCTACCCAAGTACTTTATCAGTAAGTACACTCAGAAACCCAAACTGAGCTGACTGGTGAAGAACTGTGTCTTCCAAAGTAAACCTGTAAAGTCAGGAAGAGGAGCCCAATTACTCAAATGCATAGATATCCAATGTAAGGAATCAAGGATCATTAAAAATCAGGTAAATATGGCACCACCAAAGAAAATTAATAAAGCTCCAATAACTGACCATAAAGAAATGGAGACCTATGAACTACCAGACAAAGAATTCAGAATAATCCTCTTAAGAAAGTTTAGTGAACTACAAGAAAACATTGGCAGCAACTAAACAAAAGTAGTAAAACAATGCATGAACAAAACGAGAAGTTCAGCAAGGAAACAGTAACCGTAAAATAACAAACAGTAATCCTAGAGTTGAAAAATACAATAACTGAGCTGAAAAATTCAATAGAGTTTCAAAAGTAGACTTGACCATGCAGAAGAAAGAATCAGTGACCTGGAGGATAGGATATTACCTGGCCAAAGGAGCAAAAAGAAAATGAGTGAAGAAATCCTATGGGACTTATGGGACACAATGAAAAGAAACAATATTTGCATTACAGGAATTCCTGGAGAAAAGAAGGAGAAAAGAACAGAAAGTATATTTAAAGTAATAATGGCTGAAAACTTCTCAAACCTGGGGAGAGAAATGGGCATCCAGATCCAGGAGGACCAAAGGACCCCAAATAGGTTGAATCTGAATAGGGCTATGCTGAGGCACCTTGTAAGTAAATTGTCAAAAGTCAAAGACAAAGAAAGAATTTTAAGAGCATCAAGAGAAAAGAAAGAGGGGGAATTCCTTGGCAGTCCAATGGTTAGGACTCCATACTTTCATTGCAGAGGGTGCAGGTTCAATCCCTGGTCAGGGAAACTAAGATCCCACAAGCCGAGTGACACAGCCGCAAAAAGAGAGAAAAGAGGGAGGTTACATACAAAGGAACCCACAAAAGACTACAGGCAGATTTCTCAACAGAAACTTTTCAGGCCAAGAGGGAGTGAGATGACATATTCAAAACATTGAAAGAAGATAACAGTCACCCAAGAATGGTATATGCTGCAAAGGTGTCCTTCAGAAATGAAGGAGGGATAAAGACTTGCCCAAACAAACAAAAGCTAAGAGAGTTTATTGCCACCAGACCTGCCTTACAAGAATGCTAAAGGGAGTTCTCTGAGTGGAAATAAAAGAACATGAATTAACATCATAAAAACAAAAAAAGACAGATGTTAGTGGAACTTACTGAAATCATTTCTCAATATATGCAAGTCAAACCATCATGCTGTATGCCTTAAACTTATACAGTGATGCATGTCAATTATTTCTCAATAAAGCTGGAAAATTTTTCTAAAAAATTATGTATATCCCAAAGAAAAGGCTTTGTCCCTCACACCCTTGGCAGAGTTCCCCAAACCACTTACTCCATCCTCTAGGCTGTCCTCTGGTCTGGCTAATCTTTCCCAGGGCAGGAAATCCCCACAAGAGGGAACAGCTCCCAGCTTGCCTAATCCCCACTTACCTAAGGCCAAAAGTATGGACAAGAGTTTTTAACACTTTGTTCCCTCCTACTGAAAATACATTCCCTAAGAACTTTGTCCAGAAATATGTCCTCAACCTTTATCAGAATGCAGAAATAGGAAGCTTAAAGCTCTCCCCACTCAGTATTTGATGAGTGACACTCATACTAGCAATTCCGTTTTGTTGGACATTTGTGCTGCTTCTAATAGTTCATGATTAAAAATAATGCAAAAGCAAATACCTTGAAATATATATATTTTTATCTTTGAAATTCTTTCTTAAGGTTAATCATTCTACCTGTTGGTTTTAGCCAGCAGACACCTAGCATCTGGCAGGACAACACTTTTATATTGTGACATTTGGTTGGCTACTTGGGAACCCTGTAACTTGTGTGTGCCACACTCTTGATTGCAAAATGAACTGTGCGAACTGTTCCTTTTCCACAGGAAATATTAGTAATACAAATGATGTTAAGTGGTAAACAGATGTTTAGTTACTAACACAGAGAGAACCAAGGTAATGTTGGGGACCAGAATCCAAATAACAGGAAATAATCACATGATGTAGAAGGTTCTGAGGTTCTGTGCAAAGTGGACTCTATAATGAGGTAGGTGGGCAAAGAGTTAAAATACCAGATTTGAAAATTAAAGCAAGAAATTATCCTCTAGGCAAAAAATCTAGTATAGCATTTAACAAACATGGGTTTGGATTCACATGCATCTAGATTCAATTTCCAGCTCTATAAATTGTGTGTGTGACCTTGAAAAAGTCACCTAAACTGTCCAAAGCTTGGTGTCTTGTCTCTAAAATGGAAATTGTAAATGTTGCTACCTTGATAGAGCTCCTGTGCCCTCAGTCTTCCTTTTGGGTTTGGCCAATGGGAGAACCAAGCGATGAGAAGAAGGGAAGAGAAGAGAAAGAAGGTCTCTTCCTTCCTTGTGGGGCTGTGGCCACGGCCCTCCACAAAACATTGCTGTTCTTCTCCAGGTCGCCTGCTCTACAGTACTTGCTTCTCTTCCAGTTTCCAGTAGCCTCTCCTTTCCCACGTCCCCCTGGTCCCAGGGATGGGAGCAGTTCTGGTGCTGCTAGCCCTAGGATCCACAGCACTATCCCTTGTGATTCCCCTATTGCTCCCACATACTTTTGTAATTAAGCCCTTAGTAAATAGACTCTCCTCAAATTATCCTATTTTTCTTGTGCATATCTGATTCCCTTTGGGACCCACACAAATGCAAAGCCCTTTCCCTGCTTTTCTCTGTATCATAGGGAACTACACTCCCCAGGCGCTCAGGCTTCCAAGTGAGTTCAGCCAATAAGGACAGTGGTAAATACTGGATGATGGAAGGCTGGAACGTGCCCACGTGTGTCCTTCTTTGCTTTCAGTGGTGCCCTTGTGGTTCCAGCTTCTACCCTGTGCTGGCCTCTGAGCTTCTATAACTCAACCCTTTTTCTTTTGCTTCCTGTTGCTAACCTCTCAGTTGCCTCATCATTGCTATCTGGGTTCTCACCTCTTCCATCACCTGCAGAACCAGTTCCCTAGATTGAAAATCTTTTCTTTTAAATACTCAGAGGCTTTCTGTTTCCTGTTGGGTTTCTGTTCCTGATTGATACATTCTCTAAGCCTTAGTTTCCTCATCTGTAAAACAAAGGTAATAAAGAATACCCATCTCTGAAGGATATTGTAAGAATATCAAAGTGTGAAAAGTACACATAGTGTATATAGTAACTGCTGAATACATATTAACCATTATTTGTCTTCTCGGAGTTTCTGGTGGTCTTTGGGGTAAAGTTCACCCTCTGTAATATGACTTAGAAAGTCTGGCCCCTGTCTTTCTTCCAGCCCACGGTAGGTCAGGAATCCAAAACAGTAAGTCATGGGTAAAGGTGTACAGAATACCTACTTGTTACTAGGAAGCACAGGATCAGAAATCCGGATGGAAAACAGTGCAAGACTACACAAATGGAGGAACCATACAGTGAGCATGAAACTGAGATAAGTTTCCAGTCCTGCTGGAACAGGAAGCTGCTCCACCTCCTATTATGCAAAGTTAGAAAGGCAAATGGCGGCATGTGGTTGGAAAAGGAGAGAAGGGGTGTATAGGTTAACTAATTCTGACAGAAAGGTTATAGAGTGCTGGGCATGTCCCTTGAGTTAAGTGATTCAGGTGGCATTCAAAAGTCCTAGTAGGTGGGGAAAATCCAGAGCCCTCTCTTTTATTTCTCCTGTCACCATGGAGCTGGGTTTCTTGACTGGGCTGTCTACACCACCAAACCAACCAGAGACCTAATCTTCTCTCATCTTGGTGCCCACACCCCACAGGAGGGAGGCTGGTTAACTCCTCCTTCTCGCTGAAGCTGGTAAGGACTGGGTGGGTACGTCTTGTGTTCCTGTTGTGAAATGGAATGTACAAGCAGGGGATGTGATTCATGTCTGTAGACACATAGTATTCCTGACAGCTAATCAGGAAATGCCTTTTTATGTCTGGTCTTGCAAAGCCTCTTCGAAAGTTTGATGGAGGCTAGATGGGAGCCATCATTTAACAGAGAGCACTTGTTATCTCTCCAAGGACTGACGCCACACGCCAGTCACCACCGAGTTCTGAGAAAACTCTACATCCCCCCTCCTCTTCCTCTGCCCCACGCCTGTCCCTGACCCACACCTCCAATACATACACAGACACACCACACACACATTCTTTGGAAGAAACGTCACATAACATGAGGTATTCTTGAGACTGAAGTATGTTGTTTGTTTTCAAGGAAGAATAACAGTTTCCCTTAATTTATATGAAATAGAGAGAAATATTTAAAAGGCTTGTAAGAACAAATAAATCCAGCTCTCATCTGGTGCTCAGTTAAGTGGGGATGAGGGGAACAGGTAGGGAGAAGAGTCATCTACAAATCAAGTGCATTTAACAACTTGAATTCGTGGCTTCCCCAGAAGGAAATAAAAACTGCTCCTCTGATCAGAGAAGCACAGCTGATTAGTTTATCTTTCATTAATTAATTAATTAGTTTTGCAGGGAGGCACCTAAATTCACAGAAAGGACTAGATGTCAAGCAAAGACAAGATTTTCATGGAAAGATGATGAAAACCACAATTTACTGGTGGCAATAGTTTACTGGAAACCATTCCTTAAACATCTGGACAAACATGAAAGTCAATATTTTAATGAACTTAGGCCAAGGGAAGTGATGTGTTTAAAACCTTTCCAGGGTCAGGACATTCGCTCAATGAGTAAATAGTGTTGGATTGGTTGATTAATAAGGATGTAGTTTGAATTCCTTGAGATTTAACAAGACAACAGATTGGACTTGTTTAGATTTCTCCTTTGGACCAGCAAGAACACTTTGACACACCTCCCCATAGGGAGGAGGGGGAGGGAAACTCCTTGAACCCTTTCCCAGACTCTGAGTCCCCCAACCCTGAAGTCACACACAGCTCGGGATATACAGAGGGGACCTCTGAGTTGAGAGAGATTTATTCAATGACTTCTTGAAACTATCAGATGGGGAGATAGAGGAGCTTTTTGTAACACTAGGTATCCCCTCTGCCCTACAAAAAAAAAAAAAAAAGAAACTAAAATGTGCTTCTCTGATCAGAGGGGCGGTTTTTATTCCCTTTGGGGGAAGCCTCCATTCAGCTGGACATATGGATGACTCTCCTCCCTCTCTGTTCCCCCGTCCCCCGCTTTTTGAGCAGGACGAAAACAAATGAAGTCATCTTTGTCTCCTCTACTTTCTCGCCAGACTTGGCCAGCGCTTTTGAAGGGGGTCTCCAACTTTCTCTTATCTCGGTCCTTGGGACTTCGCACGAGCGTGTTTTTTATTTTATTTTTTAATTAATTTATTTTTTTTGTGGTTCACGGGCCTCTCACTGTTGTGGCCTCTCCCGTTGCAGAGCTCCGGACGCGCAGGCTCAGCGGCCATGGCTCACGGGCCCAGCCGCTCCACGGCATGTGGGATCGTCCCGGACCGGGGCACGAACCCATGTTCCCTGCATCGGCAGGTGGACTCTCAACCACTGCGCCACCAGGGAAGCCCACGAGCGTGTTTTAATAGCCTCTTTTCCCCTCCTTTCCTCCTAAAGGCTGCAGCTCCACAACTACCTTTTGCTTTCACGCTGAGTCTAAACTTCTCTTCAGAGCTCTCAGCTGTCCTCCTGTGCTTCCTCAGCCTCCTCCTCATCTGGGGCCCCTGGTCCTCCCTCCAGTGGCATCGGTTTCCTCCTCCACTGGCTGGGCTTCTCTCTGTCTTCCTTCTCTTTCTCCACGGATTTCACCCTCCGCGGACGTTCCTTCCCTCTCTCTGCAGAGCACACTTCCCCATCCAAGCCCTGCTTCTCGAGGACTTTGTTCTCATATTCTTCCCTTTCTCGAAGCTCCCTCAACATGTAGAGTTTGTGGTGTTCAGTTTAGCACCTGATTCACCACACTTAACGGATCATTTCCAAACTGCTCCATTTGTGTGAATCTTGTCTTCCATCAGAATGATAAGGTTTTCAAGGATAGAAATCTATTTCCTCTGCTTACCTGTATTGACGGTAGAAAAGTTTAGAAGCGAATGCATGATGGATCCATTGACATCATCGTGGGGTGGAAAGGCCTTTGGAGTCAGACTAATCTCGAAGCTGCCACCTCCTCACCAGGTAGCTGAAACCTCTGAGTCTCAGTTTCCTCACCTGTAAAAAGGGGACACTAATACTTGGCAGAGTTGCTTAGAGTATTAATGTCATGAAATAGTACCGAAAAAAATCCGAACGAACTTTTTGGCCAACCCAGTACTAGGGCTTCCTACATACTGTTTGGCCCATAATTAGATGCCCAGGAGATGGTAGCAATTTCTGTTATTATTGAACTCTGGAGGAAGTAGGTGGCAAGATGCAGTTCTGGAACTGGACTCATTGTAGGAGACCCTTGCCCTTTGATCCCTAACTGATAGGGAGAGAGGAAGCAAGAGTAGGTTTGACGCCTGCTCAGCCCAGACATAGTTGACTTGTGTCTAACTCTCTGAAGGAGATTTACTTTATAAGGTGAGAATGCAAGTCTTTCCAGATGGGACCAGCATACCAGAGGCTCATTCCCTATGCCCAACTCATAAGCTCCTTGCCTCAGAGATAATGCAGGGCCCAGTTGTAGAGGTCAACTTTGTCATCCAAGAACAATATCCCAGAGACAAGAAGCAGACACGTGGCCTTGGCAGAGAGATTTTCCAGGCAACAGGCTGGTGCTAGACACGTAAGGAATGGCTCAATCAATCCTGCAGCAACCTGGATGCTGAAAGGCACAGAGAAATATGAGAGTTAGAATAAAGTAACAGACTCTGAAACAGTGCTTACTATGTACATACATTGCTCTAAGAATTTCTATATAGCAATTTATTTAATCCTCACAACCACCCTACGAGATAGAGACTATTACTGAGCTGCATCGTCTCTGTCTACCCACCTGCCAGTCTCTGCCCTTCTTTTATCGATGATGGCATTGAATCCCAGGGAAGCTGAGTAATATCAAGTAATTGGTGGGGCTGGGACTCAAACCAGGCACCCAGACAGCCTGGTCCCAGAGTTGGGCTCTACATTCTCCTCCCAACATAGCTTATGCAGCTAATAACCAAGATGTGACCCGTGCAAAGCCCACTATTGCAGCTTTGTACTTTCTTGGCCTCTTAGGCTACCTCCCCAGATCGGTACTCAGGCCACGAGGCTCACATTGTAGATGTGGCAACTTACTGGTCCTTGCCTCTTTCTCTAAGAAATGTGCAAACCCCTTCCCAGGCCATTGCCTATTCAGAGTGGTCTTGCTTATGTCAGTCTGACTCCAAATTGGACCGAAGGCTTCAGAGAGAAGTGGAGAGGAAGAATGCCACAGCCTCCCCAGGCCCACTGCAAAGGGATAGGGCATGGGATCCTTTTCTGTTTCTTTATACTCCCTTTTCTTCCCTCTGACAATGAGGATAATTCACAAAGATCCTAATGAAACTTTGGATGTAGAGGAAGCCAAGACTTTTACACTCTGTGTGGGATAACATTGAACTCAGTTGGTAAAAACAGCTAAAAAATAAACACAATTTTGCTTTACATGCATGCTATTTTTTTTGAGGGGTAGGGGGCTCCTCTTTCAGTATCATGCAATCACATTTTTCACAAATGTGAAAAAGTAAAGAAAATATTAAATGAATAGATTCACATCTTAATGGACAAGAAAAGAGACATCCAGATGAGTGTTCACCAACTTTCTTACAGACATTGATACCGAGTGAAGTTATCATTCTATAAAAAAATTAACACTTGACCATAAGGCTTGTAAAGTTGGAATCATTTGATTCTGAGACTGACTTTAAGGATATTTGGGGGGAAAAAAGCCTGGGGAATTCTCTAGCGGTCCAGGGGTTAGGACTCGGCACTTTCACTGTCAGGGCAGGGGTTGATCCCCGGTCCAGGAAGCTAAGATCTCGCATGCTGTGTGGTGCAGCCAAATTGGAAAAAAAAAAAAAAAAAGGATATTTGGATCCTTTTTCTCCTCTTTAGCATCCATTATATTTAAGGAATACTTCTTTATTTCACATGTAGTGGTTAAAGTCATGGACTCTGGGGCCAAACTACATGGACTCATATTCTGGATCAGCCACTCTAGGAATTTGGGTTCACCCAGAAGCTGGATCTGAGATAAGGATTTGGGTACAAATGGCTTATTTGAGAGGTAATGCCAGGAAGCACAAGTAAGGGAGTGGAGAGGTGGTTCAGGAAAAGGAAGACAGACAACATGGTGTGCATTAAGGGCCAGGGTACCTAAGGGTGTCTGGGGTTCTAGTCCAAGGGTGTTTCGCTGGAAAACTGTAGAGAATGTGATTCAGAGGCATCCCACCCAAGGGGCAAAGAAGCTGAGTATTTATCTACCATCTCCCATTCTTTCATTGGCTGAGGGCTACCCCCTAGTATGTGAATTCCCTGGGATTTCTGGCCTTCCCCCTTACAAGCCAAGTTTGCTCCTGTGGCCACAGAAGCCCTCTGGCAGGAGTGGGGACCTGCTTGTCTGCATGGGACCAGTGAGAACCAAACGATGGGGGTGGAGGACCAACAGCCTCTGCTGCAGTCCACCTCTGTCATCACACAAATCTATTCATGCATCTGTCTTGTCACTGAGCTTTGAAGGTGGTTGGTCACAATTTCCAAGGGGAAAAAACAATTTATAACAGTCCCATGGGTGAGGTAAGCCACAGCCCCTTCTGCTTCAGTTAGTCCAAAGGATCTAATTCTGCCCTTCCTCATCTGGCTCTTCTACCCCTCACTCTGAACTCCCCTGAGCCTCGGCCGGTCCTTCTGCTGGTCTAGGTTGTGTGCCCAGTGGGATAAGCTACACCCGCATCCCTGAGGGGTCTGAACCCCAGGTTTCCATGTCCTTGTCAGGGTGTAGTTGCTGCAATTGCCCATCCACAGTCTAGATGCATCAAGAGGGGACCCAAGCTGTCCTTTGAGTTCCAGACACACTTCTTCCTGTTCCCACTGTGTAGAAAGAAGCCTGCTTCCTTATGATAATCAAGGTCAATTATTCCTGCCCGTATAAAAACTTTTTTTTTCTTTTTTTTTTTGGCTTACTGGACTGTTGACCCAGGAGTTTTAAATGACCCGGTGACAGACACAGCTTTAAATTTAGTGAAGTCCTGACTAAATTTGTACAGAAGTTCCTCTCACCTCCGTTTACTTCAGGAACTGGGGTCTTTAGTCTAGGAGAAACCAAAGTTGCAGAAACAGGAAGTACAACCTCTCCAAGTAGGTCACTAGGAATGACGGTGAGAGGACCACTTCCTACTTTTATTTCCTGGATCTGTGAATTCTACCTCCCAGGATAATGACTTGATGCATATACCATACCTTAAAGACCAGCGTCCCAAGCCCATGGTGTATCATCCCCAGCTGGCATCGTAGCTAAGCCTTTATGAGGTCATTCCAAAACTCTACCTGGCCAGCAGCCTCCAGATGACGGGGTGTGTGGTAGGATCAGTAGAGCCTGTGGTTGTGTGACTTTTGTCTCGACTTCACTGTAAAGTTGTTCCTTTGGTCTGAGGTAATGTTACGTGGATTCCCATGTTGGTAAACCAGACATTCTGTGAATCCTTAGATAAAGGTAGACAGGGAAGTTAAATCCAGCCCCACTAAGCACGAGTCTGTGTCTCCTTCCAAGTGGGATGGGTCTAATATAATCAACTTTCGACCAGTGGTAAGTTGACTCCTTGAGGGATCGTACAAAACTGAGAGCTCAGCATCAGTCTCCGCTGTTAATGGGTCAGGCAGTAGATGCGGCAGTAGCTAGGTCAGCCTTGATAAGGGGACCCCATGCTGGTGCCCCCATCCCTGTCATTCTTATAATCAAATTATAAACCTGGTTTTCAGCAGTCTGCCCTCCAGCTGCAGAAGATGTGAGTCTCTTTATACACCAGCATAGAGGACTCCTTACCTTCTTCTTCTTCACTGACATGAGCCTGTTAACTTCTTTTTTCAGAGTGACTACTGCAAACAGCAGAAACCAACCCCCAATCTTGGTAGTTACCATTGCCCTCAAATCTTTCAAGTGCTGGAGCTATGGCATAAGCCAGGGCATCCCTTTCCATCAGTACTCCATCCCAACTCCCCATGGGTGAGTCTTAGTAACTATAATGCTCCAGCACACAAGGGGTTTTCACCACCTAACTTACCACCAACAAAGGATGCTTGTTACCTTCTGGCCAGTGAACTGTCAGGTTCCAAATCACAGTTGTCGGTCTGTTTTCTCAGGCCACTTCCAGTTCTTCCAACTGTCATGGTTGAGTTTCCAAAAAAACAGATCCTGAGACAAAGATTTGAGTGGAAGTATTTTACTTGGGAACTGAAACCAGGAAGCATCATTTAGTGATACATGCAATGGAAAAGAGCAAATACAAGGTGTGTTAAGGAGCATTTTAAAGTTGTTGGCATTGTGGACACAATAAGAATGAGGAGTTCTGGAAGACCATAAAGAGTGTGCTGCAGAAGTATCCATTCAAGGTGAAAGGATGCTGGACTGTTTATCCTCCAGCTTCATTGCGTGAGGTCTGTCCCCAGGGCCATTAATTCTCTGAAACTTCCAACCCAAAGGAGAGTTGGTAAATACTCTCCTGTAGGGTCTACATTCAGATGATAAAAACTAATGTGAGACTTCACATGATGAAACCCAAAGTAAGACAACCCTTGGCCGTTTTCAAGTTCAACTAGGTTGAATGCTTCAAGATAAGTACCAAAGCCATGAGGTTGTCTTCCTTTGCAAATGAGGTGACTGGTCTCCCCAAAAAAGAAGAGGGAGATTACATAAGCAAATTGCTATTTCTTAAGATGTATGAATTTCCACTGTAGGAAAGATCCCACAATTTTGGTGTAAATTTTCTAGTCTTGCCACTGACAGTTCCTTTCCATCTTCCCATCACATGGCCCCGTAGTCTGGGTCAAAGCTGTATGAGAGATGGAGGTTGGAAGACCTGAGTTCTCTTCCCTGCTCTGGCATCAGCTCATCATCAGATATTGGGTTCTGTTCTCAACCTCTCTGGACCTCAACTCTCTCATCCATAAAATATGGGTAAAATAACTTCATCCATTACTTTACTGATTAAATAAGATGCTGTGTATGTGTGAAGGGTTTGTAAGGTTAAAAATGCTATTTAAAATGAGTTTATATTAAAAATAATTGTCAACTCTGCAAGAGGTGGAACCTGGGCCTTTGAATGCAGCTTTTGGAGACACACATCTGTAAGAATCATCTCTGGCACTAGCCTCTCGCTTTCACCCTGGTCCATGATACCTGGCCCGGCTAAACTCATGTCTTTCTTCTCCTCTTCAGCTACCTCCCCTGGGCTCGTCCAGGTCTCCATGCCCTCACTCTGGCCACTGACTCTATTCCTACATTTGTACCCTGCGTTTGGTGTAACACCCTGGGAACATCTTGTGTCACATTCTGACACTGCATTTCCCTGATTTGAGCTTGAATGCCCTGGCTCTCTTCCTGCCTGAATTCCTCTCCTTTTGCCCAGCCTCCCACACTAGGACAGTAACTCTGCTGTGATCCATTTTTTGTCAATATCGATCCTAGATGAGGGAGAGAGCATGATTTTTAACTGGCCCACTTGAACCACCAGAGTCTTATTCTCAAGTTACACACACAAAAATAATAATTCAATTGAAAGAAGGGTTAGGGTATAGTTTATAAGTCTCATTCCACCAGCCACAACTGCTAGGACTTCTTTTATCTTCCAGGGCATCTGGACACACTACACAAAGGGAACCCACACCTCAAGGTAGCTGAAACTTAAATCACAGTAAAAACTCACTAATTTGAAATTGATTCTGAATCAGTAAACAGTAGGATTCCTGTGCAAAAAGCATGAGACTGGGTGCCTGGCACATAATGAGGGCCCAATAATATTTGTTGAATGACAGACTGAGAGTCACAATATGTGATTTTTTGGCCCAAGCTTCACTGATAATCATTCACAGTACGGTTCTGGATAAAGCCTTAATCCCCCAGGCCTCAGTTTCTTCATGAATAGAAGGCGAGCATCTCTGTGGTCCCTTCCGGATCTAAAATCCTCTTCTATGTAACTGGGCTAAAGTTCACTTTTGCACCATCAATGAAACAGATGTTTCCTTTAGTTCTCTGCTCAAATGTCTCCTTGTCAGAGTGACTTTCTTGATAATTCTATATTAAATAACATCTTTCTCCTTCCCCTGTCACCCTCTATCTTCTTATTCTGTTTTATTCTTCTTCATAGCACTATCAAATATTTATTCATTATTTGTTTATCATCTGTCTCCTACCACTAGAGATTAAGTGCCTCCAGAGTAGAGATTTTATTTGTTGTGTCTGTAGCTGTGTGCCAGCACCTAGAGCAACAACAGACACGTAGGAGTGTCTCATTACATAGCCCTTGAATTAATGCGTGATCTAAACAAGCTACAAGGAATATAAATTGGGAAGAATATGTACCCTATTAAGAAATCGAACTTTTCAAGTGCTCTTGACACCCTTTCAGAATTACTCATTTCCTTTGAAATTAACACAGCTTACTGCAAGCCACCCCTCTCCTTTCTTAAACCAAGTTCCCCCCAAATCGTCTCCCAGGAAATGCTTTGCAATCCTAGTCCTAACTATTCTTCATCTTGAAGGTAATCCAACTGCACACATTTTTAATAATTAAAATTCAGTTTTATTTGTTCAGGCTGGATTTCCCTGATTACAATATTCCAAACCAACAAGTTTAGTAGCAGAGAGTTTATGGGTACATGCTGGCCTTCTGTACCATTTGAGAATATGTTTTAGAACATAGTGGTGCCTTGAGACTTCATGAGTTTGAATCCTGGCTCTGCTAGTTGTTACCTGAGTGATTTGGAGCAAGTTACTTAGGCTCTCTGTGTCTCCATTTCATTTGTAAAAGGGAGATAATAATTATTCTGTTTTTCTCCAGTTGCCTTTGCCATTCTCTATCCTGATCCATGTTCTAGGACCCTAAGCTCTATGGACTTCAGCCCCCTGGGCTCTCTTGAGTTGGGTCACAGGGAGGCCTTGGGCAGCAGATTTGAGGGCAACAGGAAAGGGGGTTGAAATCTTTTGCCTCCACACCCTCCCTCCTAACCAGGCTTTGGCAGTGACTGTCTTCCTTGACCGCTGTATCTGACAAGTGGCCCGTCTGCCATGACTGAAGATGGAACTTTGTCTGGTGACTCTGTCCTCCCTCCCTCTGCTCCTTGCAGCCTGAAATGCTATCAGTTTCCTGTGTTTTCTAGTTCCAGACGTATCCATATTTCTTGAAGATCCCCTTCATCCTATCCACACCTCTGAAAGCAGTCCCTTCATTAAAATCTCTTCAGCTAATCCTCTGAGTTGGGCTTTCTGCCTTCTGCCAAATCCTAACCAAAGCAGCATGAATGCACCACTAGGTGTCAAACATGTGAAGGCATGTAAAACAAATAGAACATTGCCTGACACCTTCAAGTTATCAGTTTGTGTTAATGATTATTATCTACATAACAAGATAAGGAGAAATTGTACAAGACAGCATATGTGAAACACATCATTCAGAACTGATATACATTCTTTTTGGTGGGAAAAAACTGACACTGTATACAGTCTTTTGTGTATGATCCTGAGTCAGTTAAGAAATCTCCCAGACTCATATGGTTGCTATGGGAATAATAGAAGATGATGTATATGATAAAGATAAGCACCATGACTGATAAATTGTAGGCACTCATACGTACCAATCAAAAGGGGCAGGAGGGGTGGGCCAGCTTCACAAGTGTGTGATCTGTCCTTATTAGGGACATCACACTTGTTTTAATACTCTTCAGTTGCCATTTTGAAATTCTTAGTAATTTTTGAACAAAAGAGTCCTGCATCTTCTCTTTGTAGAGGGCTCCACAAATTATGTAGCCAGTCTGGGAGGGAGGGCTCACTTTATTTTTCAAATCATTGATGTCACTCTATAATTGGCAAATTCTTTTTGTATCAGACATAAACTCATCAACAACTAGCTAAAAGGAAATGAGACTCTTAAAAGATGGCATCTGGGGCTTCCCTGCTGGCGCAGTGGTTGAGAGTCCGTCTGCCGATGCAGGGGACACGGGTTCATGACCTGGTCTGAGAGGATCCCACGTGCCGTGGAGCGGTTGGGCCTGTGGGCCATGGCCGCTGAGCCTGCGCATCCGGAGCCTGCACGTCCGGAGCCTGTGCTCCGCAACGGGATAGGCCACAACAGTGAGAGGCCCGTGTACCGCAAAAAAAAAAAAAAAAAAAGATGGCATCTGGTGTTAAGACACTATTAATCAATTAATAAATACCTGCCAAAGAGCTGGTATGTGTTAGGCATCGAGCCAATACCTCTTTGAGCCTAAAATTTCCTGCCTTGTGATTCCAGGCTGAGTTGATCAACCTGTGATGGGATTGGAACTGACCTTTCTGTGAACCTTTCAGTCATATCTATGGTATCTGAGCCTTGGGGAAAAAAAATTGTTTCTTATTTCATCACAGAACTGTGACTTGGATTTGGACAGTGAATCATATAAACTCAATTAGAAGAACTGGCAGCTAAAATCCTACAGTTAAAGGATCTGTCCAGGAACACCATACCAAATTTGGTATGACTTGAGGAATGATGCATAACTTTTTCAGGATCTTAAGTCTACAAAACTGAAAATGCAAAGAAGCTCCCAGAATGATTACCTCCTCAAGGTAACATTTCATACCCAGTAGGTGTGCTGTGACCTTGACAGAGGGTGAAGGAGTAAAAACAGAATATAGGTTTGTCCATTTAAGGAAAAAATGACTCTGCCAGGCATCAGGGAAGGCTGGACTCCTCCCAGTGCATCCTGATGGCAGCCTAATAATATGTACCACCTTTGGAGATGCTTCCTTTGGATATGCTCATTCCTTGAGTATAAGTATATCCTGAATCAAAGATGTCTCCCAAACAGGCAGCACATGATAATTTCTCAGGTGGAAGAAGGAAGGCTAAGAAATGGGCCTTGGGGCTTCCCAAGCAGTGGAGCAGTGCTTGACGGTCTGCCTGCCAATGCAGGGGACACGGGTTCGAGCCCTGGTCCAGGAAGATCCCTTAGCTGCGATGCAGCTAAGCCCATGCACCACAGCTACTGAGCTTGTGCTCTAGAGCCTGTGTGCCACAACTGCTGAGCCCACGTGACACAACTGCTGGGGCCCGTGCACCTAGAGCCCGTGCTCCTCAACAAGAGAAGCCACCGCAGTGAGAAGCCCGGGCACCACAACAAGGAGTGGTCCCCCCCACCACCACAAATAGAGAAAGCCCGCACGCAGCAATAAGGACCAAACACAGACAAAAATAAATAAATAAATAAATTTATAAAATTTTTTGAAAAAAGAAATGGGACTTATATGTTTGGCTGGAATCTAAAGGGATTGAATGGACCAAAATCTATGAGCTAAGGGACAGGCTTTCTTAAAAATTAACCATTAAATTAGAGCACCTCTCTCTTGTTTACAAATTACAAGACACACACACACACACACACACACACACACAGCCAGTATACCCACCTTTACAATGCTAGTTAATGCCATCTCTAAAATACAATGAAGTAAGAGAATTAGAACAGATATGGGGGGGGGAGCGGGAAGTAGGAAGCTGAGAGAGATGGCAGCTCTCTATTCGTATAAGTAGTTCTAAAAAAAAAGAGACTAGTATTCTTCTATATGATTAATACGTTTTCCAGGTAGTTTTTTTTATTTTTTTACATCTTTATTGGAGTATAATTGCTTTACAATGGTGTGTTAGTTTCTGCTTTATAACAAAGTGAATCAGTTATACATATACATATGTCCCCACCTCCCTTCCCTCTTTCATCTCCCTCCCTCCCACCCTCCCTATCCCACCCCTCTAGGTGATCACAAAGCACCGAGCTGATCTCCCTGTGCTATGAGGCTGCTTCCCACTAGCTATCTATTTTACATTTGGTAGTGTATATACGTCCATGCTACTCTCTCACTTTGTCCCAAGTTACCCTTCCCCCTCCCCATATCCTCAAGTCCATTCTTTAGTAGGTCTGCGTCTTTATTTCCGTCTTGCCTCTAGGTTCTTCAGAACTTTTTTTTTTATTCCATATATGTGTGTTAGCATACGGTATTTGTTTTTCTCTTTCTGACTTACTTCACTATGTATGACAGACTCTAGGTCCATTCACCTCACTACAAATAACTCAATTTCGTTTCTTTCTATGGCTAAGTAATATTCTGTTCTATATATGTGCCATATCTTCTTTAGCTCTTCATCTGTTGATGGACACTTAGGTTGATTCCATGTCCTGGCTATTGTAAATAGAGCTGCAATGGACATTGTGGTACATGACTCTTTGAATTATGCTTTTCTCAGGGTATATGCCCAGTAGTAGGATTGCTGGGTCATATGGTAGTTCTATTTTTAGTTTTTTAAGGAACCTCCATACTGTTCTCCATAGTGGCTGTACCAATTTACATTCCCACCAACAGTGCAGTAGGGTTCCCTTTTCTCCACACCCTCTCCAGCATTTATTGTTTGTAGATTTTTTGATGATGGCCATTCTCACTGGTGTGAGATGATATCTCATTGTAGTTTTGATTTGCATTTCTCTAATGATTAATGATGTTGATTTGTTCATGTGTTTGGTGGCAATCTGTATATCTTTGGACAAATGTCTAGTGTGTGGAAACCTTTCCTCCTTCACAGCTCCCTCCCACTGGTGCAGGTCCCGTCCCTATCCTTTTGTATCTGCTTTTTTTTTTTCTTTTGCCCTACCCAGGTACGTGGGGAGTTTCTTGTCTTTTGCGAGCCAGCGTTCAGTAGGTGTTCTGTAGGAGTTGTTCCACGTGTAGATGTATTTCTGATGTATCTGTGGGGAGGAAGGTGATCTCCACGTGTTACTCTTCCACCATCTTGAAGCCAGGCTTCCAGGTTGTTTTTCCATGAGGCTATGGGCTACTCAAGGTCAACACTTGGTACAGAGTTGGTCTCCACGTGGGTTTAGACGGGAAGAAGGAACAAATAAAATGCAATGATCTTTTCAACCTCCCAGAGCAGAGCTGAAACCAGTATGAAACATCTTTTCCCCGTGAGAGTGCCTTTGATATTCTGATACAACTGAAGAAAGATGTTGGAAGAGGGGAAATAGACACAAAGGGTGATATGTTCTGGGCTTCAAACTCCCTAGAGTGCTGTCTCTAGATGGCAACAGGGAGAAAAGCTGAAGCCTGTTGGTTATCTTAAACTTTTGAAAGCACGGCATACTGAGAGAAAAGAAGGACCCAAGTCAGGGAGCATCAGCCTCCGAAAACCCCAGGGGCAGACAGGGGTGGGAAGCTCTCATGGATCAGAGGTCAGTGGTGAGTCAAAGACTCAGCCTTATCAAAATGCCTATGGCTGCGTGCTATTTACCGCCAGTGTTATCAGACTTTGTTCTTCTACAATATGCAACAGGAGACGGGTGTGACTAATCCATATGTTAATGAACCATCCGATAATAGAAAGTGCAATAAATGTTTGTTGAGTGAATGTTGTAGAGTGGGCAGGGCTATAAGGATTCACATATTCATTAGGAAAAATACTAATTTGTACTTACAAGTTAATTCTTGTCGTAAAGACTGGAATATCCCACCCTGGGTGGAAGGTGAGGGATTCTAAGTCTCCCTTGCCTAGGGGAAGCAGTGGTCCTGGTCCTCCTTGTCATCCTACTGTTCTTTATTTACTTCATCTTCATAACTTCTCCTAACCCTTCTCTTCTTTGAGAGAGGATGTGGTGTCAGAGAGTCGGGGTTAAAGTTGATTTTGCCTGAAAGGAGAAGGAAGGAGGACCCTTCACCATCTCCTCACCTCTTTCTCATCCTCTCTGTACCATCTGCATCTTCTCCAATGCCACAGTGTCCCTCTCCTCCTTTATATCCTCTTGTTTTTCCATCTCTGTCTCCTCTCATCTAATTGCTTTACCATACTCAGTGTAGGTGTTGTTGAGAAAGCTAAATAATAAATGTCAAATGAACATGCATGTTTCATGTTTTCCAACATACTGGATATTATTTTATTAAAGGTAATACTTGAAGATATTTTTGGTACCACCCCTCTGTTCTGACATCCTGGGATATATGCCTTGGTCTCTCACATTATTTCCAAACTCTGGTGCTAGAGTTTCTGTCATCGAGGTGTTTCTCTGAAGCCAACCTATTTTTCTCCATTACTACAAGCTCTTGTTACATCAAAACAGTTGTTAACAGAAAGAAAAAGCACTGTAGACGTTTAAAGGAAGGAGAAATTGTTGTGGGCTGGGAAGCTTGTGGAAGACTTCACTTAGAAGGGCAAACTTGAGTTGACCTTTAAAGGTGTGTAGGGTTCAAGTAGGCCAAGAAGAGAAAGAGAGTATTTTAGGTAGAGGAAATTATGTGAAATAAGGAATGAAACAAAAATATAAGAAATATAAGGTGTGAGAGGAGGAAAGAAGGCAGACTAGTATGAATGAAGCTCCATGTATGATGGCAGGGGGACATGAAGATGAACATAATACATGAGGGCCAAATTGGGGATGATGTTGAATATCAAGCCAAGGGTTTGAATTTTAGCTTTGCCTTGGCCAAGGTGGTTTTAGATACAAATAACAGAAAACCACTTAAATGAGTATAAGCCCCAGGGAGTAAGGTAACCTAAAAACAAAGGGATCTGGAGCAACTCAAGGGCAGAATGAACAGATGGGTCTCCCCAAGGGCTGGAACGAGGAATGAAAATCTACCAGGAGCTAGAGCTACAAGTTTCCTAGTCTCCATCACACAACTCCACCCCCTGTCATATACTTGCTCACCTCAGCTTCTCTCTGCATATCTGCCTCATCCTTTTCTCTCTGTGCAACAGACTTGTCTGCTCCCCATGAAAGTGGTATAAGACAATCCTCCCCATAACTCACGTGCTTACATCTCCTCAGTTCAAATGACCAGCAGAGGCTACCAGCATCTTTGGCTTCCAATTCAAATTTCTGTGAAAGAGAATCTGATTGTCTATTCCTAGTGCAATAACAGAAGTGATGTCCTATTGAATAAACATGGCTTTCTGGGGCTCACCTCCAGGATGAAGCAGTGCTCAGAGAAGGAATATGGGACTGCAGCCTGGACAGATGCCCTAAGGGATGTCTTCAATACTTTTAGAGCCAAATGAATGTTTTGGCGGTGGGTGAAGAAATAATGGAAGTGATCTCAGGAAGCTTCAGCAGGGAGGTGAACAGCTTACAAGTGAACATTCTCAAAGCAGGAAGACCAAAAATGAGCTATTCTAATCTAAGCATTGAAAACTTAAAATAATGTGGTTATGGTCAACTTGACCACTATTCTCTAGAAAAATATACTTGGTTCAACAAATGTAACTTTGTATTTAGTCATGAGAGGAACATTTCTTATTTCATAGCTCAGAGCCAAGCCTGAGCTATTTGATAATATATATAAACACTATTATATGTTGGCAGTTGATCTCTCTTTATCCAGTGGTTGCCCAACTCCCTGCTTTGAAGTTAGAACTTGGGATAACTTAATTAGTAGGGGGAAACCCATAAAATGAAGTCAGTTCCATGCTGTCCTACTCTAACTACTACATAGGACTTTGTAAATTCTCATTCCCTGAAGCTGGTCAAAATTTGTTTTTCATCTGTTGCTAGTTAATTTGATTGGTTAGCTGAGGTCATAGTCATTGGTCTAAGCCCACACATGGGACTGTCAGCTTCACTCTGTCCCTTGGCCACAAACCATATCCTCATGAGGCTCCATCCTCAGGTCCAGCTATGGGAGGGTTGGGAGAGCAGAAACCCTAGTGTTTGGGAAAAAATAAAAATGCTACCACTCCTCTGACATCTTCAGCTTCCACCTGGTTACTAGATGACCTGCTACTCCTTGTGTTATGACAATATTACTTCGGATGACTCTCTGTGTTTTTCTGACCTTCAATGTTAGATGTTATAGCTACATCTCCTATCTTCAGACTTGCTTTCATTGTAATAGAATAATATTGCTGCAATATCTTTTTTGATTTTTTAGCAACTCTGCTAGAATAGAATAGAAAACCCCACTTAAGTGACTTAAAAAACAAACAATTGTATGGCCCTATATATTAAGAAGGCCAAAGGAAGGGCAGTGTATTGGTTTGTAAGAGTTGCTCTAACGAAATAGCACAGACTGGGTGGCTTAAACAACAGGAATTTATTTTCTCTTAGTTCTGGAGACTCAGAGTCTGAGATCAAGGTGTGGGAGCTTCGGTTACTCCCAAGTCCTCTCTCCTTAGCATTCAGACAGCCGCCTTCTCTTTGCATTTGCATCTCTGTGCCTCTCTCTGTATGTCCAACTCTCCTCTTCTTATCAAGACACTAGTCTGATTGGATTAGGGCCCACCCATAAGACTTCATTTGACCTTAATTACCTCTTTAAAAGGCACTATCTCCAAATACAGCCATATTTCAAAGCACTGAGAGTTAAGACTTCAACATATGAATTTTGGAGAGACACAATTCAGTTCATAATAGGCAGCTCTGTGATTGGTTAATTAAGTGTTTCAGGCCCTAGGGGTTGCCATGTCTCTGCTCAGTCATCTTCAATGTGTGGATCCAATCCTTAGCCTAGCTCCTCATGTTGTACAATGACTGCTGCGGTTCTGGGCATCACATCATATGGGATAAGCCTAGTAGAGTAACAAACTGAGTCTTCCTAGGTATCTCTCTTTATAATCCTATTCAAAGGATCCAGCGTAGACTTCTCTTTTCTCACTGGCCAGAATCTCTTCATGTGCACTTGCTTAAACTAATTCCCAGTGAGAGAGAGAGAGACTGCCATGCTTAGTTTAGGCTACACACAATTCATCCCCAGCCTCCCTGGGAGCACAGTGTTGCTTATTAAAAAAAAAAAAAAAAAAAAAAGGAGAGGGAAAGGGCTTCCCTGGTGGCGCAGTGGTTGAGAGTCCACCTGCCGATGCAGGGGACACGGGTTCATGCCCCGGTCCGGGAAGATCCCACGTGCCACAGAGCGGCTGGGCCCGTGAGCCATGGCCGCTGAGCCTGCGCATCTGGAGCCTGTGCTCCGCAATGGGAGAGGCCGCAGCAGTGAGAGGCCCGCGTACCGCAAAAAAAAAAAAAAAGAGAGAGAGGGAAAAAAGGAGATACCTGTGCAAAATCAGGATCCTACGAGAAGCAAGGAAGGGGCAAAATGGAAACCAACATTTTCTGCTGCAACAGTTTGCCCTCTTGCTTTCCCTGGACCATATCTCTGAATTTCACCATTACTGTGGACCCTGTGATTTTCAGTCTAGATGCTGCTTGTAAAGCCAATCTTTGCACCTGCAATAAAGAGCCCTATAAAGAAATATCAGTTTCCCTGGGCTGACTCACCTGAAATGGGCAGTCTCCTCCAGCTTGTGTCTTCTCTTCCCCAAACCCATGACCCCACCCCATGCTTAGCTGCATCTTTTTGACACAGTCTGTATCTTATATTCAGCTAGCTACCCAGATCTCAGTTTCTGTGCAAAAGATGTAAGAGCTCTCTCCTTAGCTAGTCATTGTGCAAATATGTGTCACTGAGAACAAGAGGAGCTGGTTAAGAGAAGAGGGATCACTCAGCGCAAACTCATCACCAATATTAAGAAAATAACTTGAAAGCTGTGTCATACAAATGGCAGGTTACTAGTTAGAACATCATTTACATGTGCTGGTTAACACAAGGCTCTTTATCAATATCATTTATAAACGATTCCTTTATTGCTGACAATTAATTAATTTTAGAAGGACGTTCTACTTTCTTGTTGATTTTGTTCTGGTATTATTTGCATCAAAAAGGAGAATGGGTAGGAGGATAGGAAAGATGTTGTTTAAGGGTACAAACTTACAACAAGTAGTAAAAAAGCCCTAGAGATCTAATGCATAGTATAGGGAATACAGACAACAATATGGTATTATAATCATCAAACTTGCTAAGAGACTAGAACTTAATTATTCCAACCCCTAAAAAAAAAAAATGTAATGGGATAGAGGTGTTCATTATTGTAATCATATTATGATTCATAAGTGTATCAAATTAACATGTACACCTTAAATTTACACAATGTTATATGTCAAATATTTTTTCAATAAAATTTCAAAACTGCAAAAAAAGAAAAAGAAATTAAGGGTTGTATTTTACTAAATATTAAAATAGGTTATGACTACATCTATAAACATTTGTGATATTGCAAATGCATTTACTTATGGTGGCTAATATTAAAATTCATATAAGTTTTTCAAAAAGGAGAATCTTTTGCTTTGTTTTCCCCCAGGCCATCCAAGAAGAACTTAAGAATCTCTCATGTGCTGAAAAGATGCTCAACATCACTAATTATTAGAGAAATGCAAATCAAAACTACAATGAGGTATCACCTCACACCAGTCAGAATGACCACCTTTAAAAAGTCTGCAAATAGCAAATGTTGGAGAGGGTGTGGAGAAAAGGGAACCCTCCTACACTGCTGGTGAGAATATAAGTTGGTGCAGCCACTGTGGAGAACCATATGAAGGTTCCTCAGAAAACTAAAAATAGAGCTACCATGTGACCCAGCAATCCCATTACTGGGTATATATCCAGATAAACCTATAATTCAGAAAGATACATGCACCCCTATGTTTCATAGCAGCACTATTTACAACGGCCAAGACATGGAAGCAACATAAATGTCCATCGACAGATGAATAGATAAAGAAGATGTGGTACATATATACAATGAAATACTACTTAGCCATAAAAAAGAATGAAATAATGCCATTTGTAGAAACATGGATGGACCTAGATATTATCATACCAAGTGAAGTAAGTCAGAAAGAGAAACACTAATGCCATATGATATCACTTATATGTGGAATCTAAAATGTGACACAAATGAACTTATCTAAGAAACAGAAACAGACTCCTGAACACAAAGAACAGACATGTGGTTGCCAAGGGAGAGGGGCTTGGGGGAGGGATGGAGTGGGAAGTTGGGATTAGCAGACGTGAGCTATTATATATAGAATGGATAAACAACAAGGTCCTACTGTACAGCACAGGGAACTATATTCAATATCCTATGATGAAACATAATGGAAAAGAATATTTTAAAAAAAGAATATACATATATGTATAACTGAATCACCTTCCTGTATAGCAGAAATTAACACAACATTGTAAATCAACTATACTTCAATTAAAAAAAAGAATTTCATATATGCAATGTAGGATCTCAGTTTCTGCTCAGAAGAAACTATTTTTAATCTCCCACGAGTCTCTGATTCTCTGACAATTCAGTTTATTATTTGAGCTTGAAATGGCTTTGCTGCCAAGAAATACAGGTTATTTGTTTTGCTTTTCGATGAGCAAACGGCAATGTGTGAATAAATAGTACAGAAAGAAAGCTTGCTTTCTTCTATAATTTCTACTTAATACTATAAAATTCTTTTAAAATATGAGCTTCCTATGTCCGTGATCACTTATTTAGAATCACTTCCCCTACCGAGCTCTCCTTTGGCAGATGACTACTACCCAGGATTCGATTCTTATTTGTGTGTCCATATACACTTTTCTCCCATACCAACTAATCACAACTTCAGCCTTCTGCTTTGGGCATTTGTTTCTGATAAGCGTGGAGCAGAGGGATGAAAGGGACCTTTCTCTGGAATGAACTGAGCCAGGAAATGTCAAAGAGAGCAGATCGCAACAAGCACTGGTCACGCGCTGGTGGCTGGTGTGTCTCATGGCAAGTAAAGGGAAAGGGGCCAGGAGGGCCAGGGATCTGGGAACCAAGTCTTGGGTTTAAGACATCAGGGAAATTAAACTTGAAAAGAGATGGAAACCTTGATAACTACCTTTAGGTATTTTTCACGACGAGAAAAAGAAAATGATCATAGTAATAGCTAAACTTTACTGAGAGCTTACTCAGATGAAGATTTCAAAGAAGCAAATTATGCCCAATCATGAAAGACAAACATAGCCGTCTGAGGCTAGAGCAGACTCCCTGGTAATTGCTGCCGCCGGGGTATTCCAATGCAAGCCAGGTGCTTCACTGTCATAATGCCCTAGAAGGGACTTCTCTTTTGAAGTGGGATGTTGAAAAAGATGATTTCTAATTTTCCTTCGTGCTGAATCTATGACCCTGTAAAAGTCAGGAAAGCTATTTGATGAATGGCATTTTCTTAGAAAACATTTGATCCAAGCACCACCACAATACAGGAAACACCTGCTGTGGTATCTCTGGATGCTCTCCTAAATTCCTAACAACAAAACTGTGCCTCCTTTCTCATGCACTCACTCATTCATTCATTCACTCTACATAAATGTCATGAGCTCCTGCTCTGTGCTAGGTTCTGTGCTAGGCACAGCAGACACAACGTGAATAAAGACACAGATCTGTCCTCAGGTAGCTCATAGTCCATTAGAGGAAACAGACAAAAAAATCAAGTAGATAAATAAATTACACGCCTTTGGGTAAGTACAACAATCAGAGCATGCACTTGGCAGAAAGGGAGTTATGGACTTTGTCTCTGGGGTCAGTGCAAGTTTCCCAAAGAAATGAGAGCTAAACTAAGTTTGATAAAAACAAATTCAAATATTTCAAGTAGGCAAGGGAAGTGGGTATTCCAGAGAGAGGGAGCAGAACGACAAAGGAATCAGGAATGAAACAAACACTGAGGCCGAGTGGAACATTGATGGCCACAGTTTCTCCAAACTAAGAGACTTGGAGATCATCTTGTAGGGGGATGGGAGCCACAATCAGACCTGCATTTCTAGAACTGATGCTCATTTCAATCTACTGCTCTGTCTACTCTGGCCAATCCACCTACCTAGGTTCCCCTTCCTGTCTATTTCTAGTCTTCCCATGCTCAGCATTGACAGCTAGAAGGAAGACGATGGCTCAGTGGGCAATCCTTTCCATTTAGACCTTTCTCCACTGCTCCAGGCACACTGCCTGGACAAATTCCATCCCATGATAAACCTTACTACGCCACACCTAGACACAGACAAGATTGGAATTCATGAATAACTTTCTAATCATCCCATAGGTTTTCCTGGGTTTTATGGGCTGGCCTCCCATCTCTTATTTCTTTGAAAAATAAACACCATTTCATCTCAGGAGAGGTGCTTTGCTTATTAGTGATAAGTTCTATCATTTTGCAGCTAGTTAGAATAGAAATCTGTTAAATAAATGATCAGAGTTGTTGCATGACTGATAGTTATAAAACTAAATTGAAAGAGTAATAGAAAAATAGCCCAGAAAAACTCTTACCTTGGCCCAGAATAGCAGGATCAGGATGACTTCATGGGTTATTTCACTTCTAATTTCTAGATTGCAAGATAATTTCAATAAAGATAATGCTGGGCAGTTACTGAGTCAGCCATACACTTGAGTTACTGCCTTTATGACTTTTACAATGGAGTGAGGATGTGAGTCACATCTTATTCCAGAGCACTTGTGTTTGATAGAGCTTCAATCCATCAGACTGTGAAGAAGTCAAGCAAGACAAAATATATCCCAAGGAAGCCACAATAGAGGGAAAATGATAGAGAGAATATCCTCGTTAACTGCAAGCACTGTTACATCCCCCGAAGTTTATTCTTAACCTATCTATGAATGTTTTAAAAGGCAAAGATGATCTTAAAATGTGAAACATATTGTCAGCGTAATTTAATGGAATATAGCAAGGCATTTTTTTCCTGTTTTAAACTGGCAGATTGTGTTGCTTAAGTCTTGTGTTAGATCTCTCAGTTGTGAGCAAATGCATAAAAATAGCTTTCCATTCTGTAGTTGGGTCTAAGCCAATTAATAAAAATAAGGAAATGACTCAGTGGAGAGTCTGAGATACTGAACATTTTAGAATTCATATTATCCCCTACATGCACTCACTTAAGAATGGACTTGAGCAAGACCTCAAAAAAGTATAAGATGTTCCTCTCACATGGATGTCTATGTTCCAGAGACACTCCAAAAGAGAGACACATGTCCAGTGATGATGAAGACTCACAAGCAGAGGGGACTGTTCCCCACACGAAACACATCTCATAACTATTCACTGTTCCAGAATTCTTTTTCAATGCTCCTTCAAGTCTTCTTACTACACAAATGAGGGAGCCTCTCAGGGTGATCATTTGAGTTTAACTCCTCTCTTTAAATATCTTTTGCGTTCTGACCAGTGACCTTAGGGCTACTAAGTTCCCCTTTGACAAGAAGGATGAATTCTAGTTCAAAGCATCCATAAAGAGCAGAAGCAGTGAAAGAGGAAAAAGGGGGTGAAGCTGGTGATAAGAATGTTCCATAATGTTTAAGAAAGCAACACTGAGAACTCAGAAACACACGTCTTGAACCTACATGTCCCTGGTGTGTTCTATACAGAGCACAAAACTGTTCCTTGACTGGGTTGATAAAAGAAAGAGCTGAGGATGCTATTCAAGAGAGTCAGTAATCTAGGATAAACTGAAACTATATAAACTGAAACTATAATTTCCTTTTTGAGCCTGAGAAGAAAAGACTTTCTTCATCTTAACCATGCCCCAAACCTCAATTAAATGTGACAGGCCAGGAGAAAAATTAGACCACTGGGAGAAAAATGAAAATAAACAAGGTTTGGTGGAAAAAGCAAGGGAGAGAAACTAAGCAACAATCACCAATGTAAAAGGAAATGTGTTGGAGTTGTTACAAAGGAAAGTAAAAAGGGATGTGAGAGTCAGCTCTGAAAGCAATGAAAATGAGTGTGGGCAAGGAGCTGGGAACAGAAAACAGGGCTGCGTGCAGGAGAAAGGGAAAGAAGAGACAGCGGCAAGAAACTAATGTAGCTACTATTAATGAGAAGTGGTTAATTCATATTTAATGCACGTGTAAAAGAATGAGCCACTGTACCATGGGAATTCTAAGACTGCCCACTGCAGAGGTCATACAATCCATTGCATTGTTGTGTAGGAAAATAAACACACCACAGACCCAAACCACTAGTCACTGAAGATGACTATCAGCATATTGGTGGGTAATGGTTCTTCCTGACATTAGCATGGTTTCCTGGAGCATCACCCATAATCCACGGGGGAGATTTATCTTCAAAGGACATTGTACATCACATATCCACTCACTAGAAAGTCTCTGTGTAGCCTATAATAATGTTTAAGAATTCTGATTCTATTCTCTATCTATCACCCCTATAGTACAATAATAAAATCTTTGTTGATGATAAGAAATACATAAATATAAAGGGTCCTATGATTGACCCAGCCTCTAAATTCAGCTGCACTTCTAGTAGATTGACTTATGTTTCCCTCTTATTGATTTTTTCCAGAAGCAGGCCTGCTTTGTAGAGAAGGATTACAAATGGATTCCCTAAAGAGAAATCTGATACAAAATGGGATTTGGGGGTTATGAAACTCAGTGTTTATAAATACAAAAGAGATTTGAGCTGAAATTTTTATTTACAAAGGAAGCTGAAGATTAAGGACCTGACTTGTGAATGGTCAGACATAGTATATGACCTCTGCTTCTCTTCGTGACAAAAAAGAAAAATCTTAAGGGTATCTGGAAGGGGAGGGGGCAGGGAACCCAAACAAACCAAAAATTATTAATGATTAAATAAGGAGCAAAAAAACCAAAGTCTTGTTTTATTTTGTTTTTTCAAATTATAGAACATGGGTTTAGTGCAATTTTTATAAATCCTTGATTCAACACCATGTGATTACACAGTTACATAAAGCTAGAAGGTGCAATCATATGCAAGCAGAATATTTGGGCGACCTCTTGGCAGTAATCTCTTTAGGATGATTTTCACCCATACTGATTGCTAGACTCCAAATCATAAAAAGTACCACCATTTGCACACCCATCCTATTGACCACTTGTGATTCTAGAAATTCCATGAGATTCCAGAAGGATCCTCTTCTAGGTGTGAATCACAACCTCCCACCCACCCACAAAACCGAGTCTCCATAGGACTCTAAGAACATGTCCCAAACTAGTCTACACTGCTGGTGAGAATGGAGATTGTTTCAACAGTTCTTTGAGCCAACTGGACAAGGATCTCTCAATATGTTCACATCTTTAACTCAGAAAACTCACTTCTAGTAAATTATTCTAAAGAGGTAGTCATGGATGATTGCAAAAATAGCTGCATGCCTGTTCATCACAGCACTGTTTAAAATAGCAAGAAATGAGGAACAATTTAAACACCAAACTATAGAGGTTAGTTCAATAAACTATAAATGTGGTTAACATCGTGGTAGATTTCATGGGATGAAGTAGTAAAATATATAATGACATGGGAGCATGTTCTCAAAATATTAAATGAAAAAAAGCAACTAAATGATTCCATATACAGTATAATCCTATTATTTTTTAAAGTATATATATGTATATATGTACATTAAAATATTAACAATGATCATCTCCTGGGAGTGGGACTCTGAGTGATATTTACATTTTTTTTCTGCTCATCAGTAGTGAAATACTATTTCTCAATGAATATTACTCTATAATAAGTAAAAAGTTTAACATCTAAAAAATAAAAGTGCTTTCTAAACTAAAAGGGTTTTAAAAAAATCCAAAAGCTCGCAGCCTGTTGGATACTGAACCTGTTTCCCATCTGACCATGCCCAACACTCTGTTAAGTAGATTAAGTAGGTATGTGGGCCCCAAACAAGAGACTAGTATCCTGGGGGCATTCCATATCTTCTTGGCATTTGGGGTTGGGTGCCAGGCCTCCACCTCATCGGCTTCAACTAAGACAGAACCTTCTGCCAGGTGGTGGGCAGCACCCTCTCTGCCCCTGCTGAGGACTGGGGGCTTTGTGGCACCCCTTCAGTCCTGATCCACACTCTTGGATCTGTCAGCAGTATACTGGCTCACCCCCAAGCTGTCTCAGGAGACCTCAAATCTTGGCAGCGTTCTGACTTGGCCGGATCACTGTCTCTGAGGCTATTATCCTGAGACACCAAGCAGGACCGGCTGCATAATTGGGAGGACTCAACACAAACTGAAAATGCAGAGCCCCTTGTTCAAAACTTAGTAAGAATTCCAAGATGGCAACAGCTGAGCATTAACGAAGAACAGGCTCTGTGTGACTGCACGGGTCACATCCATGGAGCCCCTCTGGCACCAGCCTTCCTGTTTCTTATCAAGTCTGCTCAACTGTAAAGTGTGGGCAAGTTAGTTTGTTCTTGACCCTGAAAATGTGACTCCAAAAAGAGAGGCAGCTTAAACAGAGCCAAGACTACTGTCAAGCTAACATAATTTATCTTCTGACACCCAAGGACCAAATTCCATACCATCGTGTTATAATAATGGCCACATTGTTTCAGAGTATGTCTGTGTCCAAATGGAAGGGCATAGGGACAAGGAAAACCTCACAACTATCAAATCAGCTTGCTTTTTCCCCCTAGAATGGCCAGGCATAGATTTCACACACCATTAAAATGAAAACAACTAACTTCCAATTATTTAGCAGCTTGTTATCCAATGGCAGGGTTATCTTGGCGGATTCATTAACAAGTCAAATTAGAAATTTGTTACCAGGAATTTAGTGGTGATGAGGCCTCAGAAGTGATATTACATGATTAGCACTTTCTCTTCCTCCAACTTGAACATTTCAGAAAACTCCACCAAAGGGATCTCACGATGTGGTCCAGTCCTGTGGGGGAAGCCCCCGAAGCTGCCAGTGGAAGGCCTCTGAGGGAAGTAGGCTGCAGAGTCTGAAAGCAGGTTTGAGTTCTTCCTCTGTTACTGATGTTCTGGGTGGTCTGGGACCAAAGACTCAATTGCTCTCTGCCTTGGTCTCCTCAATTGTAAGCAAAGATAACAATACTCACAGAGCTTTTGGGAGAGTAAAATAATATACATCTGTACATGTGTATATCTGTATAGAATGTTTCTTTAAAAAGGAAAATATCATCCCTTGTATCCTTCAGCCAAAGGTATATAACTGCCTTTTGTTCTGGAAATTGGAAAAACCTAATAACCCTTCAACGTTCAGTATCACTATAATAAATGATGGATTAGGGGAAGGACTGCCTGCCCGCCCGCAGCTGTAACTCGTTATTTCAGGTAATGTTTCAAACTGCCTTATGATAGAAGACTTTGGACAGGCCTTAAAGGATGACTTAACTTGCACTCCACCTGATTTCATAAATGCCTTTCCCAGTATAGACCTAGATTACACACACTCAGACCCTATGCACAAATTATCCCCGGGTCACTGAGCATTCTCAAGGTGGTATTAAGGGAGGGAGCCTTGTGTTACTATCAACATTTTAAAACTCGTGGAAGAAAACAACTAAATCTACCCACGGTGAGGCTACATATGGAAGTGAAACAAAAATTCATCATTTTTGACTGGAATCTAATGAAGTCCACATAAAAATGCTAGTTATATAAAAGGATCAAAAACTGATTGGCCATTGGACCCTCTGTGTCTGGGGAATCCACAATGAAAAAAAAAAAAAAAAAAAGGCATCTTTGTGAGGAAAACCTCAGAAACCGTTGTTCTAGATGAAGAGAACTCGACCCTTCAGCAACCTGTGAAGTGTGTGTGTGTGTCATACACAACTTGATTTAATCAGCCTTTTGATGATCCTGTTTTAAAGGTGACTCTATTTTCTTATGAAAACCATGCTGTGACAGTAACGAAGTAAAAGCTTCATCCCCAAAGACCTGAAAGTGGCCAACTGGGACACAGCTTGAGATTCCCAACCTCTCTGAGCTGCTTTCTTCCTCTGTAAAATGGGGGTCATTTCTTCTTTAACAACTCCACAGGTTGTGAATGAGATCTGTAATTCAGATGTGTTTTGTAAACTGCAAATATAGGTATGCAGAGCAGAGGAGGAGGGAAGAGGCTCATATTTGCTGATTGCAAAAGCATTGTGTGAATAAAAGCAATTTAAATTCCTCTTAAGGTGAGCTGTATTCCTAGAACTTGGTGTTTCTAGTCACAGATATCAGAGGGGCACATTTTAGAATTCTAGGCCTATGTAGTATTCTGTTTTAAGAACCAGAGGAGGGACTTCCCTGGTGGTGCAGTGGTTAAGAATCCACCTGCCATTGTAGGGGACATGAGTTCGAGCCCTGGTCCAGGAAGATGCCACATGCCGCGGAGCAACTAAGCCCCGTGAGCCACAATTACTGAGCCTGTGTGCCACAGCTACTGAAGCCCACGTGCCTAGAGCCCGTGCTCTGCAACAAGAGAAGCCACTGCAAGGAGAAGCCCGTGACCGCAACGAAGAGTAGCCCCCGTTCAACACAGCTAGAGAAAGCCCGCACGCAGCAACGAAGACCCAGTGCAGCCAAAAATAAATAAATAAACAAACTTAAAAAAAAAAAAAAAATTTGAAAAAAAGAACCAAAAGAGAAGACAGAGAAAGAGTAGTAAACTTGAGTTGCACTTGAAGTCAGCTATCCAAAACTGAAAACCAAGAAATCCCACAAAAACATTACTATGAAGAGAGATCTAAAGTATGTGTTGCTACTAGAGACATGGTTGAACAGTAACATATGGATGTCACAACTGGACTTACAAAATTGCAACCCTCCACAGCGATACAATTTTCCAATGTTTCACATTTATCATTTGACCAGTGGAAGTTCTCATAATATATTAGGTCCTGTTTAGAACATACTCCTCTTAAGAAAGCTGGTACAAATTTATGGAAGGGATTTAGGAATAATAGGGCTGGAAGTGGGAGGATTCCCCAGGAGGTATGGATTTAGAGTCAGGTCCTAAAGGAGAGGGAGCAAGCTTTCCTAAGCACTGAAAGACAAAGGGCCACAGAATTTAAGGGACTTAGTGGCTCAACAAATATTTACTGCTCAGGACCCAGTGCTGATCAAAATAAAGTCCCCATCCTCATGACCCTACATTCTATTAGGGGTGATAGAACACTAAACCAGAAAAAAATAAATAAGAAAATGAGAGGATTGCAATTAGTGGTAAGTGCTACAAGGAAACAGTCAGGCAAGATGGTAGTGAGTGATTGGGGGAGGGGGTCTGCCACATCCGATGAGGTGGCTGGAGAAGAGCTATCTGAGGAGGTCTGAGGCCTAAAGGATGAAAATAGTGAAGATGTAGGGAATGCTACTCCAGGCAGAGGGAACTGTGAGTGCCAAGGCCCTGAGGAGGAGAGGCCTTGCCATGTTGAGGGAAGAGAGAGAAGATAACTCTGCTGGGGCCCGGCGAACAAGAAGAGACTGGTGTGAGGTGAGGTGGAGGGAAGAGGGTGGTCAGATCTTACAGGGTCCTGCAGGCTGGGGTGGGGAGTTTGGGTTTGACTCTGAGCATCATGGGAGGCCGTTGAAATGTTCGAAGCAGGAAGTTGATTTACAGTGTTTGAAGATTACTTTGGCTTTGGGGATTGGGCAGGAGAGGTGAGCGCAGGGAAGAGGAAAAGCAAAGAGACTGGTAGGAAGCTCTGCAGTAGCCCAAGTGAGAGTGGAAACAGAAGGGAGAATTCCTTAGGAGCCAGCCACAGGCCGTTGAAATCCGTTCTGCCCTGAAGCTGTTAGCCTATTTGAATCTACTATGAACCAAAGACTCCTCTGCAGGAATACCCAACCTTTTCCCGGACAACTGCCCCCAAATGGACCATGTTGGCAATGTGTACCTGGGAAAGACCGCTGATTGCTAAGAAAGGCCATTAAGGGGAATAATGCACAAGCTGTGGCTACAGTGTGAGCACCTCCTCAGGCTGGAAATTCTAGAAGCCCAAGGGGTAAGGGAGTAGAACACAGTGGGGTCCCCAGACTGGAGATTCACACTATGAGGTTCTGAGGTCAATGTGTAACTCAGAGTCAACATGAGGGGCCTCTGCACAACATCCTGAGGTGGGGAGTCGGTGGGGTGGGTCACGGCAGGGTCTATAATAGAGAGAGGTGATTTGCACCCATCTGGAAGTGACCGTGTCCTAACAACACCCTCTGTTCTCTTTTATAGTTAACTCAAATTTATTTTTGGTGGTTTGTAGACTCCCCAGAGACACTATATATATAGCATGTTCTAAACTGATAAAATGATAAAATGATAAAATTCTCATTCCTTTCTCTATTTCCAATACACTTTTCTGAGACCTTATTCCAACATAGGCTGGTGAGTTTACTTGGCTGCAAAGTAGAAGGGAAAGAATGTAAGTTTTGGAGTTGGAGAAGAATGTGTTCAAAGCCTGGCTCAGCCATAGTCTGGCTCTATTGTCTTGGTTAAGTCATTTGAACTCCCTAGTCTCAGTTTTCACATCTGTGTAATGGGGGTTGTAAGGATTATGAATAGTAATTGTAATTTTCTGGTCCCTGCTAGACACTTGATAAACATCAGTATTATAAGGCCAAGGACACAGATTTCTTTCTCACATGAAATGGATATCTTATTTCAAAAAAAGAAAAGAGGGCTTCCCTGGTGGCGCAGTGGTTGAGAGTCTGCCTGCCGATGCAGGGGACGCGGGTTCGTGCCCCAGTCTGGGAAGATCCCACACGCCGCGGAGCAGCTGGGCCCGTGAGCCATGGCTGCTGAGCCTGCATCCGGAGGCTGTGCTCCTCAACGGGAGAGGCCACAACAGTGAGAGGCCCGCGTACCGCAAAAAAAAAAAAAAGAAGAAAAAAAAGAAAGAAAAGAAACCTCTTTTCTACCTTCACAGATTGTATCAAGCCCTGATGTATACAAGCAGCTACACAAAAGAGGTTCTGGGTGAGAGAGGACAAGTGGGCACAGACCCTCTCCGACATCCCTGTCGTTGGCTCACTCAACAGTAACAAAGACTCAGGAGCAACAGCCTCATCATATCCGTTTGTTATTTTTTACCTTCTTTTTTGGGGTTATGGATGGAAACTATTAGAGTTAGGGAAATGACTGAAATATTTTTCCCCAGTCATGAAATTATTGTCCATATGAAAGTTCCAAGAACATTCAACAGCCTCAAAGCTCACCACGGTGGTGAGCGGAACTTACTTTCTTTTGAAACATAAACAAGGATGGTTCTTTAAATGTAACTTCTCACTGTGCCCAGAAATGAAAAAATTCCAGCTTGTCACTGATCTCTTACAAAATTTGGAAGAAGCTGCTCCTTTTGTAGGCAGGAGTCACATAAAACAGCCCAACTCAGCTCTCATTCCTTCGTTCGCTCCATGTTTGGTTATAATTAAGTGTTTCATTCTTGACGTCCTGTATCCACAGAGCCTCCCTGTAGAAGAAAAGTTATCAGAGGCTTATTTCTGCCTTTGCAAAGCAGGGGAGAGGGCACCCCTCCGCCCACCTCTGTCTGAACATTAAATTAACAGGAGCTAGAAGTTGGATGGGGCCCCACTTTCCAATCCTTTGATATTCCTTCCAGTACCCCAGTGTACAAGACACCAAACCCAGGAAAACTGTATGTAATTTTTTGAATCACTGTTGTTTATTTAATTGGTACCTATAAGTAGTGTTTCTTAACCTCATTTAGGTTAGACCTTGGACAGTCAAGCAATGTGTGGAAGAAAGAGCATTGTGAGAAAATCAAATATCAGAAGTAACTTTTATTTTTGGAAGTTTTGAAAATAAATAGAGGAGAATGAGATACACCCAGGATGGAGATCAAGAAGGAAGATCTGGAAGAGATTGAGTATTTTCCTCATTTAGGGAGAACAGAGTATCATCATGACTTGAGTTGGGTGTTCTGACTCTTGGCTGAGAGATGATGGAACATGGTTGACTTAGTCAAGCAAGTGGGTCACCCTGCGGAGAAGAGGAAACTTGGTTTCTTCCAGTGGCCTCCCTTACAGGTCTGCCCTCAGGAGTTCTGGTCCCCCTGTCCAACCCAATCCCATAAAAATGGAAGAAAGGGTCCCAGAGCAGGAGATTGAAATGCAGAGATGATACAGGCTTTCCTGAGAATATCATGAATATAGCATGGCCCAAAATTAGGTTATAAAGTGAACTCAGGCAACCATTTAAGTGGTACCATTGTAGGGACTCAGAAAAACAGCCTGTCCTCACATCAGCCCAAAATTCTTACCAAGATTCTCTTCTGTGAGTTAGCTCATTCTACCTTCCTGGCAAAAGGTATGAGCGTCTTGGAGGAGTAAGCATGAGGCTATTATTGCTCATGAGAATTTTAGTATGACTTGGTTTCCCACATCAAGGCCATGGGAGAGAGTGTAAGCAAGAGGACAGTGGACTCTGGCATTTTGATAATAACCAGTAGGGATGGTCGGGGGTGGTTTGCTGCAGGAGAGGACCTGGGACAGACAGGGACTGTCCTACTCAGAACTTTGCATGCTGCTGGCCTGAAAGATGAGCCCTCTCTCCTAGGATTCACAAATCAGTCATTAAGCACTTCCTGGGGGCCTCTTATGTGTCAGACACTTTACTGTGGACCCAAAGAGTATTGAAGCTCCATTCCTCAGGTTAACAGATATTTAGGACACCACATGTCTGCCTAACTCTGCATTCCGTGACACCATGATAGGCAGGTAAGTGCAAAAGCAGAGCTGTATGCAGGGTACCATGGGGACCCAAGGAAGGGTGCTTAGCCCAGCTCCAAGGGAGAAAGAGAAGATGGTTGGAAAGGCGTCTGTTTCCGAGGAGGAGATGGAGGAGGTGATAGCTGAGCCAACATGCTTCCTGTAGTGGAGATGATTCTAAGATGCGCTGTTTTCCACATTGTAACATCTCCAAAACTGAGATCTGTCTTATAATCGATGGAGGCATAGTAGCTATAGGCCAGGCAAGCTGTCATAACATAATTGTCATTACTGCACAAGAGCAACCTTGGTCATTTTGTCATCAGTTTGTCTGAGTTATTTGCAACATTTAACGTGGAGTTTAATTGCCATTTAACATGTCTTCTAGAAATTACATATGATTTGGTATTACAGCAAGAAGCTATTGTCTCCATAGAAAAGTACGGGAACAGGGTAAAAGACCATACATTGGGCACAAAGAAAGCAGATATGTATCATTGGAAGAATGACCACAGTTCTATATTTTCTCCCAAAAAAGCAAGTGTTTTACAGGACTCAAGAAAAAGAGATACAAGTAAATGAAGCTCTGTTACATTTTGTTACTAAGATACCAAACAAAGAATCATCTATCACACACTAAGCAACACAGCTAAAGGCAGGATAAATTGCTAAAACCAGAGAAATAGGTACAAGAAATTGTCAAAAGAGCAAAGGCTGGTGGTCCTGATTCATGCATGGCACAGGACAGCCCTTAAAGCGTTATGGCATAGTTTTAAAAGTAGAGTGTTCTTTTCTTTATTGATGATCAATAAACTAGCCAATAAATGATGTCTTAATCTGATATAATATAGTATTTGGTTGCAAGGAACGGGAACCCTCCTACTTTAGCTTAAGCCCAAGGCAACAGTGAGCTAGAGCCAGCTTATACCAGCTCACAAAAGGCACATCTCCCCCACTCTGCATTCAGAGACATCATGATAGCTTGAAATAGTCCACGGTGGGAGTATTTACACCTTGGAAATTGGCAATCGCTATAAATCAGGACTTTGTTGTTTGCTTTGTAAGAGCTGGTTGACCAGCATCTCACTGCCAAAGTGGAGATTTGTGGATTATACAGGAGTATCTCGTGGAAGCCTTGCTAGGGTTTGGAACCAGGTAATGTAAAGTTACCAAGAACAGAGATAATTTCTGTGTTTTCGTCAGTCTTTCCAGAGCCATGTGGCCCCCTATTTTTCCTTAGGCCCACACATCTCTTCATTTTTCTCTCTCTCTGGATTTCATGGCCACCTCTGGTATGATCAGGTTCAGGGAAAGTCAGGTAGTGTGTAGACCTGCCTTTCTGAGAACTATGGCTAAGGTAGGTTCTCAGGAAGGGTATATGGGGGCAGGACAAAAATGATGAGCATCTCAGGCTCGTTCTTAAAGGAAGTTGGTTTGGGTAGAAACACTAAGATGGAAGGGTATGAGCAGAAGTAACTGCTTTTAGAGTTGTTGGAACAAAAAGTGGAACCCAGGCATGGTAGAAGATGAGGCTGAAGAGATGTACAAAGGCCAGGCATGGGGGGCCTCATGTATCATGTTAGGCGGGGGAGTTGGGGTTAGTTCTACACGTGGCAGGGTTTCAAAGTCCAAAAGTATCCAGCCTGGGAGAATTGAAGTCTAGACAGTCCTGTAGACATGCAGAGTCCTGAGTGGCATCCAGCTTGTTGGTGGGAAGAGTATCGACAAGGCAGTGGAAAGCTGGAGCTGTAGATGTGTCCATTGACTGACACCTTCCATAGCTTGGGCAAGTCACTCATCCTTCCAAAGCCTCCGTTTCTTTATCTACAAAGTGGAGATAAATAAACCTACCCTCTGACTACCTCAAAGAGTTGTTGGGAAGGCAAATGATACAACTATATGAAAACCCTCTTAAGACTGTAAAACAAGGTCCAAGCATATGGTATTTACTCATCTGTAAGATGAGGGGGTTGGCCTAGATGGGCTCTAATGTTCTACTTTTAAAGTTTTACAACTCTGTTATTATCTTTATTATCTGACAATTATGCTAAAATTATAGGTTTTATGGTCACGAAACATCCTTCTCTCATCTTGCCAAGAAAACTTAAGGGGAAGCTCTTAGGCTGAGAAATACCACTTCCTAGGTGGTTGTTTCCACAGAAACACCAATAACCATAAACTTATGCAGGAATGTGAACTGTTTGGGTTTAAATAGGAAGAGGAAACTGATTTATAAATAGAACCAAACCCCTAAAAAAGAATACAGTTTCTTTCTGTACATTATGTGTAATTTAATCCCCCATTTTAAAAATACTGCTTTTTAAACATCTGCTTTTTAAAATATTGAATATTACTCTACTACTGAAATGAAAAATGATTTAAAAGTGGTTTTAGAAAACTGTGGACAAAACTTAGAGGTTTAAAATGATGAGGTCTGGAGATTTTTTTCATTCCTAAATAGCCCTTTAGCCACAGTGTTTAGTGTTCAATAACTCTCTTGTGTTTTAGAAAGGAAAGAGGAAACATCATCTTCTTTCTAGAAATATATCACCAAAAGTGGTGCAGTTAACGACCGATAATAGATTAGAACCACTGCTGACACGCACAGAGGGCTTCCCATGTGTCAGGCACTGGGCTGAACGATTTACTTGCATCTTCTCATTGAATCCTCACAAATCTCTAGTGAGGCAGGCACTCTTTTTAGTCCCATTATACAGATGAGAAACCAAGGCACAGGGAGACAAATTGCCTTGCTCAGGGTCCCACAGCCAGCAAGTGGTGGCACTGGGATTCAAAGCCATAGACCCTAGCTCCAGCCCTTATCCTTGCTATCACCTGTGCTAGCTTGCTTCTGACTACTTAATATGATTTTTTTTAAATGGTTTTCCCAAAGCAAAAGATAGCCTCATGACATATAGTGAGGGGTGATTAGAAAGGATCTCATCTGAAATAGAGGCTTGGTGATACTTCATTTACAAGAATTAAGAATGAGTAGTATGAGGCCATAAAAAAAAGAACAAAATTTTGCCATTTGCAGCAACATGGATGGACTTGGAAGACATTATGCTAAGTGAAATAAGTCAGACAGAGAAAGATAATTTACTGCATGATACCACTTATATGTGGAATCTAAAAAATACAACAAACTAGTGAATATAACATAAAAGAAGCAGACTCACAGGGCTTCCTTGTGGTGTGGTGGCTGAGAATCCACCTGCCAGTGCAGGGGACACGGGTTCGAGCCCTGGTCCAGGAAGATCCCACATGCCGCGGAGCAGCTAAGCCCATATGCCACAACTACTGAGCCCACATGCCACAACTACTGAAGCCCGCACGCCTAGACCCCATGCTCCGCAACAAGAGAAGCCACCACAATAAGAAGCCGGTGCACCACAACGAAGAATAGCCCCCGCTCGCCGCCTCAACTAAAGAGAAAGCCCATGCACCGCAACGAAGACCCAATGCAGCCAGAAACAATAAATAAATTAAATTAAATAATAAAATAAATAAATTTATTTTAAAAAAAAGAAGCAGACTCACAGATATAGAGAACAAACTAGTGATTACCAGTTGTTGGGGGAGGAGTACTTTTGGTGGGGGGAATGGGAGGTTCAAACTATTGGGTGTAAGATAGTCTCAGAGATGTATTATACAACATGGGGACTCTAGCCAATATTTTGTAATAACTGTAAATGGAAAGTAACCTTTAATAATGTTATTAAATTTAAAAAAAATTTTAAAAGAATGAGTAGTATGTTCAGTGTTCTCAGCACATACAAACAGTCCATGTTTTCCAGAATGGCCAGCCTAAAACATTAGAGGCATCATGTCTCAGGAAAGGCTCAGACTTTCAAAATGCCTTTTGTCCCATAAATAAATGTGAGGATTCCTTATCTCAACCAGCAGGGATTTGGAGAGAAGGCAGGAATTCTTCATCCAAAACTTGGCCTCTCCTTAGCTGTTGACCGAATCATCAATTTCAGCTCTTTCTTCCTATAGTTCAGAATTGGTAAAACTTGTTGAAAGTGAAGGAGACCCTGTGGAAAAGATTCTGTCCCCATTTTCCAAGCAAAATTCTTCAACCAAATATCTTTCTGCACATGCATTCAGACTTTAAAAATCCACTTAGAGAAAACCAAAAAATTACATTCCATTCTCCTTTTCTTAGGTTAACCATAAATGTTTGTGAGGCACAAAAGTGCATAGTGGGGAGGAAAATAATAATCCAGCTCAGTAATAGACTTCTATTTCTAGAACATAATTACCAAGGAAAGCGATCAAGGGATAGGCATTTACTGAGCATTTACTAAGTGCCTCGATGCGTGGGATCGAAAATAAGAGCAGTAAGATCTTAATTAAAAGATCCCTGGGAACTAAACATTGTAAAAACAAAAAGCACACAAAGTTTCTATATAAACTGTGCAAGCAAAGTTGCCTAAGGGAAGGAAAAAACATTAAAGGGATGAGGAATCATGAAGCGGATCCTTTTTTGCCAGGTCTTTGGGAGTCCTTTCCCCCTCAGGGGAGAAATATCTTCTCTCAAATCTCTTCACATTCTCTTCCACTCAACACACTGGCAGGCTCCCTGCATCTCCGGCTAGAAGCTAGGGATGCAAAGAGGAACTAGATCCCACGAAGAAGTTACAATTCTAGCGAGGATTTACACAAAGCCTCTTACTCTCCTGCTCTCCCCACCTCAGTAGACAAAACAGAGTATGATCATCACTCACACTGATACTTAGATTGGCCAATGGCAGTTCAAACAAAGCTCATTCACACTAAAATGTGACCTCCTTCATGCTTTTGCGTTTTAAGTCTGTTTCTTCCAATTGTGGATAAGGAGTTTCAGATACGACTACAGAGGTTTTAAGAGGAAGAAGGGTAACTACTTAAATGCCCATCGACAGATGAATGGATAAAGAGGATATGGTATATTTATACAAAGGAAGACTTATGGCTGCATCTTAATTCATCAGGATGAGGATGTATAACCCTCTCAATATTTGTGGGAATGTTATAATTACCTATAAGTATTCTGTAAGTACTTGTGTTAAGAGGAAAGTAGTAAGGGAGGGTGGGAGGGAGGGAGACGCAAGAGGGAAGAGATATGGGAACATATGTATATGTATAACTGATTCACTTTGTTATAAAGCAGAAACTAACACACCATTGTAAAGCAATTATACTCCAATAAAGATGTAAAAAAAAAAAAAAAGGGAGGAAAAGTAGTGGATTAGGATCAGGGCCATGGGTACTAATCCCAAGGAGAATTAGATCCACAGGAATTAAAGCCAGAATGAGGGGCCTCTTTCCTGAGTTCTACCCCCTGAGGTACCCTGGGAAACGACAGGCGCCAAGTACCATTGTTTTTAAAACACCAATGGAATCTGAGATAGGTTGCAATATTCTATCAGATATGTAACTAACTTTAACATTTAAAACTCTATTGAGACCAAAATAATCTAGCAAATGATATCAAAACAATACTCAGGAATTTAGAACTTTCTGAGTTGCTTAACATGGGTCTGCAGCTCTCAAGGCTAAAACAGCTCTCCCCAGGTCCAGCTGCAGCGGGAGTGCGCTGCATTCCTCCCCGGATGGCAGCAGGCCTCTGGTGCAGAGTAGAAGAGATGTTTCTCTCCCAAAGTTTCCATATCTGGGGTGCGGAATTGTCTGGCCTGGGCTTTCAACGTCTTATTCAGCTCACTTCTAGGAATCAACGCAAGCCCCAGAGCCAACAAACTGAGCATCTGGGGTATAGTTGGGGCAGAGAGCAGCGTCATGGCACAGCTGGGGAAAATCAGTCTTTTGCTCTTGGGAGTCCTGGGTGAGAAAAAGAGCACAAGGAGGAATTCTATGGAAAGAGAGGGAGGAAGATCTTCAAGGATCTCACTCAGGCCCAGGACTGAACTACTTGCTGGTGCAGAACAGCACATGGGCATCCTAGGGGAGAAAGAAGGGAGTATACTTTCTGTCACGTATCCAGAAGACAAATTTTTTGTTTGTTTGTTTGCGGTACGTGGGCCTCTCACTGTTGTGGCCTCTCCCGTTGCGGAGCACAGGCTCCAGACATGCAGGCTCAGCGGCCATGGCTCACGGGCCCAGCCGCTCTGTGGCATGTGGGACCTTCCCAGACCGGGGCACGAACCCGTGTCCCCTGCATCGGCAGGCGGACCCTCAACCACTGCGCCACCAGGGAAGCCCCAGAAGACGAATTTTGACCCAGAAAAGTGAAAACTTCATGCCCAGTGACATAAAGCAGAGCCTTTTGATGAGTGTTACCAACGGAGGGAAGGCATGCACTGAAAAGAAAAAAGTGGGTTGTCTTAGTTTGCTAGGGTTGTCAAAATACCATAGGCTGAGTGACTTAAACAACAGAAATTTATTTTCTTGTAGTTCTGAAGGCTGGAAGTCCAAGTTCAAGGTGTTGGCAGGATTGGTTTCCTCTGAGGCCTCTGTCCTTAGCATTCAGGTAGTCACCACCTTCCTGCCTCTTCACGTGGTTGTCATGAAGTGCGTACACACCCCTGGTGTTCCTCTGTGATGAAGGCCCACCTTAATATCTTCATTTCAACTTAATTACCCATTTAAAGTCCCGTTCTCCAAAAATAGTCACATTTTGAAGTACTGGGAGTTTAAGGCTTCAACATATGAATTTAGGGGAGACAATTCAGCCCACAATGTGGACTCTTAGCAAATATATTAAAAATACCTGAAACTCCTCACCCTGCTCAGATCGATAATGGATATTGAGTATGACTGCCCTGAACTTCCTGCCTTTCACTAAATCTCCTCTGGCAGAACCTCCCCAACATATGTGTGTATGTGTGTATCTGTGTGCAACTCAGACGTATTCTCAAAAACAAAACAAAAAAGAGGGGTGTGCAGAATGAATGGCTAGAATCTCAAGATAAGCACAGTGTCATCTAACATAAGGAACCTATCAGCCTGAATACTTTTCAAAATGTTACCAATGTGATAAAATGTAGGTACAGCACTGTCCATACTTTTTATGACCATGGAGATTTGAATGATATAGAGACAGGCATAGAGAATCCCCTGAAGAGGCTTAAAAGTTCCTAGTGTATGAGGCTATCCTCCCACATTCTTCTGAAAATGTCTTTTTTTGCCCCATGTCCTAGATGATAGTTTAGCAGGGTATACAATTCTAGGGGCAATTATTTTCTTTCCGCACTTTGAATTGTCCCCCTGGATTCTGAATACTCTTGTTGCTGTTGAGAAGAGTGGTATCTAATTATTTTTCCTTTTTGGGTAATCTCTTCTTTATCTCTGGTTCTTTTTATGATTTTTTTCTTCCTTTTTTCATTTTGTTTTGTTTTTAGTTTTCTAAAACTTCATTATGATGTTTGTAGTAATGGGTTCATTTTTATTTATCTTGCTTCAGATTTGATGTATTTCTCCAATCTAAGAATTCAGGTCTCTCACCAATTCAAGCTTTTCATTATTGTTTTGAATATTGCCTTTCTTCCATTTGTCTATTGTCTCCTTCTGGAACTCCAGCTAGATATATTTTGAACATCTATTTTTTTCCTCCACATCTCTTAGCCTCAATTTCATAGTTTCCATGTCTTTCTCTCTCTGTACAGCATTATGAAGTGATTCTTCATCCCTCTCTTCCAGTTTAGTAATTCTCTTTAGCTGTGATATACCTGTCATTTAATCCACCCATTACATTTTAAATTTCAATCATTATATTTTATATTTCTAGCAATTCTATTTGGTTCTTTTCAAAACTGCCCATTTATCCTTTTTTTTTAAATTTAAATTAACATTAATTTACTTCTTATAAGCATTTTATTTTTTTAAATTTTTATTGTAATATAGTGGCTTTACAATGTTGTGTGTTAGTTTCTCCTGTACATCAAAATGAATCAGCTATACGTATACATATATGCCCTCTTTTTTGGACTTCCTTCCCATTTAGGTCACCACAGTGCCCATTTATTCTTGATGGTCTTTTGTTCAATTCTTATGGTTACAATTCCCTCTGTTTCTTCATAAATATGTTAAGCACACTTATTTTACATTTTGTATTAGATAATCCTATGCCCAAAGTTCTTGCAGTCTAATTCTGTTCTCCATTGTTTCTGCTGAGCCCAGTTTGTGGTGGCTCTTTTCTCATGTGTCTCTTATTTTTGCTGTCAGTTCAAATAAGGCTCCTCTTAAATGTAAGAATCCTGGAGACTCTGGGTTGAAGCTGCATCCCTCCTAATACCAGGTGCCTTGGGGTGTTATGAACTAGATGTATTTTTAAAATAATTTTTCTACCTGGAGTTTCCTGGACCATGCAAGTAGAGTAAATACTAAATCACCATGATGTCAGGCTTGGGATTATAAATTCACAGGCAAGACCTACTTTGTTTTCATTTTTCATGCCTTTTACCAAGGCTGAAATAAAGACATTTCCTGGTTGGCTTTCTTTTTGCTAGAGGATGGATTTTTTTTTCCTAACCCAACTTTTGACTTGAGGATGTAGATGTTTGAGACCCCTAGCTTTCTCCAGGGTCTCAGTTCTCATCCCAACAGGCCTGTAGTCCCCCGCACAGAGAACCAAGCTCCCTGGATCAGCAGATGCCCCAAGCAGCCCCATTCTTCAGGGTCTGCTAGCCACTCTGGTTTCAACTTTTTTTCTTGCTGCCTGTGAATCTCACTTTCTTACACGTTTAACTGTGCTTTTAAAACCAAATGCTTGGTGTATAGTACCCGGTGTTTCTATGTGTTTGTAGGGAAATTTTTTCAGAATTTCCCGTCAGCCATGTGGCTGGAGGCCAAAGTCCATTCCCCGGCTCTGTAAGCTGGGGCTTCTGCAACCACCTAGGCCTTTCTCAGTTATGCCTGAAGAAATTGGGCTCTTGCTTCAGTTTAGTGGGACACAGTGCCTCTCCTTTAGGTGTCTATGAGATTCCAATAATCCATAGAAATATTGTAGTGTAGCAAATGATTAAGGGGCCAGGCCTCAGAAAACTGGGGCTCTAGCTTTTTTTTTTTTTTTTACTCCAAGGAAGGTTCAGTTTAATGGGAAACTGAAACATGGACAACATAATGCCTTCATGTACATATGCTACAGCTTCGTTCTCTTGCAGTTTAAAAGGACAGTGTAATTATCTTAAATTTACACAAAACATTATGAAACATGGTAGTTGTTCATGATTAAAATAAAACAGCAATGTCAATTAAGTTAACAGTGTTAAATATATTCACACGATCATCACTGTGATTCAAAGTGGCCACGAGAGAAGTTACACAGCGACCTATGCACACAACATCTGCCACAACGGTGTTTGCCAGCTTGACTGCTTTGCAGACCAGGTAATTTTATGAGACAAATAATCTTGCATTGATTCTTTCATGTGACGAAAGTAGTTAAATGTTGTAAGTAGTTTCATTCCTCTGGGGGAGAGGGGAGGGGAGGGCCTCTAAGAAGTCAGTGCAAATTGAAGAGAGGTCTCCCTTCTTGAATATTGGAACTTGTTGACCAAGATACGGTTCCTATAAGCTGAGGATAAACAAATCTTAAGATATCAAAGAATCTCATAACATTGTCATCAGCGTTTAGCAGATATTTGCCACAAAAAGGAATCCCAGTCCTATCGCAGGGCCTTCTGCGGGTACGGCTGCTGGGGCGGAGGTGGCTGATAGCTGCCTCTGGGCTGGGGCAGCGCTGATGTGAAAGTATAGTTCGGCACCTGGGACAGGCTGGTCCCTGCGTTCTGGCATATCATGACAACGGGGGCGGCAGCGGCAGCAGGAGGAGGACTGTCCACTGAAGCCTGGCTGGGCTACAGGCTCCCTTGAACAGAACTGCCCATTGTGTTGAGGTAGGAAGCCTGAGCCTGCTGACTAGGAAAGGCTGGGCTCGCGGGCAGTGGCACTGTTCCTTGGCTGAGAGGAGAGAGCTGCTCCGGGGGAAAGCTGTAGCTCTGGAGCCGGCCCGTCTGTGCGTTCCCTGCGAGCGGGTAAGCTCCTCGCTGAGGAGAGCCCGGGTACACCTGAGGACCAGAAACACCAGGTGACTGAAAACAGTACTGCTGATTCTGTAATTTTGCATACATGGAATACACTGGATCTTCATTCTTTAACTTGGTATACAAGGACAGGGCCTCCATCACTTTAACATTGAGTTCTGAGAGTTCCGAATGTTCTCTATCAAAATCTTCCAGCTTCTCATCAATGAGAGGTCCCATCTGGTGACACATGGCTTCAAGATGAAGTAACTCTGGCAGATCTGGTCGATCATCACTGGGATCCATACTTTGCAACATCTGTAGCAATTGGTCCATTTTATCTTCATCCATTTAGGCTTGTTCCGGCTCTGATTCTATCGTTTCTACCTGAACATCATCACTAAATTGTACCATCTTCTCCGTTTTAATCATTTCTGGTTCAGCAGTGAGATTTGCAGTCACAAAATTACAGGGGAATAATCCCAGGCCTTGATGGGTTTCACCTTTCCACCAGTTGGGGTCACTGTCATCAAGAACTGTAACAGGCCTTCCCTGGTGGCACAGTGGTTAAGAATCTGCCTGCCAATGCAGGGCACACGGGTTCAAGCCCTGGTCCTGGAAGGTCCCACATGCCGCGGAGCAGCTAAGCCCGTGCGCCACAACTACTGAGCCTGCGCTCTAGAGCCCACAAGCCACAACTACTGAGCTCGCGTGCCACAACTACTGAAGCCTGTGCACCTAGAGCCCGTGCTCCACAACAAGTGAAGCCACCGCAATGAGAAGCCCGCACACCGCAACAAAGAGTAGCCCCCACTCACCGCAACCAGAGAAAGCCCACACACAGCAACGAAGACCCAACGCACCCAAAAATAAATAAAATAAAATAAAATAAATAAAATAATAATAAAAAAGAACTGTAACAGTTTTTCCTGCTTTAAAAGTAAGTTCATTATCTTCAGCAGCTTCCAAGTCGTATACAGCACGAACTTTCGACCTTCGTGTTGGTGGTTAGTTAAGAGATTAGATGTGCTTGGATACAAACCGGAAAGGGTGGTTGACTGCTGCCTTTGTTCCTTCAGTGCCAACTCAATGGCTTTCGCTAAATCTTCTTTTTTGTTAGCCACAGTACCAGGATCTTTGGCTACCAGAGCTGGGCTTGCTTTTGCTTGTTCTACAGCCTCAATATCAAATGGAAGGCAGGGTCATGTAGTGGAAGGAACACTGGGCTGAGAGTCAGGAGGCCTGTGTCCTAGTTCCAGCTCTGTCAACTACTAGCTGTGGCCCTGGGCAAGCCACTTAACCATTCTGGATCTCAGTATCCTCATGCGAGAGCCAATAGCTGGAAACGTAACACCTTGTTCCTTAAGGTTATTAACCATTGCTGATATTAGACTAAGCTGTGGATGATTCTTTTTTTTTTTTTTTTTTTTTTTTTGTGGCACGCAGGCCTCTCACTGTTGTGGCCTCTCCCATTGCGGAGCACAGGCTCCGGACGCGCAGGCTCAGTGGCCATGGCTCACGGGCCCAGCCGCTCCGCGGCATACGGGATCTTCCCGGACCAGGGCACGAACCCGTGTCCCCTGCATCAGCAGGCGGACTCTCAACCACTGCGCCACCAGGGAAGCCCACTGTGGATGATTCTTAAATTCATCCGTCCATTCAACCATAAGAGCCTTTAATTTTTCACACACTTTAGGGTGACACTTGTTTAATACATTGCTTACTTCACTAGCAAAATCTCTTGAACATACTTCTAAGTGAAAAATTTTGCCACAACTTGATACACATGCTCCTAGAAAAGTCAGAGCCTGCAGAGCAACACGAGGATCTTTATGGTTCACGCTCCTCATAATAGACCGAAGACAATCTTTAGGTCTGCATGGTGTCCACTGAGGTCTGCTGCCCACAAGGCTGGACAAAAAGTGACTGAGAGCTCTAGGTTAAAGGGTTCCCAAAGCTCACACAGCTGTCAGAGCTCATACCAAAGTGGACAGTCCTTGCAGCAGAGCGTTTAGGCCTTGGTGATGGGGCTACACCATCCCAAAAGACTATTCTAAATCCATCCAATAACAACCAGTGTGAGACTGACCAGCTTTATCACGGATATCCAAAATCATGCCCCAGTCCTCAGCAGCATTCATCTCACCCATTGCTTTCTCGACATCCTGATCGAAGGCATTGGTGGCAAAGAGAGGCATCTCCACCGCGTGCTGAGGTGTCCTCAGGGACGCCCCGTTGATACCAAGGGAGTCAGGGTGCGACCGAGGAAGGAAGGGTCCTCAGGCAGAAACAGCGACCGAGACGGACTCTCCGGTTCCGCGGCAGCTCGTCCTCTCCCCAACCCCCAGCTACTGCGGCGGCGGCCAGCGCGGAGGAGCGGGGGCTCTAGCTTTGAGTCTGCTCCTTAGACAAATCCCTAAAACTCTGTGTAACTTAGTTCTTTTTATTGCACAATAGGACAGTAATTATTGCCTTATTTTTTATAATGGGGGGGGTAAAAAATGTGGCAGGTGGGTGTAAAAATCCTTTGTTAACTCTAAAGAGTGGTATCAGTGCCGGCCACTGTGTAGCTAAGGGATAGTATCAGGCTCCGCTTTGCAAAGAGAATGCACTTTGCTCTATACGCCTCCCGGGGCGAGGCGTCGGGGGGATCTGCCTGAGGAAGATATCCAGATTCATTTGCAAGGATTAAAAATGTACTTTTCTGGGGAACTAGCACATAGCGCATACTACCAGTATCTTCCTTCTGCGTATAAACAACATAAAACCACAGCAAAAAACAAGGGTTGGGGCTTCCCTGGTGGCGCAGTGGTTGAGACTCCACCTGCTGATGCAGGGGACACGGGTTCGTGCCCCGGTCCCAGAAGATCCCACATGCCGCGGAGCGGCTGGGCCCGTGAGCCATGGCTGCTGAGCCTGTGCGTCTGGAGCCTGTGCTCCGCAACGGGAGGGGCCACAACAGTGAGAGGCCCGCGTGCCGCAAAAAAAAAAAAAGCAAGGGTTTAAGAAAAAAACCACACACAAACTCTTAAAATACAAATTGTGTATTTTTGCACCTTAGGAGATCAGCCTGTCTAAATATTTGTGTTCATTCAGCTCCATTGATTTTGCACCATCTGACTCTTCTGAGTTTCCTCAAGCTCTTTAACGATGGTGTGAACTCCTCAGGCCAGATTCATTAGGAAAACACCTTCATCACTCTACCCTGTTGCACTTGCCCATCCGTCTCACCTTGACCGGGAAGCCTGCTCTGGATATCCTTAAGCTCCCTCTTTTGCTACTGCGTCTGTGTCTTTTATCGGTGACCTGTCCCTTTGGAAAGGGCAGTGACCTTCTTTCTCTCCCACAGATGCGCCGAGGGTACCCCCGCCTCCACTTCCACTGTGTTTGTCTGCCTCCCTATGTTACAACCCAAAAGGGTTTGTTTTGGTTTTTTCCCTCCAGGGTTTTTAAAGCTTGGCTACAAGGTGTGGGGCTTGGTTCTTCAGACCAACATCAGGGCTGGGAACTTGTTTAAAATGCAGAAGTTCAAACCTTTCTTCAGACCTACTGAATCAGAACCTACTTTTTCAAGAGATCTCAGGGGATTCAGATGCACATTAAAGTTTGAAAACCAGGGCTTCCCTGGTGGCGCAGCGGTTAAGAATCCGCCTGCCAATGCAGGGGACACGGGTTCGAGCCCTGGGCCAGGAAGATCCCACATGCCGCGGAGCAACCAAGCCCATGCGCCACAACTATGAGCCTGTGCTCTAGGGCCCGCAAGCCACAAGTACTGAAGCCCATGCGCCTAGAGCCTGTGCCCCTCAACAAGAGAAGCCACCGCAATGAGAAGCCTGCACACCGCAACAAAGAGCAGCCCTGGCTCACCACAACTAGAGAAAGCCCACATGCAGCAATGAAGACCCAATGCAGCCAAAAAAATAAAATAAAATAAAGAAAGAAAAAAAATTTTTTAATTTGAAAGCACTGTTTTAAAAATCATCATACTGAAAGAACATTTTTAAACCAATAATTTGCAAATGTATTGTGTATAAGTCCCTTGGGATGCTCCTTAAGCATGCAGATTTTCTGATCCACCCAATGGAGAACCTGAGCCAGTATTTCTGTGGATAGACTAGTGCAGAGGCCACACTTGGAGAAACTCACTTTCAAACAGAAAAAGTAGAGCGTCTTCACTGTGCTTTTCATCAGTGGAAGGTATTTCTAGCATGTTAGGGTGATTCGCTTCTGACACACTTGTGGAGGTATAAGGGCAGTAGATTTCGGGGTTTTTTCCCTTTCAGAAACCTCCTAGATTCCTTCTTCGAGGCTCACAGGTGTTCAGACGTCTTCCTCAAGTTTTCCCAGGGGCACCTGTAGCCATCCCAACTTTACCTGGTTCATGTGTGCTTTCACCTCTGCTTTCTGCAGTGTGTACTTGGGGAAGAGGGGCCCAGCGTGCATTAGACCACCTGCCCAGAAAGCAAGTGAGCATCTTCTCAGTACAGTCCTTCTGCCTGACTCTGATGGGCAGGGATATGTCACTCTTCTCTCTGTACCTGCTACCGGAGAGGACGAAAGATAATGGTATTTAAAACATGGGGGAAATCTCTTTTAACTGGCTGTTTTATTCGATCCCTGTCACTTGATTTCCTTCCATCTTACTTCAGCCAGAATGTGCTCACAAATCCCTGTCCAAGCTGAATATTCAGATTGGGTTCAAATTCTAGCCCTGGTGTTTTCTTACTATGTGATCTTCAGCAACTTTCTTAAGCTTCCCTGATCTATTTCCTTATCTCTAAATGGAAATAATAAGAGCATATACCCCAGAAGGTTGTTGTGAGGATTTTCAGAGTTAATGCTTGCCAAGTATTGTTCTACGTTTGCTGCAAAATAAGCATTGATAAAGTTTAACACGTTATCAAAAAAGATGCTTTGGCAGAGATAGCTAGATGCCTACCTATGGTGGACTGGGACTTTGCTGGTCCCCTGTGAACCCTGCTTCCTGGATTTTATGCCTTTGTGTAATTGCTTCCCACTTTGACTTTGGATTCGGCCAGGCCATGAGCTTTGGCCAATGGGACCACGGCAAGCATGATATAAGTGGAGGCTTGATAAGCACTTGCACATTGAAGTGCATGCCCTCAGAACGTTCCTTCTTGGAACCCAGCCACTAGTCCATGGGGAAGCCCAAGACACCACGTGAAGGAGAACAAATATCTCAGCCGACAATCCCTAGCTGACCTCCAGCCGGGGACCAACACTAACCACGGGCTCTAAGGAGTGAGACCAGTTCAGGTTATTTGGCCATCCCAGAGCCACCTGGTCAACCCACAGAATCATGAGAAATAATAGATAATATTGTTGTTGCTGTTTTAAGCCACTAAGTTTTGAGGTCGTTTGTTTCACAGCAACAGATAAACCCAATATCCATTCTCCCCATTTCCACATTAGCAGAACCCCAATTTTATTTCATGTACAATGTACCTAGCAAAAAAGTCTGTATTTCCTTCCCTTCCTTTCAGAGGGGGCTGGCCATGTGATACAGTTTTGCCCAATAAAATTAAGAAGTTGGGTGGGGCTTTCAGAAGATCTCCCTAAGAGGGGCAGGCCACACTGGCTGTCCTCTCTTCCCCTTCTGCCTGCCTGGAACACAGAATGGATGCTGTAGGCAGGTAAGCTGTCTTCTGACAACGAGGGGGAAATCTAGAGAATCAGAGACCTCAGACCTGACAACCTTGAGCCACTGATCTAAATAAAGCAACTTTTCAGAATATGAGAAAAACAAGCCCCTATTTCGTTAAAACCACTGTTACCTCATAACAGGCACCGTTATCACTGTAACAGGCAGCTGATTCCAAGGCTCATGATGTTTCAATCACATTATTTACTAGCACGGAAGCTGCGTAGTACAGTCATTTTCAATCCAGGCTGCACTCTAGAATTGGAATCTCTGTGGGTGGAGGTGAGTTTACTTGTATTTTGGTTCCCATAGCACACTGCTTCCTAATAGTTCAGCAGAATAGTACGTCTCACATTTTCAAGGGCACAGCTTGCCTGGCAACATGGCTTGGCAAAGCCACAGAATAGTGCTAAAGAGCTAGAAAGCAACATGAAGGCATTTGCTGTTTTCTTTTTTTTTTTTTTTTTTTTTTTGCGGTACGCGGGCCTCTCACTGTTGCGGCCTCTCCCGTTGCGGAGCACAGGCTCCGGATGCGCAGGCTCAGTGGCCATGGCTCACGGGCCCAGCAGCTCCGCGGCATGTGGGATCTTCCCGGACCGGGGCACGAACCCGTGTCCCCTGCATAGGCAGGCGGACTCTCAACCACTGCACCACCAAGGAAGCCGTGTGGAATGTATTTTTACCAAACATCTTAGCCTCCCCTCCCCATCAGGTGCCCAAGGTCACTGAGAAGGAAAGGGTAGTAACCTACCCTTGGAGAAATTTCTGCTGGTTTCCTGGCAAGTGGAGAAACCATGGGCTAATCAGTGTTTGCATGCTACTTTATTACTATGGACTTACTAAATTATGAAAAGCAATGCCACACGTATTAATTTCTCCCATGTCACGGTTTCCTCCTATTTGGAAACATCGTCAAGAAAACACAAAAGGTGGTTTTGCTATGAATATTTGGCCTTTCCCCCATAGATGATCTCTCTCCAAACTTCTGATTGTGTTTTTGTTCCATTCTCTGGACTGGGTCCAATATCACCACATTCCTCTAAATTATGCTGCCTCTAACTAGACCCAGAAATGCAGTCAGTTCCTGACCAAACACCAAAGAGTGGAGGGCTACTTTTTGACTCTGGTACTTTTCGGCTATCTCTACCTCCTCCTTCAGGGACAGTTTCTTTTTATCCCAACAAGTCTTAGCTTTGTTTTCTCAAACTTAAGAAGTTTTTAATCTGGGGATAACTGATATTGGTGAGAGATGGAGCAAGAAAGAAGGCATGTAATATTATTTAATTTCAGAAATGAAAATGGAGCCCTACTAATCGATGAATTTCATTTATGGATCCTGCTAAGTACTGGCTAGCAACACTATTAGGACCTGCTAGGACAGACCCTTGGCCATAACATGTGGGGACAACGTGGCTTGTGAAGGCTCTTCAAACTAAGAGAATGGTCTTAGGATGTTAGAGGCCATGTAAGTCAACGTTCTCTTTTACTGATTGGGAAAGTGGGCCAGGTGAGATTCAAACATGTGGTGCAGTTCAAAGGGCAAGTTAGTCAAGCACAGGGGTCGGGAAACCTGGTCCCCTGGCTTTTATTACTCTTAGTATTGCACATCACACCACAGTTGCTTTGATTTGGGGATACTTCTCCTATTGTAATTCAACATGCTGTTCATCCCCAAAAGGTTCTACCAACTCTATGCAGTTTATATGGTCATTTTTTCCTTGCTTCCATCTCTCAAACCCTTTCACGTGGGTCAGCTCTCCATCCAAGGGTGGTGTTCAATGTATCCCGAACCCAATTAGCACTTTCTAAAAGGCCTGGGCGATAAAACCACTTGGTGGTCAAGTATGGGTGTTCAATCCCATACTTGACCACCAGTCTCCCTGCAGGTGGCAGAATGTCAGCTGTGGTCTGAAGCAGGTGGTTTGAGTTTCAACGGAGGGCGGGAGCTGGTAAAGAGTCTTGGCACAAAGATTAACTATGAATCCTTCCCTCCACAACAATCTCTCACCCAGACTAATGTAGATGGTGAGATTATAAATCAAGGAGAATACTGGCAGGGTGGTGGTGGTGGGATGAATTGGGAGATTGGGATTGACATATATACACTAATATGTATAAAATGGATAACTAATAAGACCTGCTGTATAAAAAAATAAATAAAATTCTAAAATTAAAAAAATAAACAAATAAATTAATTAATTAAGGAGAATAAGTACACAAGCCACCTATGGGAGCCACAGGGCTGACAGGGGCCTACTGGTCCCCAAGAAGGTAGCTGGGACAGAGCCTGGCCATGTAGAAGAGAAGAAAAAAAAAAGAAGAGGGACAGGGCTCCTATGAATAAAAGGCTGATGACCCTGCCTTACACAGTTTTGTTTGATAGTTTAACTCCTTCAGCTACAGAATACACACGTTAACTTTCCAAAGCAGCACAGTACACCCTGTACCCCGTTCCAAATGCCACCTTGCCAGCTGCCACCACTTGAATGAGACTGACCTGCTGAAAGGGGAACAGAAAACTCACACGTGGCAGTATTGTTCCCGATAAATACCCTACGCTTCACCATCCATATGAACTGCAGTGAAAAACTGTATTGTGGAAATTGCCAGCACTAAACCAAAAAGAAGTTTACCAGTTCCCGTGTCTTTTAGAGGGTGGTTTGAGAGGGATAAAAGACAGGAAGAGGAGTGTACATCTTGCTTTAAACCTGTTCTTCATCACTTCTCTAAGGAATCTCTGACCTATGATTTAGGAAGGGAAGACCATGCAACTAGTTACACAGCTTTTGTTCTCTGTTTGATAAGTCACTTGTTAAAGCTAAGACAGGCTGTTCCCTTGGCTTGGCCCTGGGTGGGGGAGACAGGGGTACAGATGAAGTCTGACCTGGGGTGGTGGAGATCTGACCAAGACATTATAAACTGAACTCAGGTTAATTTCAGTTTTTGTTGGAATTAAAAAAAAATTCAATTGATTGAGTCGATCTCACCAAAAAAAGGACTCATACCACTCATTTATTCGAGAAAACTTCCTGCCCTGTGCAAAGGATGTAGAGTTAACAGGGGGAACACGGGCTTAGGTGAATAAAGACTTTTCTTTTTTTAACATCTTTACTGGAGTATAATTGCTTTACAATGTTGTGTTAGTTTCTGCTCTATAACAACATGAATCAGCTGTATGTATACGTGTATCCCCATATCCCCTCCCTCTTTAGCCTCCCTCCCACCATCCCTATGCCATCCCTCTAGGTGGTCACAAAGCACCGAGCTGATCTCCCTGTGCTATGCGGCTGCTTCCAACTAGCTATCTATTTTACACTTGGTAGAGTATATATGTCCATGTCACTCTCTCACTTCGTCCCAGCTTACCCCTCCCCCTCCCCGTGTCCTCAAGTCCATTCTCTAAGTCTTCGTCTTTATTCCTGTCCTGCCCCTAGGTTCATCAGAAGACTTTTAAAGCCACAGCTGGTTGACATGATCAAAATGAGTGGCAAAGCCGTCCCAAATTTAACGGGAGGTGGAGAGCTTTGAAATCCTTGGAGCTACAGGAGGAGCCCATCACGATTCAAACACCGGGCTCAGCGGGCTGGGGAAGGGAGAGGAGCTGTCGGCGCCTCCTTTGCATCCCAGACCCTGCAGGGAGGGCGTTCCCCATGGTGCCTCTCAGTTCAGACAGTAGGTTTCTCCTTCCTAACTCTCCGAGCAATACTTCACGCTGGTAGTTTTCTCCTGCCACCTGATGAGCGTTACCGAACGTATTCCAACCAACTGGTTCAGTCCAGAGACTACGAGCATGTTCTAGTTTACTTTCTGTTCAGTAATTTTGGAAAATATGACCGATTTGATTCTGGTTAGAAAGCGCTTGGATCAGCGACTTTAAAACACCCCACGACCGCAAACGACTTTGGACGTTAACCAGAAATGCATTACTATTCAGGATCTCATCCGTCCTAAACCCTGGGGTCAGAGCACCAGTGGTTTCCATTAACTTCAGGTGATGATGATGAAAGATCCACGGGGGAGAAGCCCACGATCCGTGGAAAACTAAAAGCAAGCCGCGGACGCCCAGGGCGCGCGGGCCGGGAGTACCTCCCGCAGGTCCGGATCACCTGACTCGCGGAATTTGGGGCCGCGCGGGGTGGAAGGGGAGGGGAATGGTTAGCACCTCCCTTCCCGCTCCCGCGGGATCCGGGTCGGCGGGGGCCGGCGCCGGGCGGCCACGTGGTGGTGCTGCCCCCGCCCCGCCCCGCCGGCCCAGCCCGGGAGCCGCGGCGCCCACTGACCCCCGCAGCGGGGGAGGAGGAGGGGCCGAGGCGCAGGAAGCTGAGCAGGAAGCGAGCCCGGCGGCCGCGTTTTCCTCGGGAAGCGGCGGGCGGGGTAGCGCAGCCAGCGGGGCCGGGGAGCCGCCGCCGCCGCCTAGATGGGGTGAGTGCGCGGCGCCGAGAGTCGGGAGGCTCCCCGGAGCGGGCTCGCGGGCTCCGGTCCCCGCCTTTGTGTCTGGGGTTCGGACGAGGGAGGCGGCCAGGAGGCGCGGACGGCGCGCCGGCGGAGTGGCTCGGCGGTCTGGCAGCGAGGGTCCCGCCACCAGTTCCTTGTCCCCGCCGGCCGCCCGCTGTCTGCAGAGGGCAGACTGGGAAACACAGGAAGAGGAGGATGGTGGGCGTCAGAGCAGAAAGGGCGGACGAGCCAAGTTAGGAGCGGGGTTTTCTCCTACCGGCCCCCGCGACTCGCAGGCCGGCTGGGGCAGGGGTGGGTGCGGAGGGAGCGCGGGTGGGAATGAATGACCAGTCCCCGGCAGGGCGTTCTGGGTGCCCCGAGTCGGTTCCCGTCCCACCTGCCTGGCCCGCCCGCGTCTGGCTCCCCCCGAACCCCGCTTCAGGGCTCGACCCGCCTCCGCGCTGAGCTTTGAGGAGCTGGGGAGGAAGGCGCGAGCGGGAGACTCGGGGGCTCGGCGGCCGAGGGTCACCTATTGTTCGTTTTCTGACTCCGGGAGCCCTCCGCTGGCCCAAGGGTGCTGGCAGGGCCACTCCGGGCCTGCAACTGACCCCGCTCCCCGTCCTTCTTGTCCTTTTCCCCACCCCAGCTCCGAGGAGGGCCGGGAGGAGAGATGCTGGAGTTCGGGCAGCCTTCGGGCAGCTGGGGCTTTGGGAGGAGGCAGGACGTGGAGCCGCGCGCGAGAGGGGCGCCCGCCCGCCATCTACCCAACCTCTGCCCGGGAGGGTGGGTACCCTCCCTAACCCCCCCTCCCTTGGCTGCTGGCTCGGGCACGTTTTTGTGCCCGCGGTTTAGTTTCTGCAGTTTGCAGAGTACATCTGCTAACCCCGGGCTCACGCTCTCTCTCCTTTGCGTTTGGACCTCGTCCCCCGCTTTTGTGGAGGGGGGTGGGCCTCAGAGCCGAGAGAGACAGCAGACGCGGCAGACGGAGCCCAGGGGAAAGTGGAGGCGCTGCAAGTGATCTCCCAGCGCCTGGGCTCTGTAACCAGGCTTGGGCTTCTCCAAGGAGCCCAGCTCAGCGCAACTTTGTTTCCAGTGATTGGGGCAAATCTGCGGACTCAAGGCCGCTCACCTGAACCAGCGGCTTCCCTTGGCCACAGGCTCACAGGTGACTTAGATGGGTTTCTCTTTTCCTTCCGCGGGAGGAGACTACCCAGCGCCCTGCCAGTTCTCTGGAGAATGTCATCTCAAGACCGTCAGGGCCTGGCAGAGGGAGGAATTGGTTTTACTGATCAGTGGGACTTAAACGAAGCTCATCTTAGCGAGGAGAGTCTCACCTCCTTGAGGTCTGAACAAAGTTGGAAAAGAGAGTGTGTATCACAGGGAGGCTGGATTTTGATTGCTCGGTCTCCAGCCTGCAGAGTCGTTGTTTACAGGTGCGGCTGGGAATTTTATTACCGATGGATGTAATCAGATCATCCTTTCTTAATGATGCTTACTTAACCAGTGTCATATTTTTCCCTTCCGCTTGGAAGATAATAGATTTTATGTGAGGACATTTATCCAGTTCTTGTAATTTTTAACCAGTGCTTGCAGAACTTGGATTGGGAGAGGTGCTCCCATTCTGGGCTATCTCCATTCATTGAAATGCTTCAGTAATGAATGTATTGTATCATTTACGCTCCTTAGATGTGTTTTTATGGCTTTTTGGGGGGGGAGGGAGGGAGGGTTATAACCCTGTTGAAAAATCTTATTACTATTATCTGTGAACTTGAAATAAAGTAATGGGTGCTGGGCCCTGGAGATTCAATGGGGACGTGATGTAGTGCCCCTGTCTGCTACTAGTGTATCTGACAATGAAGCTGTCTCCAGACTGCCACTTCCATAGCATCCTTGAGGCAGGCACACCTAGTATCACTCACCTTTTAAAGGTGAAGAACCTGAGCTTTGCAAGTTCAGGGAACTCGGCCTTGGAGTCACTGGAATGTGATGAAGGAGCTTTGTCTGTCTCTCTGTTCCTTCCTTCTAGCCTTCCTTTTTTTCCAAATAAAAGTATGAAAAATTTCAAACGTACCTAAAGAGAACATAGTAAGGCTTCCATTTTTCCACGACTTACGTTTGAGTTGCTAATCTTTCCATATTTGCTTCATACCCCCCCACCCGCCCCTTAAAACTAAACTGTAACTGAAATATTTTTATCCATCCTTCCTCCTCTGCCTCCATCCTGGTTACCTCCAGGTAACCACTAATGTGAAGTCAGTCTACAGAGTGCCCAAAGGTGTTTGGTACTTCGGTATTACATATCCGCAAACTGTATCCGCGAGCTTGTGTGTTTAACATTTTACTTAAATGGCATAATTCTATATACACACGGCTTGCATTTTTAAATTTGTCATTATGTGTTTGAGGTACATGTAGATCTTATTTACTTTAGCTGCTACAGAGAATTCTAGAGTAGGAATAAATTATAGCATACTCTTTTCCTCACGAAGAGAAAATTTGAGTTTCCACTTTTTCACCGTTACACTTTTCTGCAGAGGACAGTTGATCCTTCCCACTTTTTTTTACTGTGACAGTGCTGCAGTCAACATCTGAGACATGTTTCCTTGAGTAGTTTCTTTGTTACAGACCTATACATTTGATTGCTGGGTAGTGAGATCTAGGTAATGATGCATTTATTATTTCTTCCTCAGCAATATGTAGGGTGTATGTAGGGTCTCTCTTGGTTATTTGCTGAATGAAAAGTGAAATTGATCAATTTTTATCTCTAAGAGTGTTAGTTGGCTGGATTCTTTAGTTTTTTCAATTAAAAAAAAAAAAGAGTGCCTCTTAATTATAAAGTTGGAGCGTCAGACAGAAGTGTGGTGCTGAGTTTGGGATACGTGTGCTGAAGCCTTTTCTTGGCCAGTCACTGGTGGTGTAACCCTGGGTTACTCTACCTTCTCCTCCTCATTTCTTCAGACTTGGAAAGATTAAGGGGCTTGAGTATGCATTTACAAAGGCACATTCCTACTCTAAGTGTGTATGAAAATATGGCTGTGTTCATGACATTTTACCCCGAATTGTAACCTCTTAATCTGGAAGCAGTTCAAGGCATTTAAACCCATTGGTTTCCTCATTATTCCTTCAAATTGCCAGGCACACTCCTGTCTCAGAGCCATTGCATTTACTGTTCCCACTCTCTGGACTGCTCTTCCCCTAGATGTTTCCAGGGCTGTGCCCCTCAACCCCTTAGCTCTTCACTTAGACATCACCTTCTCAGCCCATCTTCCCTGGCCACCCCCTTCCAGCATGTCCTGCTGCTCTTTTCTCCTTTGTTTATTTATTTATTCAGCCATTTATTTATTTATTTATTCGGCCATTTATTTATTTATGAATGAATGAATGAATGACCAGGGGTCGAACCCGGGCCCCCAACAGTGAAAGCACCAGTTCCTAACCACTGGACGCGGAGAGTTCCCTTTGCGCCTTTATTTTCTTCCATGGCACTTAATTGCCTTCAAACTTGCCAGAAGTTTGTATTAGTTTGGTTCATATTAGTAGTATGTCTGTCCTTACTAGAATATGTGCTCCAGGAAGACAGGCGTTTTGTCTCTTTTTGTTTACTGTTGAATCCCTAGTGTCTAGGACATTGTTGATGTACCGTAAGTGCTCACATGTTTGTTGAATGAAAGAATTTCATGCTTTTTTGTTGTGATTTGTCTACTTAGAATTTCTCTTAGCGCATATTGGATATCCTAAACGGTGCTGGCTGTTCTCCCAGCTGTATTTGAGTTCCCCAGATGTCCTATTTACAGGTTCCATCAGGATAAAAACACAGGTTCTTATACACAAAGCACTTTATTTAAATCTGTGTGATTTATCCCACAAAACACTTGTGTCTTCATATTTTTCTGCAGCATTTACCTAAACCTGAATTCAGAAGAAAACATAAGTAACACGATGCTCAGAAGCACACCCACGTTTCCTTTTCTTGGTACCTTAGCTTTCCCACATTTTAAATGTGGAAGATGTATAACCAAGTGATGTTCTCTCTCCGTTCCATACAGGATCCAAACAGACTAGAAACGGCCTCGAGTAACACCCACCACACTGAATTTCTAAGAATAGAAAGTGCATTTCTCAGAATTGTTGCAGAGGGTTTACTCATCATTGCTCTGATTTTGTGCATTCATCCTGAGGTGTTGTTTTCTTTTTTCTGTGGTTGGGGAGGAACGGTGACCTTAATCTGAAGATCCAGGGGAAACCAGTATATAGAGTAGTGTACCCAGAAATACTTAAAAAACTGTTACATCATAAAATCCTTAACTCGTGGTACTGAAAACATTCCCTGTTAGTGCCGTGCATTATTTTGCTAAAAGCCAACTGGATTTCCTCTACGTAGGAGAAATGATGAATATAGGAGTTGACAAAACAAAGCTAAATATATCAAAGGCCTCTTGGGTATGTTTTAAATAGGTGATAGGGAAGAGGATTCTAGATTTTTTCCCCATTATTTATTTATATAGGTATATGATACTGATGGTATCCTTTTAAAAAAATCATTAAGATGCTGCATGATTTAGAGATTATTTCTTTTTGTTTTATTGCTACCCACGAGCTGAAAAGTGTTGGTTTAATGAAAGAGAAATGTTGTTAGTCAAACCTCAGTTTCCCAACTCTAGCCAAACCTGTTTCCCAACTCTAGCCATCTACAATGAATAGACTGCTCTAGCCTTTGATATCAGACTCACTGGTTATTAGTCAATTTAGTCAATATTTTAATAAGTAACTGTAACTGTACAGACTTAGCCATGTGTTTTAAAACAAAACATTTTTCTCTTTGAAGTATGCCTCATTCTTCAATCTTATATTGTGTCCAGTAGAGTATCTGTCACATAGTAGGTGGTTAACATTGAACTACACACACACAAACACACACACACACACACACACAGGGCCATAAAGTCCTTCAGGGTGGTCATCAGATATTGAGCTTTCGGAGTCTAGAGGAGAATTTAAACAGTAATCAAAAGGCCGAAGAGTAGAGGTAGTTAGCAAAATGCTAAGGTTGAAGTTCAGAAGATGTAGTTCTCCTTTCTCGGGCAAGTCATATCACCTCTATAAGCCTTAGTTCTCTTACCTATCGTTAAGAAACCCCTTTCTGCCCTATCCACCCTTTGGAGCAGTTACTGTGTCTTAACTGCTTCACCAGCTGGTTTTGTGTGATGGGTCTCACCTCATTTAACCTTACCTGGGATCTAGTCCAGTTCTTCCTGTAGTAAATGGCATTCACTGGAAATAGTGTCTTGCCTTATAAATTCCACAACCATTGGTCACCCCTGGGTAAGGGGCAACCTTTGGGAGTTCATGACTTATCCATCCCTGCTTCTAAATGAACGGAATCCAGTTGTGAGAAAAGTTGGTTGTAGTCCAAGAAGTTTATTCTACAGTGGAAGAAAATATATAGTTTTTTCCTTTATTTTTTTCTTAAATTGACATTTAGTGAACACCAAAGTTTATCATCAAGTAACCGAACATAAGCAGTTCATCCTCTACTACATCAATTTCCCTCAAAATCAATGACTACTTTTAAACCTCAATTCAGCTTTTCTTATCGCTGTTAAGTGTTGCAGTTGGTAAGAGCAGTATCAGTCCTTTTCTTTTTTTTCCCTTTGCTTACTAGATGAATTCAGTTTGCTTAATCCAGAATGTTTTCTTTTTAAAGAGCGAAATGACCCTAGAATTAACAGCCCAGCAGCATCTCTCTTTTCACTTTCACTACATCTGTCCAGTTCCCTTTGCTGGCTGAAGTGACAGAAACCCAGCCAGGAAAAAAAGCTCTGGCAGAGCTCACTGGTGGGGAGTAAAAGGCTGAGCAGCTTCCTTTGCTCTAGGACAGCACAGAGTCAAGTGTTTTCCTCCAAGAGGAGTTCATTTTGCAAACGAGGCAGGCCATCCAGCAGTGATTCTTAAATATTTTTGAGTCAAAGATGGACACTTTTGCAAATTGGATGCAGGTGTTGGACTACTTTTCCTAGGGGGAAATTCACTTATATGAAATGGTGCTGTACATTTGTAATCTTTGTCAGTTTCAAGAGGTTCATGGAAGTCCCTGTGTGAAGCCCAGTTATGAACCTCTTTGGAATCCCCAGGTTAACGCAAGATCTATCGAATGTACCTAGAAAATCTTGTTGCCTTTGTCCTGTTTACTTTTTTTTTTTTTTTGCGTTACGCGGGTCTCTGATTGTTGTGGCCTCTCCCGTTGCAGAGCACAGGCTCCGGACGCGCAGGCTCAGCGGCCATGGCTCACGGGCCCAGCCGCTCCATGGCATGTGGGATCTTCCCGGCCCGGGGCACGAACCTGTGTCCCCTGCATCAGCAGGCGGACTCTCAACCACTGTGCCACCAGGGAAACCCCTGTCCTGTTTACCTTTAACAACCACCTCATAAGGATCAGGAGTGCAATGACAGGGGGTCTGTTTTCTATCATGTGCCACTGTTCCCCAGACCTGATAACCTATCATACACAAGTGAAAAGTAATAATTGTGGGTTTTATACCCTCAGTAGGAAAACCAGTCTCTAGTTGCTATATTAACCAGTCTACATACCACTGACCACTTTTAGGAACTATTTCTGTTGGATGCAGTAAGATGCTATTTAGAAGTAATAAAAAGCGAACCTGTCGTATGACTATTTCGCAGAGATGTGATGGATTCTAAGGCTGGGTCATGAGTTCCTCACCCCAGGGACAACATTTCTTGGTCTAGCATTGGACCTGTACCGTTTTCTGCTTTCCAGGTAGCAGCAGTTTCCTCCCTTTGCTGTTGCAGGAGGGAACTGAGATGTCCCTGGGTCCGGCCCACGACACTTCTAAGCTCACGGGGGTCGATCTCTGACTGCTCAGCCAGGTAGGGGGAATATCCTGCCTGGCTCTCTGTTCTGTGCTTCTCATCTCGGCCTCCTAGCCTATGGGGCTGCCTCCAGAGGGACTCGCGAAGACAGGGCCACGTTTCCTAGTTGGGGGGCTGGCCCTCAGCTGGAAGTCTGCTCTTGCAGAGGAGCTCGCCCTTCTGTGGGAGGTGCAGGTGCTGGGAGAAGGTACTGCCATCGTCGACCACACCCAAGAACTTGTTCTGTCCCTCCATCTTAGGCGACATTCTCCATCTCTTCAGCCAATAGTTGGGCCAGGGGCTTCCCTGGTGGGGCAGTGGTTGAGAGTCCGCCTGCCGATGCAGGAGGGGACATGGGTTCGTGCCCCGGTCCGGGAAGATCACACATGCCGCGGAGCGGCTGGGCCTGTGAGCCATGGCCGCTGAGCCTGCGCGTCCGGAGCCTGTGCTCCACAACGGGAGAGGCCAGAGCAGTGAGAGGCCCGCGTACCGAAAAAAAAAAAAAAAAAAAAAAAAAAGGGCCAAAAGGGATGCGGACCTACCTGTAACAGGGTGAATGATGCAGGTTCTTTCAACGAGTTGGTTTAATTGAATTGAGCGCCGTCTTTGCTCCAGTCACTCTGCTCCTAGGCTGGCAGCTTCCGGAGGTGCGGGCCGTCTTATGTAGTGTCCGATCCCCTTTGAGCAGCATGTGTTGGTGGAGTCGTTGGGCAGTGGATAGAAGATCCAGGGGTGAGCAGCAATGCCGGCCTTCACGGAGCTTCGAGTTGTAAAGAGGTTAACACATTTTCATTCCACTGCAGCACAAGGTTCCAGTGGTTGGAATGGGATGGCGGCGGGAACTCATTGTACAACGGAGACTGAAGTCTGGGGAAGAGAAATGACCCCTTGGAAAGTGGCACAGTCAGTGAGAGGCAAAGCTAGACATGAACCTTAGTTCTGGCTGCTCTTGGCATAAGGCTTCTAGATGTTGTCCATTTCTGTTTCTCTCGGAAGTAGACAGTGACCTCGGGAGCCCCACATGGAGCTAATTACAATTGTTATCAGTGAAGAAGACTGGTGTAGACTTGGACAAGCTGTGTTGGAGATGAGTGGGGAGTCCTGGGTGGGGCAGATGACATTGAGCAGTGACATGAAGGTTGGAAAAGGAACTGGAACACAGGCCCCTAGCATCCTGCTGGGCGAGAACCACATAAACAAATCTATTTGTAAAGCTTTGTCAGTGATTTAACAAGTTCTGTGCTGAGCCTCTTAGTCTGATGAGAATGCTCACATAACTTGACCATCACCTCCTACGAGAGTTGACCTGCTGGTGACTGATCGCTTTTCAAAAGTGAAAGGGAGTGCTAACTTTCAGTGGATGTTTTGACCCATAGTCATTTCACTGGTGGGAGAAGCAGCCTGTTCCCAGTAGCCTCCTCCCAGCTACCCCAGAGGACGTGGGAACTGGTGAGCCACAAGGCTCACGGACTTGTGGGTTGCTTTTTCTTCCTTCCTTGCCAAAGGCACCCAGAAGGAAAACACAGTTGACCCCTGAACAGTGAGGGGGGTTAGGGGGATTCCCCCTCCCACCAAGTTGAAAATCCATGTATCACTTCTGACTCCCCCAGAACTTAACTTCTAATAGCCTACTGTTGACCAGAAGCCTTACTGATAAGGTAAACAGTCAATTAGCACATATTTTGTATGTTATGTATATTATGTATTGTAATCTTACAATAAAGTAAGCTAGAAAAAAGAAATGTTAAGGGAATAGTGTCAGGAAAATACACTTACAATACTGTACTGGATGTATTGATACTGTAAGTTTACGTTGTCTGTTTATATGATGAATTGTCTCTTGGTATCTACATCGGTATTGTCTTATACAAAACCCTGTAGATGTTATATGTATTACTAACACTAGACATCAAAAATGAAAATATGTGAAAAAATTCATATTTATAGGAAGAAGCAGCAATGTGATTGCTTTATGGTAGCCTAGTGTAGTTGATACAATTGCTTCATGGTAGTGTAGCCTATACACTAATGAATGAATCTTGATCAAATTTTATGACATACGGTATTACAGTCATATTAATAATACAGTATTGGAAACATCATTCCATATTTTAAAAAACCACTTACCTGTGATGATAGGCTGATATGCAGATTCTCCAGTTATGAGAGACAGAGGCATACTCTACAGTAATACAATTCTTTGACAGCAAAGTTACAAAACAGTAAGAAAATGAACACATTTATTTTATATTAAATATCACTCACCTTATGCCTGTGTAAGGATGCGCTAGTATCTACACATTTTATGCATTCATGACATACCATTTAAACATTTTTTTATATTTTTAGGCTACACGGTTCATTGGTGGGTTTTTTCAAACTGTCGCAAATCTCCCAAAATTTTTCCAATCTCTTTATTGAAAAAATTTCACATATAAGTGGACTTGCACAGTTCAGACCTGTGTTGTTCAAGGGTCACAAACGTAAGTAGCGCCCTGAGGTCCCGCATTGAACCATGTCAGGAAGGCCTCACCCAGGGCTGGGTGGGGAGTAGTCTACCATTCTCTCTCAAGCCGAATCTTATTTCAGGTCCAATCCGCATTCATCATGGATGCAAAATGCTTCGAATACTCTCAGAACCTTCTTGAATCTTTGTTTTAAAAAAAAATCCTTAATTTTCTTTGGGGCAGTATCATTTTTCTCTTTTGAGAAAAAAAGTTTTACATTTCTTTCCTATGAGCTTTTTATAAATTGGGAAAAACTTGAAAATATAGGCATGGAAACCAACCAATATCTATATACCGTCCAGGATTTCCTAGGAGGTTTTTTTTATTTTTTAAAGAAAAAACTCATTTCTGCCACTAACCTTCTGTATACATCCAGTCAGCAATCTTGATCAACTCCTCAGTAATTAGATTCTTTCTGTGCTATACAACTTTACACCATGTTGGTGTGCTGTTTGTTGACTTTTTCTATCGCTTTTCCTCTGGAGTCTCTCAAAGCTAGAACAAGATTTCTTCAGAATGACTCCTGTCCCAGCCTGTCTCCTGGCCAATCTGTTGACAGCTGCTACTGTTTGTGCCTTGTTTGGCAACAAGCTTGCTTTCTTCTTCTCCTTTAAAACAACCCCTGATTATTTTAAGTGCATACTGCTTGGAACAAAGCGCATTTGATTCTCATTACATTGCAAGTGGGTGTTTATATCCACGGTGGCAAAAGAAAAAGAAAGAGTAGCTCACCCTATCCTGGTGATATCTGAGGTGGCAGCCTGCCGGCTGTGGGTGCTTCTATGTGTGGCTTCCAGAACAAATGTCACCTGCCCCCCCAACCCCGCCCCATTACCGTCTCGCTGGTGATTGTTTTAAGATACACTTTTATTATGATATTGGTGCTTTTAATTGTCGTAAAGCATTGTAGTATTTCATTGTTTCATAGCTTGGAGAGAGGTGTTATACAGGACATTAGAATAATTTCTTAAGGAACAGAAATGTCCTAATGATGGGGAACTAAATATCTCGAAGTTCTGCTCTTCCATATTGTTGCTAAACTATGGAAACCTCCGCCGTAATCTGTAGTTTGCCAGCTTAGCGGAGTATAAAAATAGCCACTTCACTTGTCTGTAATTATCTTTACATTTTCTGTTATTGACTCGGTATCTTTAGCAAAGCTATATGGAAAAGGATTTTTCTGACTGGTGAAAAATTCATTAGATAAATTCATTAGATTTATTCATTATGCACATGCTCCGCATGTTAAAAGGACAAAGAAATAAAAATGCCACCTTTCCCTGGAATGTTGTGAGGACAAACAGCCAGAAGGAATGCCTTTTTTCATATTGGTCCATTCAGACTTCCTAGGGGGAGCTCTGTATGTGCCAGCGGCTGATCTGAGGACTGTTCCACCTTTAAAGGCAGCTAAATTTTTTTGAAGTTGTAAAACGGTTGGTTTGTTGGCCAGACATTTTTTTTTTTTTTAAATTACTAGTGTTGTCTAATATGCAGCCCAGTGTTGTATTTTGGGCTTAGGAGCTGAATCTGAATCCAGCCTTCTCCATTTTTAAATTGTGCCACTTTGGCTAAGTAAACTTTCTTGGCTGCAATTTCCTAATCTTGAAACTGAGAATAAAAACAATAGCATCTAATTTTGAAGTGGTGTGAGCATTAAATGAGATAATACTCACTTATAATCAAATAGTAAAAAAATAAAATAAAATTTTGTAAAATAAAATTTTGCAAAGTAATCATTTAAATAAATGATAGCTATTGTGGCTGTTATTACTATTGCTAATGTTATCATGTTCCTTATCATCCTACCTCTGAAGAACTGCTGATAGATTGGCCAATATGACTGTACCTGCCAGTATAATCTATAGCTATAAAGACGGGTTGCCCCCATATGTCACTGAAACACATCTGCCGGGAATCTTCTGTGTAGTTCAGAACTATGTTTCCCTGTGTTATCATTCCTCCATTTAGTCCTTCTTTATATCCTTGGGTAATGTAGACAATGTAAAGACACATTTCCTTTAATCATGACCAATCCTCTTCCCAACTGTATTAACGAATTCCTCAGTCTCACCAGACAGCTTGCCTTGTTTCAGTCATCATCTAGGCACAGAGCAGTAACATTGTGGTTAAGATGAAGATGCTGAGATACTTAGAATGAAGGAGAAGTTAAATTCCCTGTTGAGTCCTTTGGAAAATTGTCCAACTGTTGATAGAGAAAAATAGATATGTTTTCTGAACCATATATAACAGAGTAATAGTTTGCATAGAAGTCTGTCAGTTTTGAAATAAAATTGTTGATTAATCATTCCTTCTTCATGTGGCAGAGTGAAACTTTTAAACTAACTTTCAACCATTATCAGCTTGCAGGATTTACTAGATCTAAGTTTTATGATTTGGTAGTAAGTGAATATTAAACATGATAATATGTACATTTTTTCTTAATTTTGTGCCTGCCTTGTAAGTAATAAGAAAATGCTGTTACTGTTAATTGGATGCTGTCATCAGTCTTTAAAAGGAAGATCTAAATCATCACTGTCTAATAGAATATAAGCCAGCCACAAATACAAGCCACTGTAAGTCATTTAAAAGTTTCTAGGGCTTCCCTGGTGGCGCAGTGGTTAAGAATCCGCCTGCCAATGCAGGGGACAGGGGTTTGAGCCCTGGTCGGGGAAGATCCCACATGCCACAGAGCAACTAAGTCCGTGTGCCACAACTACTGAGCCTGCGCTCTGGAGCCCTTGAGCTACAACTCTTGAGCCCGCATGCCACGACTTCTGGAGCCTCGCGCCTAGAGCCCGTGCTCTGCAACGAGAAGCCACCGCAATGAGAAGCCCGCGCACTGCAACGGAGAGTAGCTCCCGCTCGCTGCAACTGGAGAAAGCCCGCGCGCAGCAACGAAGACCCAACACAGCCAAAAATAAATAAATTTATTTAAAAAAAAATTTCCGGTAGGCACAAAAAGGAAAGTGAAGCAAATGAAATTAATCATAATAATTGATTTTATCTAGGCTATCCAAAATACTATCAACATATATTCAGTCAATCTGTTAATGATATAGTTGACATTCTTTTTTCATAGTAAGTCTTTGAAATCCGTTGTGTATTTTCCACTTACAGTGCATGTCAGCTTGCAGTAGCCACGTTCTAAATGCTCAGTGGCCACGTGTGATTAATGACTATGGTATTAGACAGCACTGGTCTAAGTAATATGTCATTTTGTAGGTCCCGTAACCCCAATAACCACCTGACACCTAGAATGCCCTCAATAGATGCATGCTTGATTCAGCTTCCCTGCATCTCTGCCCAGTTATCTGGAATTTTGCCCTTAGCTTTCAGTGTTTCCTTAGAGGAGTACAGTAGCTCAAAAGCTTCATCACAAACTGATTACACATGGAATAATGGATATTTGTGTTCTTGGTTTACAAGTCTCTCTCTGCTTTCATGCAAATGCATTCAAAAAAGGTCATGGACCTTTTTTTCTTTCTTGTAGGCAAGGATTGTGTATGGGCCACATTTCTGCATTCCCTATATACTTGGCCCAGAGTTGGTATTTAGTGTATATGAGTAAATAAAACAGTATAGGTTTCTTATTTTTCCTCTTAAATTGCAAGTTCTTGAGTAGGCATGATCTTTTTACTCTGTAGACCCTCGTAGGATCAGGTGCAAGCTATGTGAGTTTGTGGATATGCGTGGTGCCCAGGGTGGAGGGGAGTGTGTTTTAAATCTTTGTTGCAGTTGATAGAAGCATTCCCCATCCTTTATGTTAATGCTGTTTTCTTCTTATCCCTAAACACAACAAAGCGTTGCAAGTTGAAAGGTAGAAGGTCCAGGGTATCAAATTCAGTCAACAGGAGTTCGTGTTCACTGGGCAGGCGGTTCTAGACACCCCACAGAGTACAGGCATAGAGCAGTCTGGAGCTCTAATGGAAAGGATCTGGAAGGCTTTTCCCTTTGCGCTGCCAGGACAGTAGTGTGGCAAATCCAGGTTGGCATAGCCCCTGGGGAGTGATGCCGTGATGACTGAGCCACTGCGTTGGGCTTCCCTTCCAGGTGTCTTGTTTAGAATAAATTAGGGTGAGTGAGAGGAATATTCAAGGATTAACGGCTCCAAGAATGATCCTTGGGCCCCGAGGTCTCCTGGTCCAGCTGGACCCCAGCGTTGCAACCCCCTACTCCAGGGCAGCTTCCCCGCTGTCTGCCCCTCTCTCCTTGTCCCCAGCTGACCTGAAGTTTCCTTCTTCATCCTTAGCCGCAGCACTGGGTCCCTCCAGGACCCAGCTGTTTGGATGACTTTTTATTTCGTGAGTGTTTTTAAAAGTCTAATGCTATTCATTTCCAGTTACTCATGATTGTTTTCCTTGTTGGCTGGTTCCTGTAGGAGAGCCAAAGAGCTATTCATATTTTCAGGATGGAAGTCACCCAGAAGGTGGGGCTTGCTGGCCAGGTCTTCTGTGGTGAAGAAAGAACGGAGTGCTTGGAGGTGGAGGTGGTGAGGCGTTGCTGCTAGATCAAGGAGCACCTAACAGCCAAACAAATGAGTGATCAGTATGCCCTCCCTAACCTGTGGGTTCCGAGGGGACCTCATAGGCGCCCCCCCCCCCACCCGCCGCATTGTATGCAGCCCAGTTAAACTCTGGAGAGTGTGTATTTCAGTTCTGTAGGTTCAGGGAGTGAATTGAGCTACTGTCTTCAGAAATGAGCTGAACAGACAGAAATGCAAGCTGCAGCAGTGCTGCTGAGGTTCTAGGCCCCTCTTTTATGGTGGCATCTGAGGGGACAGCCTGAGCAAGATCGACTAGGTGAGAAGGCACCAAAGGATTTGTCAGTACTCTTAGACTGCAAGTGACGGAAACTCAGCTTGAACTAGCTTAGGAAAGAGGGGGGAGTGCCTTGGCTCCTGTGATGCCAAATCCTGTGCTAAAGGGGTGTAAGGGCCTCTGGGATCCCTGGAATCAGGGGCCTTCCTGGTTCCCTCCCTCAGACCAGCTCTCCGCACTGGGTTAGGATTGAGTCTTGGGCAGCCGCCAGGCTCACATTTTTCCAGTTTCTCTGCCAGAGAGGAAGGTCTTGTCTTCCCTTTTCCCTTCCACTCCCTTCTCTTTTCCCTTCCTCTTCTACTTCCCCCTCCTCTTTCCCCCTCCTCTTCCCCGCCCCACCCCCAGAGATCCCAGGGAAGGTGTCTGAATAGCCTTGCTAAGGACACATTCCCATCTCTAGGGAACAGTTACAGTCAGAATATAACCTGGTTGCAGTGTTGATGGGGGGGCAGGGGTAGGAGGACAGTTTTCTAGAAGAGGAGTGCAGTTATCAGAAGAAGGCGGGCACTGAGGAGCGTGCACGGTAACACGTTACGTTAGAGAAAATGCGGAGACCTGCCTTCAAGTGAGCAGGGACCCCGTCCCTGTTGGACTGGAGATGAGACTATATGATTTATGAATACATGATGTTCGAATGACATCCAAACATGGTAGCTGGGGCAGCAGAAATAATCATTGTTCTCTCCATCTACTCCCCCACTCCTGTTCCTAGGGTATCAGAATTCACAGAATCCATGTTATTAACTTATTTATCCCTTATTCTCAAAAGTATTTGAGGCAGTGGATGACTGGGGAGGGATTCATCAGAACCATTGTGATCATCGTACATGACATTTCCTACATTCTAGAATGTGGAGAGTCCAAGTTATCCCATTTTAAAACCAAGTCAAAGAACCGATGACATCACGGTAAGCCAACATTTGGGAAGCAAATATAACCATCCACGGAGCTACCCTTTCACTCTAAAGATGTTTCTCACTACCTAACAACTTTGCGTATGGACCTCCTTTTGACTTTTTGTATTTCATCTTTTTAAAAACGGCTTCATTGAGGTATGATTTACATTCCACAAAATCACCATTTTTAGTATACAGTACTGTTCAATTTTTAGTAAATTTATAGAGTTGTGGAATCATCACCATTGAGGTTTTTTTTGTTTTTGTTTTTTTTTTGCGGTACGCGGGCCTCTCACTGTTGTGGCCTCTCCCGTTGCGGAGCACAGGCTCCGGACGCGCAGGCTCAGCGGCCATGGCTCACGGGCCCAGCTGCTCCACGGCATGTGGGATCTTCCCGGACCGGGGCACGAACTCGTGTCTCCTGCATCGGCAGGCGGACTCTCAACCACTGTGCCACCAGGGAAGCCCGAGTTTTTTATTTTTTCACATACACGCACTGTATTTTATTTTTACAAGAGATAAATAAACTGACACCAAGCATTGTAAATGGATGATCACAACAAAAGCAACAATGATTGCAATTACCAAACACAAAACACACTCACACTATATCATAATATTGACATTCAGTCCAGTAACACTCCATTGTAACAGCTCCTTTACTTTGCAGTGAAAATTGTTTGTATATTTTTTGCTTCTGAGTCCTTGTGGGATTTTTTTTTTATTCAAACAGAAAGTCACAAAAATTATAATCATCCTCATCAGTTCACTCAGTCCCATGTAATTAATTTTTTTATCTTGATCTTTTGTTAGCACTTTTATGAATTCATCAGTTTTCCATTAGAGTTCCGAAAATGCTTATTCATTCAGTTCAGCCGTATAGTCAGTTACCAGAAACCTGTACTTGTCAGAGTCTTTTCCATGAATTCCTTGAAGATGAAACCCTTTTACAGGAACATTTTTGCAAAACCATCAGAGTACACCCAGAACTTTCTGTAAATGACAAAAGACTTAAAAATGACCACGGTTAAAGATTTGATGAAAGTTCATAATAATGCAATTGACAAGGAAATTTAGTTATTTCTGAGACATATATTTTAAAGTAATAACTAGAAATATGACTTATAACATTATACCAGAATATATAAGATTTTTAGAAATTTCATGTAATGTCTGGAACATTAATATTAACATACATCCATACAAATAACCCAAAGAAAGTTTAGTATTAGTTTTTTTGTTTGTTTGTTTTATACTGCAGGTTCTTATTAGTCATCAATTTTATACACATCAGTGTATACATGTCAATCCCAATCGCCCAATTCAGCACACCACCATCCCCACCCCACCACGGTTTTCCCCCCTTGGTGTCCATACGTTTGTTCTCTACATCTGTGTCTCAACTTCTGCCCTGCAAACCGGTTCATCTGTACCATTGTTCTAGGTTCCACATACATGCGTTAATATATGATATTTGTTTTTCTCTTTCTGACTTACGTCACTCTGTATGACAGTCTCTAGGTCCATCCACGTCTCAAAAAATGACTCAACTTCGTTCCTTTATATGGCTGAGTAATATTCCATTGTATATATGTACCACATCTTCCTTATCCATTCGTCTGTCAATGGGCATTTAGGTTGCTTCCACGACCTGGCTATTGTAAATAGTGCTGCAATGAACATTGGGGTGCATGTATCTTTTTGAATTATGGTTTTCTCTAGGTATATGCCCAGTAGTGGGATTTCTGGATCATATGGTAATTCTATTTTTAGTTTCTTAAGGAACCTCCATACTGTTCTCCATAGTGGCTGTATCAATTTACATTCCCACCAACAGTGCAAGAGGGTTCCCTTTTCTCCACACCCTCTCCATCATTTGCTGTTTGTAGATTTTTTTATGATGCCCATTCTAACTGGTGTGAGGTGATACCTCATTGTAGTTTTGATTTGCATTTCTCTAATAATTAGTGATGTTGAGCAGCTTTTCATGTGCTTCTTGGCCATCTGTATGTCTTCTTTGGAGAAATGTCTATTTGGGTCTTCTGTCCATTTTTGGATTGGGTTGTTTGTTTCTTTAATATTGAGCCACATGAGCTGTTTATATATTTTGGAGATTAATCCTTTGTCCATTGATTCGTTTGCTAATATTTTCTCCTATTCTGAGGGTTGTCTTTTTGTCTTGTTTATGGTTTCCTTTGCTGTGCAAAAGCTTTTAAGTTTCATTAGGTCCCATTTGTTTATTTTTGTTTTTATTTCCATTACTCTAGGAGGTGGATCAAAAAAGATCTTGCTGTGATTTATGTCAAAGAGTGTTCTTCCTGTGTTTTTCTCTAAGAGTTTTATAGTGTCTGGTCTCACATTTAGGTGTGTAATCCATTTTGAGTTTATTTTTGTGTATGGTGTTAGGGAGTGTTCTAATTTCATTCTCTTACATGTAGCTGTCCAGTTTTCCCAGCACCACTTATTGAAGAGACTGTCTTTTCTCCATTGTATATCTTTGCATCCTTTGTCATAGATTAGTTGACCATAGGTGCATGGGTTTATCTCTGGGCTTTCTATCTTGTTTCATTGATCTATGTTTCTGTTTTTGTGCCAGTACCATATTGTCTTGATTACCGTAGCTTTGTAGTATAGTCTGAAGTCAGGGAGTCTGATTCCTCCAGCTCAGTTTTTTTTTCCTCAAGACTGCTTTGGCTATTCAGGGTCTTTTGTGTCTCCATACAAATTTTAAGATGATTTGTTGTATTCCCTAAAAAATGCCATTGGTAATTTGGTAGGGATTGCATTGAATCTGTAGATTGCTTTGGGTAGTATAGTCGTTTTCACAATATTGATTCTTCCAATCCAAGAACATGGTATATCTCTCCATCTGTTGGTATCTTTAATTTCTTTCATCAGTGTCTTATAGTTTTCTGCGTACAGGTCCTTTGTCTCCCTAGGTAGGTTTATTCCTAGGTATTTTATTCTTTTTGTTGCAATGGTAAATGGGAGTGTTTCCATAATTTCCCTTTCAGATTTTTCATCATTAGTGTATAGGAAAGCAAGAGATTTCTGTGCATTAATTTTGTATCCTGCAACTTTGCCAAATTCATTGATTAGCTCTAGTAGTTTTCTGGTGGCATTTTTAGGATTCTCTATGTATAGTGTCATGTCATCTGCAAACAGTGACAGTTTTACTTCTTTTCCGATTTGTATTCCTTTTATTTCTTTTTCTTCTCTGATTGCCATGGCTAGGACTTCCAAAACTATGTTGAATAATAGTGGTGAGGGTGGACATCCTTGTCTTGTTCCTGATCTTAGAGGAAATGCTTTCAGTTTTTCACCATTGAGAATGATGTTGGCTGTGGGTTTGTCATATATGGCCTTTATTATGTTGAGGTAGGTTCCCTCTATGCCCACTTTCTGGAGAGTTTTTATCATAAATGGGTGTTGAATGCTGTCGAAAGATTTTTCTGCATCTATTGAGATGATCATATGGTTTTTCTTCTTCAATTTGTTAATATGGTGTATCACATTGATTGAATTGTGTATATTGAAGAATCCTTGCATCCCTGGGATAAATCCCACTTGATCATGGCATATGATCGTTTTAATGTGTTGTTGGATTCTGTTTGCTAGTACTTTGTTGAGGATTTTTTGCAGCTATATTCATCAGTGATATTGGTCTCTAATTTTCTTTTTTTGTAGTATCTGTGTGGTTTTGGTATCAGGGTGATGGTAGCCTCATAGAATGATTTTGGGAGTGTTCCTTCTTCCACGATTTTTTGGAAGAGTTTGAGAAGGATGGGTGTTAGCTCTTCTCTAAATGTTTGATAGAATTCACCTGTGAAGCCATCTGGTCCTGGACTTTTGTTTGTTGGAAGATTTTTAATCACAGTTTAAATTTCATTACTTGTGATTGGTCTGTTCATATTTTCTATTTCTTCCTGGTTCAGTCTTGGAAGGTTATACCTTTCTAAGAATTTGTCCATTTCTTCCAGGTTGTCCATTTTATTGGCATAGAGTTGCTTCTAGTAGTCTCTTGGGATGCTTTGTATTTCTGTGGTGTCTGTTGTAACTTTTCCTTTTTCATTTCTAATTTTATTGACTTGAGTCCTCTCCCTCTTTTTCTTGATGAGTCTGGCTAATGCTTTATCAATTTTGTTTATCTTCTCAAAGAACCAGCTTTTAGTTTTATTGATCTTTGCTATTGTTTTCTTTGTTTCTATTTCATTTATTTCTGCTCTGATCTTTATGATTTCTTTCCTTTTGCTAACTTTGGGTTTGGTTTGTTCTTCTTTCTCTAGTTCCTTTAGGTGTAAGTTTAGATTGTTTACTTGAGATTTTTCTTGTTTCTTGAGGTAGGCTTGTATAGCTATAAACTTCCCTCTTAGAACTGCTTTTGCTGCATCCCATAGGTTTTGGATCATCGTGTTTTCATTGTCATTTGTCTCTAGGTAGTTTCTGATCTCCCCTTTGATTTCTTCACTGATCTCTTGGTTATTTAGTAACGTATTGTTTAACCTCCATGTTCTTGTGTTTTTTACGTTTTTTTTTTCCGTAACTGATATCTAGTCTCATAGCGTTGTGGTCAGAAAAGATGCTTGATATGATTTCAGTTTTCTTAAATTTACTGAGGCTTGATTTGTGACCCAAGATGTGATCAGTCCTGGAGAGTGTTCCATGTGCACTTGAGAAGAAAGTGTAATCTGCTGTTTTTGGATGGAATGTCCTATAAATATCAATTAAATCTATCTGGTCTATTGTGTCATTTAAAGCTTCTGTTTCCTTATTTATTTTCATTTTGGATGATTTGTCCATTGGTGTAAGTGAGGTGTTTAAGTCCCCCACTATTATTGTGTTACTGTCAATTTCCTCTTTTAGAGCTGTTAGCAGTTGCCTTATGTTTTGAGGTGCTCCTATGGTGGGTGCATATATATTTATAATTGTTATATCTTCTTCTTGGATCGATCCTTGATCATTATGTAGTGTCCTTCCTTGTCTCTTGTAACATTCTTTATTTTAAAGTGTATTTTATCTGAGTATAGTATAGCTACTCCAGCTTTCTTTTGATTTCCATTTGCATGGAATATCTTTTTCCATCCCCTCACTTTCAACCTTTATGTGTCCCTAGGTCTGAAGTGGGTCTCTTGTAGACAGCATATATATGGGTCTTGTTTTTGTATCCATTCAGCAAGCCTGTGTCTTTTGGTTGGAGCATTTAATCCATTCACGTTTAAGGTAATTATTGATATGTATGTTCTTATGACCATTTTCTTAATTGGTTTGGGTTTGTTTTTGTAGGTCCTTTTTTTCTCTTGTGTTTCCCACTTAGAGAAGTTCCTTTAGCATTTGTTGTAGAGCTGGTTTGGTGGTGCTGAATTCTCTTCGCTTTTGCTTGTCTATAAAGCTTTTGATTTCTCCATCGAATCTGAATGAGATCCTTGCCGGGTAGAGTAATCTTGGTTTAGGTTCTTCCCTTTCATCACTTTAAGTATATCATGCCACTCCCTTCTAGCTTGTAGAGATTCTGCTGAGAAATCAGCTGTTAACCTTATGGGAGTTCCCTTGTATGTTATTTGTCATTTTTCCCTTGCTGCTTTCAATAATTTTTCTTTGTCTTTAATTTTTACCAGTTTGATTACTATGTGTCTTGGCATGTTTCTCCTTGGGTTTATCCCATATGGGACTCCTGTGCTTCCTGGACTTGGGTGGCTGTTTCCTTTCCCACGTTAGGGAAGTTTTAGACTATAATCTCTTCAAATATTTTCTCTGGTCCTTTCTCTCTCTCTTCTCCTTCTGGGACCCATATAATGTGAATGTTGTTGCATTTAATGTTGTCCCAGTGGTCTCTTAGGATGTCCTCATTTCTTTTCATTCTTTTTTCTTTATTCTGTTCCGCAGCAGTGAATTCCACCACTCTGTCTTCCAGGTCACTTTTCCGTTCTTCTGCCTCAGTTATTCTGCCATAGATTGCTTCTAGTGTAGTTTTCATTTCAGGTATTGTATTGCTCATCTCTGTTTGTTTGTTCTTTAATTCTTCTAGGTCTTTGATAAACATTTCTTTCACCTTCTCTATCTTTGCCTCCATTCTTTTTCCGAGGTCCTGGATCATCTTCACTATCATTATTCTGAATTCTTTCTCTGGAAGGTTGCCTATCTCCACTTCATATAGTTGTTTTTCAGGGGTTTTATCTTGTTCCTTCATCTGGTATATAGCCCTCTGCGTTTTCATCTTGCCTATCTTTCTGTGAATGTGGTTTTTGTTCCACAGGCTGCAGGATTGTAGTTCTTCTTGCTTCTGCTGTCTGCCCTCTGGTGGATGAGGCTATCTAAGAGGCTTGATGGGAGGGACTGGTGGTGGGTAGAGCTCGGTAAAACTTTAATCCACTTGATTGTTGATGGGTGGGGCTGGGTTCCGTCCCTGTTGGTTGTTTGGCCTGAGGCAACCCAACACTGGAGCCTACCTGAGCTCTTTGGTGGGGCTAATGGTGGACTCTGGGAGGGCTCACGTCAAGGAGTACTTCCCAGAACTTCTGCTGCCAGTGTCCTTGTCCCCACAGTGAAACAGAGCCACCCCCCACCTCTGCAGGAGACCCTCCAACACTAGCAGGTAGGTCTTTTTCAACCTCCCCTGGGGTCACTGTTCCTTCCCCTGGGTCCCGATGCGCACACTGCTTTGTGTGTGCCCTCCAAGAGTGGAGTCTCTATTTCCCCCAGTCCTGTCAAAGTCCTGCAATCAATTCCCACAAGGCTTCAAAGTCTGATTCTCTAGGAATTCCTCCCGTTGCCGGACCCCCAGGTTGGGAAGCCTGACATGGGGATCAGAACCTTCACTCCAGTGTGTGGACTTCTGTGGTATAAGTGTTCGCCAGTCTGTGAGTCACCCGCCCACCAGTTATGGGATTTGATTTTACTGTGATTGCGCCCCTCCTACCATCTCATTGTGGCTTCTCCTTTGTCTTTGGATGTGGGGTATCTTTTTCGGCGAGTTCCAGTGTCTTCCTGTCAATGATTGTCCAGCAGGTAGTTGTGATTCTGGTGTTCTCACAAAAGGGAGTGAGAACATATCCTTCTACTTCGCCATCTTGGTTCCACCTCTCCCACCATTGAGTTTTTTTTTTTTTTTTTAACATCTTTATTGGAGTATAATTGCTTTACAATGGTGTGTTAGGTTCTGCTTTATAACAAAGTGAATCAGTTATACATATACATATGTTCCCATATCTCTTCCCCCTTGCGTCTACCTCCCTCCCACCCACCATTGAGGGTTTTTTTTTTTTTTTTTTTTTTTGCGGTATGCGGACCTCTCACTGTTGTGGCCTCTCCCGTTGCAGAGCACAGGCTCCGGACGTGCAGGCACAGCAGCCATGGCTCACAGGCGTAGCTGCTCCACGGCATGTGGGATCTTCCTGGACAGGGACACGAACCCGTGTCCCCTGCATCGGCAGGCGGACTTTCAACCACTGGGCCACCAGGGAAGCCCCACCATTGAGTTTTAAAACACCTCTCTCACCCCCAAAAAGAGCACTCATGCTCATTTGCAGTCCCTCCTTGTTACCATTCCCAGCCCTAGACAACTGCTAATCTACTTCCTGTCTATAAATTTGCCAGTTCCGGATATGTCATACAGATGGAATCTTACAGTATGTGGCCTCTGTGTCTGACCTTCACTTAGCACAATGGTTTTGCGCCGCATGTATCAACACTTTGTTCCTTTTTGGTGCTGGATAGTACTGCATTCCACTGTGTGGAAATGCCACATTTTGTGTACCTAATTGATGGATATTTCAGTTGTTTCCACTTTTTCACGATTATGAATACTGCTGCTATACGTTCATATACAAATCTCTGTGTGGATGTGTGTTATCATTTCCCTTGGCAAGATACATAGTGTAATTGCCAGGTTGAATGGTAAATTTATATTTAACTTAAGAAGCTGTCAAACTGCTTGCCACAGTAACTGTTTGCTTTCCACATTTTGTATTTTAACTAGTAACATTTGCGGGGTGGCCCTTTTTTTTTTAATATACATTTATTTATTCATTTTTGGCTGTGTTTGGTCTGCGTTGCTGCGCGCGGCTTTCTCTAGTTGCAGCGAGCAGGGGCTACTCTTCGTTGTGGTGCGCAGGCTTTTCGTTGCAGAGCACAGGCTCTAGGCATGTGGGCTTCAGTAGTTGTGGCTCGCGGCTCAGTAGTTGTGGCTCGTGGGCTCAGAAGTTGTGGCCCACAGGCTCTAGAGTGCAGGCTCAGTAGTTGTGGCGCACGGGCTTAGGCTCTGTGGCATGTGGGATCTTCCCGAACCAGGGCTCGAACCCGTGTCCCCTGCATTGGCAGGCGGATTCTTAACCACTGTGCCACCAGGGAAGTCCCATGCCCTGTCTTTTTAAACTTGATTGGTTCTTTTGGATCTTAAGATGGGGAAAAGCCAAGGAATGGACTTGAGATGAAGAAGGTAAGGTGCTTAGCACATATGCTTGCCGTTTCAGGTTGATTACTAGGTGTGTGCAGGGAAGCTTTTTTGCTTGAGAGATGGACACGTGGTGTGTTTTGACAGAGCTGTTGATACCAGCATTAAAGATTTGGAAACGTATACTAGGAACGGCATTTTAGAGGTCATCTTAAAAAATAACCTCAGGGACTTTCCTGGTTGCACAGTGGTTAAGAATCTGCCTGCTAATGCAGGGGACACGGGTTTGAGCTCTGGTTCGGAAAGATCCCACATACCGTGGAGCAACTAAGCCTGTGGGCCACAACTACTGAAACTGTGCTCTAGAACCCGTGCTCTGTAACAAGAGAAGCCGCTGCACCGAAGAGTAGTCCCCGCTCGCTGCAACTAGAGAAAGCCTGCGCACAGCAACAAAGACCCAATGCAGCCAGAAAACAAATAAATAAATGAATTTAAAAAAAAAACAAACTCAACATGAGGGATAATCACATGGAATTTCTTAGTCCTAGAGTGATTTTTATATTCCAGAGGTAGCTTGTTTTGATTAAGCCCATGTTTTTTAAATTGGATGGATTTAGGGCACAAGGTAACCTTGGGGCTTGCCTTTGGTAGGCTTATCAGAGCATGTGAGCAGCCGATTTGACAGCCCAGATAGTAGTGTTACCAGAGCCCTGGCCAATTTCATACCAGGGGTGGTGGCTCTGACTGATTCATGGACCAAGATCAGTCCTGCTTGATGGCAGGTTTTATTTTTAAAGAAGAATGATGTATTTGTTTCTCAAAAGAAATGTCATCCCCGGATAAAGGCAAGTTGTGAATATAGGGAGGGAGATTAATGTTAAGAGTTTTACTTCATGATTATTATGATACAATATCTGAATGGCATTTACAGTTTTAAAAGAACATGATCATTTTTTAGAGGGAGGAAGTAAGATATTGGAGCATTTTAGAAAAGATCCATTGCCAAAATGAAACAATTGCTTATGTCTTTTTTTCCCCTTACCTTTCCCCCTTCCTTATCATCTGGGCAATCTTTTAACACACATGCACCTTAGTGAATTCATAAGAGAGATGACATATGTGAAAGCAGCTAGCCCATAATTAATGCTTAGTAAAGTTTGCATGTGCATTGACTCATTCATTCATTTATTTATATGTGTCTTTGCTGAATAAATAAGACACCTAAGATGTGATCATAAAGCAGCTTTGTTTGTGTCCCACTGACACTTTAAAATTTATTCAGTGAAGTGAGTCTATCTCTTGCTTCTCGATGAAATCTATAACTTTTCTGATTAGATTTTTTAAAAAATTCTACAGTCAGTTTCAGTTGCTAAATACTCTTAGTTTAGAACTTGGAATGCCTGATTGCAAATAAAAATTAAAATTTCAAATTTGATTTAAAAGAAAATATCTTTCCTTTTCTCTCTTTCCCTGCTTTCTCCTTCTCTTCTCCTGCCTTCATCTAATGGTCATGTTTTGTTCCCACCACGCCCCCACCAGGGTTGCAGTGGTAAACCGGGGGTTGGAGTGGGGAGATGCGAAGTAAGAGGGGTAAGAAAGTTCTTACTTGATGGGACATAGCAAGATAGTGCTGTGCTCTCTCAACCTGATAGATGTTTTGAGCTGACTCTCGCTCTTGGGGTCTTTTGGGGGGAATTATGGTTTGGATTGTGTCCTCCTAAAATTCGTATGTTGAAGCCCTCACCCCTAGTACTGTGGAATGTGACTGTATTTGGAGATAGGGTCTTTAAAGATGCAATTAAAGCAAATAGGGGTATATGGGTGTGACTGGTGTCCTCATAAGAAGACATTAGGACACAGACACACAAAGAGGGAAGACCATGTGAAAACAATGGGGGAAGAAAACCATCTACAATGAGGGAGCGAGGCTTCAGAGTAAAATCAAAATCAGCCTTGCTGTTACCCTGATTTTGGACTTCTGGCCTCCAGAACTGTGAGGATATAGATTTCTGTTGCGTAAGCCACCAGATCGTGATACTTTGTTATGGCAGGCCTAGCAAACCAGTAGAGGAGGGCTTTGGAGATCCTCTCTCCTTCCTTGTTCCACTCCTGGACCGTCGCTGGGGACCCCTCTGATTCCCTTGATGCAGGTGATATACTCACCTCTGCTTTGTTGCTTCTCTATCTGGGAATCAGCTTCTCCTGCTCTCTTCACCCTCTAATCCACTGTGTTAGGCAGGATGCAAGACAGCTTCCTACCGTCTCTCATGAATTGACTACATCTGGTCTACAGGAGGCGTACATCTGTGCTCAGATAAACTCCAGCGTTCAGGCTGATCACAGCCCAGCAGCCGCCGCTCCTTTTTTCCCATCCTCACAGCTTAGGCCAATTTCTCTCCCACCTTTTACATTTTCCAGGCAAGGATCAGACCCCTGTCCAGTCTCTCCAAGGGGTCCTGTAGGCCTTTCTCATGAGGTTGAGTAGGCGTGATGGGAATCATTGCATAGTTCTCTCTGAAGAAAGGTCCTCCCCCATTCTCCACGTGCTCTGATCCTTTTAAACCCCAGACGTGAGTGAAGGTCTGAGAGTCCTGTTAACCAGTTTTCAGCTAAATCCTTTGAAAAGATGTGTCCTGGACTGGCCGCTTACTTTGGAATGAAATGTCTGTTCTATCTCTGTGCTTCCAATTAGACACTCGGTGCTTGGCTCATCCTTTCTCTCAGCCTCAGTGAACTTCTGCTGAGTATGGACCACGCAGAGAGTCCTGCTGAGGTTAGTGGTGAAGACTTGGGCGTGGCCAGGATGGACTTTTTCCTTGTTGAGAAGCTCCCTGACTGGAAGTGGTAGAATCTCATGCAATAACAATAGACCAGGCATGTAGATTTGGGGGAGTCCTTGGCCTGCTTTGTATCTGGCTGATAAAATCTCTATCCTGAGCGCTTGCCCCCAGGATTCTAGTGGATGGTCCTTGCTCCCTGTTGACTTATACATTCCATTACTGAAATGGTCAGCTCCCTTGGCTGAGCTCAGCGTGTGGTGAGGGAGATGCTGCAGGGGAAGCACAGCCAGGAGAGAGGAGAGGCAGGCAGGAGGGGAAAGGGCCAACCTGGTAAGATTCATAGGCCAAATGAGGTGGTGGTTTTGGTTGGCTTGTTTGTTTTTAACTTCTTAATGTTTTCACGTGTAGATGTGAAAACTGATCACGGAGTTTACTCAAACCCCAGCACAGCTAACCCAGTCCATTTGGGACCGAAGAGAGCCTTGCTGAGGTCAAAGGCAAAGTCTAAAGGCTACCCAGGCACCTGACCCGTATCTTTGTCCCACACATTCCTTCAGGAAACACTTACCGATTTTATGCCAATGGCTAGCACCCGAGTAATAAGCAGAATGAAAACTCTACCCTGAAAATCCTCCATTCCAAGGTAAACAGCCTGAGATGTACATTTTCAGATTTGTCAAAAATTGGTGTTGGGACTCTTGAACGCCTTGCTCACGTCCAAGGTCTGAAAGGGTCAGGGTGTGTGGAGACTGGGGGAAGACCTTTGGAGGGAACTTTGCAATGATCCCCACCATACCTACACAGCCTTCTGAGAGAAGCTTCTAGGACTGCTGGCAGGGCTTGGACAGGTGTCTGACCCTTGCCTGGGAAACCTCAGATGGGTGTGCCCGATCTTGTGGGAAAGGCCTGGCAAGGTGCCCTTTTCTCATCAGCTTGCCCAAATCCTGAGTTTCCTTTATAGCCACTTAGACCCTACCCCTATGGTGAAGACTTCTCTGATGCTGTGAAAGGTCTCTCCAGATAAAGATGTCCCTGATGAGAGAGCCTGTCATGCCATCCAAACTGCTCCTTGGGGAGTTACCTTTTATAGTGTTTGTCTTGCCAGATTGAGAGCATTGAGCGTTCATAGCTTTTGGTTCAAATTCCATGTTTGTGGGAGAGGGATGATAGAGAAATCAGGTACTTGAGGGAGACTAGGTAGTAGACGCTGGCAGGGAGAGAAGTATTTTAATTTTAGTTTCTTGCATTGGTTCAGTGTCCTCTTCAGTGCTTTGGATTTTAAGTCTGTTGTTCTTTTCACTTGGAAGAAAAAATCCTGAAGCCTGTCTGGGGTACACGTTAGTGTTCTGGTGTTACTGACGATTCCGTGGAGTTATCTCCACAATTCCACGACTGACGGATTAGTTAGAGTGAGGACGCTGTTATGCACCCTGCTCCTCTAATGCTGTGATGATTCACAGGGAATTGTTTTAAACCACTGCCCTCGAATCCTGGGGTGTGGCATCTTGGATGCTAATACATTCCTGTGATTCAGGAAAATGTACATGTGTGTACCACTGCCATCTGCCTTTGCGAGTTCATATCGTTTCTTAGTAGCCATGGGTAACCTGCTAGTTTCTCTCCTAGATTTTAGGGTAGAGGGCTCCCCTCACCCCACACAATATTTTGAAAGGTTCAGTCAATGCTCGAAAACGTTGGTCTGTTATATCTACTTCTACAGTGTCTCTAGATGATCTTTAATGAAGGTGTCAATTATAGGTATGGTACCACTGAGTCTAGAACAGTGGTTCCCAATCTAATTGAGCATCCAAATCACCCGGCAAGTTTAAAAAGAAGAAAAATTACAGATTTCTGAGCCTCACCTCTGATTACAGAATCCAAATACCTGGCTGGAGCTCCAAGAGGACCCTTATGTGCTGACATAATTGCCAGCGTTGTCTTATGAAATAATCTTTGCGTCATATGTCGGGGTGGAAGCGGGGGCGGGTGGGAGAAGGAGTGGTTGGAAGATAGAAGACAGGAGCGTTTTTTTCTAACCGTTTCAGCTGGGGGTGGCTTATGGTAGAGAAATGGCTAAATAAAGAGAATCTAGGAGCAACCACGTGTTAGCACTAAGGGCACTGCTTGTTAGCCTTTGTTCCTTCGAAGTTCATTTTCAGTCAGTCCAGACGTTTCTAACCTGGAATTTTTTTAACCCTAATGATCGGAGAGGTAATGGAGATTATTAAACTTTAAAAAAAAAAACAACAGCTTTGTTCAGTTGCATCCTCCTCAATTTGCCCATTTGAATTATACAATTGAATGGCTTTTGGTACGTTCACAGGTTGTACAGCTATCATGGCAGTAAATGTAGAACATTTTTATCACCCCAAAAGGAAACTCTGTATCTATTATAAGTCATTTTTAATACGCAAAGAAGTTTAACTTATTAGTTCATACTGTAGCGTATAGGCTAATATCAAGCTTTTTTTTTTTTTTTTTTTTTTCGGTACGTGGGCCTCCCACTGCTGTGGCCTCTCCCGTTGCGGAGCACAGGCTCCGGACACGCAGGCTCAGCGGCCATGGCTCATGGGCCCAGCCGCTCCGCGGCATGTGGGATCCTCCCGGACCGGGGCACGAACCCGCGTCCCCTGCATTGGCAGGCTGACTCTCAACCACTGCGCCACCAGGGAAGCCCAATATCAAGCTTTTTTGATTCAGGCTAGAATTATATCAGATAAGATAGCTCATGTTAAGCTTTGATTGAGAGTTACATTGTTTTTAAAGGGAAAATGGATTAACAAACCCCGTTTGCTGGATCTAGTATTTCAGAGGAGAGGGCAGCACGTTTGTGCATCTCTGCCCTACTGCATCCTCCGCGATGGAGTGACGTCACATGATGGCGGGTGACGAAGCTGTGTTTCAGTGACTTATTCTGGGTTTGCGCAGGGAGCAAACTGACTAACGTTTCTGCTCAGTGGATAGACATGCTTGAAAGGGGAGAACGTGATCCAAACACCCTCTCCCATATACGTGAAACATTTCACCCTCTTTTTGAACCATTCAAATGAGACTCCCGTGCAATTAATGTGGCTTCACCGCCGCTCTTTTGATCTAAGCATCTTGATTAAGTGACTTTTCCAAGGACTGCTATTCGTGTAGCCTGGCTAAATTGATAGATGTCACTTTATCCAGTGTGGCTTTTGGAAGTTTGAATTTGGGAATTAGAGCTGTAAGATTCCAGCTGACCCAAGGAAGGCAAGTCGCTGATTGACTCCTGGGTCCTCTTGGGGAAGAGGAGGAGGTATCAAGGCAGAGGGAACTCAGCATCATCTCAGGGGCGGGTGACTTCCCCCTAGTCCTGGCTTCCAGGGGTTAGGTTCTTTTACCAATACTGGGAAAGCTGTGATCTGTTACTAACTTGAATTACCCCCAGCTACAGTTCTTGTTTCTGAAGTTACTATCCTGTGGGTTTCCGGAACTTCTTTACCCTTGACCCCTATCTCTGTCATCCTGGAGTTATACTCTTGGACCACCCAGCTCTCACACACCCAGAGCCTTGATTCCAGGAAAACATGCACTTCACAGCTAGTACCTCGCCCTGGGAATTTTTGGAATTCCTTGCTTTATTTACTTAATCCTCTTAATTGTTCGTTTGCATACTTCTCACTGCCATGCTGGGGGTGGGTTGGGGGGCAGCGGACACAAAGACAAACACCAAAAAAACTAGCACCACACCCATGAACACACCCCCACCCCAATGTGACCTCAAACAAAAGTCCGACCCAGCCTCGCCTAAGACATTGTGTTCTTGCCTGAAGGAATGCTTTGGGTGGTTCCACCTTGGTGGGCTACACAGTTTGTGGATTATCTAAGCCTGGGTTTCTCTTTGCTTCTTTTCCTGGTGCATGGATTTGGCCTCTTTTCTTGGTTATTAGCACTTCACCCAGAGGGTGGAAGGAATTGAACTGAAAGGGCGATTTCCCTTTTCTAGCTACATTTGATGGAGAACCATGAGCCAATGACAGGTTGGGAACATCTGATTATCATTATTTCTACTTGGATTCATCAAAGGTGGTTTGCTTTGACATGAAGAAGGGCTGTTTTTATAAACCAGCGCAACTTTGATAAGGATAGTGCCTGTTTCATGTACCTTATTTCTAGGTTCTCAAACTTGTATGCCAAGTAAATATTCAACCAAGGAGGTTCCTGGGCGCTACTCCTGAGATTCAATTTCCGTTGACTTTTGCATTTAGCAAACTGTCCCCAGGTCCTTCTGATTCAGATTAAGGAGGGGGCCAACTTCCAGAAACACTGTCTCGGAGTTTGTACTTTGCTGTTCAGGTCCCAGCCCAGCCTTCTCTGTGGTTAAATATGTGGCAATTAACAAGGTGTAATTACAGTGTGTGTGGTTTCCAAGGCAACACACATTCTGTCACCCCTGCTGAGGCTGGGAAGATTGAAAGGGCCCACAGGGAGGCTGCCTAATGGTGTGGCCTCCAGATTAACGTCATTGAGGTGCTTTATGATGACCGGGTTTTGGTACCATTCACCCAAGGGCCCTGCTTAAGGGCAGCAGCAATAATGAAAGGAAACAAATTAGAAGCCAGGGAGCTGCTGGACCACTTCTGGACGTGGCGATGAAGACCTGAGGAGTGATGAGTCCAGCCTTTCAGTTGCTTGCATTTCCCCTGCTCTATTTCCTCAAATCGATTTAGTCCAGAATGATAAGGATGGTGGAGAAACATGATGACCTTGAAAGGCTTTTGAAAAATGATGGTCGACTGTGGTCAACATCCGACCACCCTTCCTTAGTCCTCAAATGGACAGGACTGTTGATGTCCCCGGTTCTCACTTTGTCAACTGAGGCTTGAAGTTACATTTCTGGAGCACTTACGAGGTGATGGGAACTTGCACAAAGATTTTTCTGGCCTTTTTGACCTAAATGGGAGGGTTCCACACTGTACATTTTCCAGGTTTAAAGATGGAAAAGATCAAGTTCATACCATATTTTAGCACAGGAGTTTACTTTGGGGTTTTAGTTTTAAAGCTGTAGGGCAGCGGAAAAGGCATTCAACCATCAGTCTGACTTTGGGGTCTGGTTTTGACTTTTATCACACAGAGGTTTTGGGAATGTAGACAGGTTTCTTCACTTCTCTCAGGAGGTTCTGTCTTGACCTCTGGAAAATGAGGGGCTTCGACTAGATCAACAGTCTTACCTTTTGAATGGTGACAACCCCCTTGCAGAATCTGATGAAAATAGGAGCTTTCTTCTCTTAAAAAATGTATATATATACTGTCATTCCAAAAATTACCTTCACTTTCTGAAGGGACCACAGACCCCTCCTAAATGAGGTGGTTTCTTAAAACTTTTCCAGCTCTGGCTCTGAATCACTGGGTCCACGACGATCTGGGGGGAGTCTTTCACTCTTTTGAGTGGCTTCCTGAGGAATGACGTATTCAGTGAGGGAGGTTTTGTTGTTTCTTGCATTTTTCACTCATTGCCCTGTGCATCTAGGAGGGGGAAGGAAAGAAGCCACACTGAGAAAAATAAATAGGGAATGAATGGCATCTGGAATATGAGCTGTTTTCCTTATCATGCTTCACTACGGTGGCCCTTCCAGAGGAGGTTGAGGGTATAACTATAATGTGAGAGGAGTGAGTTAGGCACACGGATACTGTATTTTGTGCAGTGACAGGTCAGCAGCTACTTAAGCTTTTTCTACTTTGAATGGGAAGTTGGGATAAAATTTAAAGTTTCCGTTAACTTGAAAATGTCAGAAGGTTCCAGGTAGTATCACGAACTGGAATAACATATGTTCTTTACTACTTCCCAGCCCTTAACCCTGACCACCTTCCTGACTCAACCCCAGTCGCCTACCCATGGCCCGAAGTCCTAATCCATTCAGGAGGGAGTATCTATAGTGTCTGTTTGGGAACCTAGATACTTAATTTCTTCTTTTCTTCCTCTGGTTAGGTGCTGAAAGTCTCCTCTAGAGTTCTGGAAGGCTGAATGGACTAAACATGAAGAGCTTGAAAGCCAAGTTCAGGAAGAGTGACGTAAGTAGTCTGGCTGTTCCCCCCATGTTCCTGGGGCTGCAGCAATGCCCTCCCTCATACCTTGATAAGGTGCTGGGTTAATCAACCACAGAAGCCAGAAGCACTCTGGGGCCCAGCTCAGGGTGGCTTTTGTGAACGGCGTGTTCTAGGTTCCTTGCTTTTTGTGTGTATAGCTTCCGAAAATGACTTTTTTTTTTTTTTTTACTCCTGGCATCTATGCCTTGGAGAGAAAGGAGCAGTCAAATTAAACATCTTTTTTCGCCCCCTTGATTCTCGATAAAGTGCCAGAGTATTCCCTTTAAAATTCTAATGAGACTACTGCTCAAACCCTCCCCCCTCCACCTACCGGCTCTGCATCTCACTTGGAATAAAAGCTAAAGTCCTTAAAACAGCCTACCAGTCCTTATACCGGCTGAAACTGAACATCCTAACAAAAAGAATCAGTCAAATGCCTCAGCATCGTTAAAGTCCCCCCAGATCTGATTCAGAATGTCATTCTTAGAGGAAGCTAGTCTCGTGAAAGTGGTTAGGAATTAACGTGTTAGCAAGGTTCGTCTTGGCGTTTAGAAAACTTTTAAATTCTGTTAGGCTCTTGTGGTGAAACAGCAATATCTATTGCTGCCTGCACCTTTATTCTCCCAGCATTCCTGGGGCTCTTCCTCATTTGTTATTCATCATAAAAGACTGGATTGGACGAACCAGTTATGATGTCAGAATTACGAGACAAAGTCTCCCAGAGGAGAAAATGGAGAAAGACAACATAGCAGCGGGATTATACGTGATGCTGTTGTAACAAAAGGTCACCTTATAAACGCTGCCGAGGTTCCAGTCTTGTACTAGCTGCACTCCAGATGCTTGGAGCAGAATGGTTGAATGGGAGAAATTCATGGAAGGGTGTGAGATGGAAGCTCAGATGTGTCACCCTCCTATTGGGTTTGCTTGGCTGTCATTTTACATTAGGTAGTTAAAGGTGAACCTGGATTTTATTTCTGTGCCATGAATTATATGACAGCTTGGTACAGCCGTATTTTTGCAATACGTGGAGGCCGTGTCTTTTATGGCTAACATCACACACACACACACACACACGCACACCCACACACACCTCCTTTTGGCTGAAGCTTATCTCCTGAGGCTGCATTATGACATGTAACTCACTGCCCTGATAAGGCCCAGACCAGATGAGATGCCTGTGGGATGATTGCAGAATCTTGTCGTGCTGAAAGGAAGTGAGAGCTAGAAAGGGGTTTTAGGAAAAAGTGGGCCTCACCTTCTCATTCTTCAGGTAAGTTAACTACAGCTGAGAGAATGTGAAGAGACTTGGCTGAAGTCGTCCACCTAGCCTTTGGCCAGAGTGAGAGCCTTGGTCATCTGACTTCCTTAACCCCTTGCCCCTGCCACTCCCCAGAGAAACCCCCTTCAACCTCCTCATTTGCTGGCCCAATGACGCTACCACCTGCAGACCTCATTGGGCTTTCAGTTAAGAAGGGAAAGGCAATTAAATGGAAAATGTTGCCTAGTCGAGCAGATACGGGTTTGTAAATTGTGTGACCAGGTTAACAGATACCTTTTCCATTCCAAGGGAATTTGGGCAGCTTCCATTTGCACAAGTTGAGGTTGTTTCAGCACAATTTAATCAGTCTAGAATTCCATGGTATAGGAACAGGGGCAGGGGGAAGTGATAGGAGCGTACACTTTTGGTTTAAAAATTAAAAACTGGTGGCCTTAGAGAGGGTGTTGCTGGAATCTAGTTTTTTAAATAAAAACTGAAATATTTCCATGATTTAGGGAAAAACGTCACAGTAATAACACTATTGAAAGCGTCTGGGATTTGGCCGCAGAAAGGCTGTGGTTTTGGCAGTTAGTACAAAGGGAAAAAACGTTAGAGGAGCACACTTGGGGGAGGAGGGCAAAAGAAATTGGTATTATGGGGCCAGACAGTTTCAGATGGCTCCCCAATTTCATCCCAGATTGCTTCCCAGAGTGCCATCACTGTGCTGTGAGATGGAGGGCATAAAAGCCAAAAAAAAGAAAACCGTTTCAAACCCCAGCTTGAAGAGCTAACCGTTATGAAGCATTTACTATATGTCAGGCACTTTGCCAGGCTCATTACGTGAACTTCATTTAATCTTGCCACAGACCTGATGTGGTAGGTATTATTGTCAGGCTCCTTTTCCAGATGAAGAAACTGAGACCCAGGGAGTTCCAGTCCCTTGCCTGGGCCTGGGTTCTTCTAGCTCAAAGTTGTATAGCCAGTTTTTGTGCCAAAGTAGCCTGATTCCAGAGCCCAGGTTTCCTGAAAGAGGAAATTTGGATGGAGGTTTGATTTTATGAAACAGCAGTCCAGGCAGTAGCTTGGAAAAGTGACTTTGGACCTAGGTCCGTGGCCTTGGGCAAGTCTCTACCCTTCCCTGAACCCCCAGGTTTCTCACCTGAACAGCGGAGAAAATAGTATTAGCCTCACGAAGTTGTTGTGAAGGTTAAAATATGCTGATGCCTGTAAGGCACACATCTTAGGCCTGTCACTCAGGAGATGCTTGGTAAATCATTCTTCCTCCTCCTTGATCAGAAACCCATGATATAGTTCAGAGGACTTCAGCGCTGTGGTTGGCAGACAGGTTCAGACTCACTACAAGCTTTCCTTGGGAGGGTTCCTGCCTCCTGCTTGGGTATCGTGAGGGGTCTTCAGAGCTCAAGCCTGGGCAGTGAGGGCCTCCTCTCTCTCACAACACGTATTTCTCCGTTTAAGCAGTAGATGTGAGATGAGAACGATACCAGAGTGATTGTGACACGAAAGAAACAACTAGAGTTCTCTCAATTCTGTTATTCTACGTGACCATTGGGAATTCTTATTTGTGTCTAAAATTTAAAGCAGTCAAATAGGGCAGACGGCAAAGTAATATTTTTATTGGTGCCAACTTTATTTCCTGTGTGAAATATTTTACTGACTTGGAATACTTTTAAAATTGAAAATTATTTTAAAATTGCTAATTTAATTGCTAATTAAAAGTAAACAGTGAGTCAATAGTTTAATTATGGTTTTAAGAAAAGAATTCCACGATGGAAAAAGTAGGCTGAAAAGTGTATGTGGTCTGGAGGGCAGAATAATCTGCTAACACTTGCAGGCTCTGAGGAGGGATTCAGAGCTAGGAGTGGATGCAGCGGGGGGGGGGGGTGCTTTTCACTGGGTGCCTTGGGGTTTGCCTTTTTTGGTCTATGTGTATGCACCCACATGTACCACTTATTACAAGAAAAACAAGTTTGAAACTGTTTATATTCAGTTCCATCAGCCAAACTATAATCTTCTTTACCTGAAGTGAGGGGTCTCTCTCAAAGAACAACCCTAAACCCTCAGCCATCAAATTTTCCTGCTTGTCTTTGTGTGAGGCTGAAAGGAGAATGGGAAAGAAAGGGCCCTTTGTGTTTCTGGGGGGCAGGAAGAAGAGGGACGGCAGATCATGTTCGTGCTCTCATAAAGAGAAGGCAGGTGACCCGCGGGCATGATCATGTTTCAGCCAGCCTGTGGCTGGGAGGTCTGCAGCCAGATGAGTTTGTGGCCATTGAGAGCAAATCCCAGGAGTGAGGAAGGACCAGTGTGGCCCAAAGGAGACCCCCGTGGATGGCCTGAAGGTCATTGTGCTGCACCAAGACCATCATGCGGGTAGCGATTTCCTCCGAGTGTCCTTTCTGGAACACTTGACTCAGACAGCTGCTAAGTCAAGGGTGGGTTTATGTGTGTGACCTAAGGGAATGAGCCCGATTCCCTGGGCTGTGGTTAGATACTGTCCTTGTCTCCTTGCTTTAATCCCTAAATATGATTGTGAGCCTGCAGATAATCCACAGAGGCCAAAGAAATCCTAAAGGTGGATGACGTTTTCCAGCTCCCATTTCTAACTTGATTTTGGGCATCCTTGAACTTGGGTTAGATTCTGGAAAGGATACAGGAGAAATGTGAGGGATGGTTCTTGTCTTGAGGAAGCTCATAAGCCGAGGTGGGAGGAGAAAAACTACACACAGGAAATAACTAAGGCACAATACAGATCATGTATAATATAGATATTAAAACGATCTCCAGGATGACATAACCACTTGTTGAATTGTGAGACCTGGATGATAAATGCTATAGATTTTCAGAGAGGGGTAAATCACTGGACATGGGAAATTTGGGGGGAGCTTTATGGAGGTGAAGCTTCTTCCAGGCCTCAGGGATGCATAGGATTTGGAACGCTGGTTAGGCGAGGAGGAGAGGAAAGGGTAATGCAGGGGAGCCGGCCGTGAAGCACAGTGGGTAGACTCAGTTTCCAGAAATTGCCCTTGATACGCAGAACAGTGAAGCTTCAAGAGCCCAGCAAAGTGCCCGTGGCATGGCTCTGAGTCTTTTAGTAAGAATGCTATAAATTTTTCATTCTAGTTTTAAAAATGGATGTACTTGACTTTTTACGCTTATAAAGTAAGCACAGAGTACTAAATCATCATTATTTATTTCTTTTATGATTAGTTTGAAAGTAGCTTCTTTACCTCTTTAAATATTTGCAGCAACTAGTACGTGGTTCCACATGGAAAAATGAGCTGTCATCATGAGAAATGAGGCCAAGAAGGTTGGGATTTCCCTTTGCTAATAAAATGCTCAGGCTTCTGGAATTTCTTTGTAAATGCCAATTTTTAGTGCCTTGAGTGAAATGGGTGGAGGCTGAGGGATGGGGAAAAGGGTTGAAAGATCTTTGTAACAAATCTTGAGAACTGCCTCTCAAACATGATCGAGGCCTTCAGAGTTTACTTTGTGGGTGTGTGTTTAATTTTATGAAAGATTTGTTCCCAATTCTGTTTTGCATTATAATAGGGAAGCAGTGGACGGTCCACTTAGGGAAACAAACAAAAAAAAGGCAGCCAGTTGAAAATGGCTGGCTCCATGAGAGATTAAATTGATGGTATTTCTTTCTGTAGCAGCTACTAACGACTGCAGCTTTCAGCCAAAGAATGCACATACCCCGTGAATCTTGAGGAACCAGACACATCCTGCTCAGACAGGAGTTTGAATTTGTTGCCTGTTGAGAGAATAGCTCTCATGAAGGTCAATAATCGACATCTCTGCCAAGGTATTTTTTCAAGGAGTTTTTCGTCATTTATAATAAGTTTTTACAGATGCCCAAGACTCCCTCCCCCACCATACATGCAAAAAAAAATGAGAGTATTTAAAATCCGAGCCTCTTGACGGAGGAGCCTTGGCCAAATCTATTGTAAAGCTAAGCTTCTTTGTTTTCATCGACATAGTTTAAAAATACATCAGAGGTGACCTTTTGGGATGGAGGTCTGAGACTCTTGGAAACTTCTGCGGAGAATTTGGTCAGGTTCGTGTCATGCTACATAGTTTCTCCAGGTCTTGTCAGCCCGTCTTAAGTGGGGAATCTGCTTGCTGCCTGATTTCACCTCGTATAAGTTTCCTAGGGCTGCCGTAAACACAAATTGAGTGGCTTAAACAGCCATAGTGTATTGTCTCACAGTTCTGGGGACTAGAAGTTTGAGATCAAGGTGTTGGCAGGGCTGCTTCCTCGTGAGGGCTGTGAAAGTGAATGGGATCCATGCTTCTCCCAGCTTTGTCTGGTGGTTTGCTGGCAGTCATTGGCTTGGAGATGCGTCACCCTGATCTCTGCCTTCATCTTCACATGGTGATCTCTGTGTGTGTGTCTATCTCTCTTCAAATTTCTCCTTTTTTTTTTTATAAGGACACCAGTCATATTGGATTAGGGCCCACCCTGATGATGTCATTTTGATTTGATTATCTTTGTAAAGACCCCATCTCCAGATCAGGCCATATTCTGAGGTACTTAAGACTCCAACTTATCAATTTTGCAGGGTGTGTGTCAGGATGGGGCACACAGTTCAACCCAAAACATACCTCCATGCTTTTCTATCTAGAGCAGTTTGTCAGGAGCCCTGGCACTCCCCCACTGAGCATGCGTGCTCATAAATCTTAGCTCCACAATTTCTTCATATTTGGACTATTTTCAGTGTCTAATAGAGTGAGGCTAGAGTATCACATTTTTTTAGTGGGTGTCAGTGCCTAATACATAATATTAATCACAAGGGTAAACACATAAGATTAATCACAAGAGTAAACACATATTGATCACTGACCTACTGCAACAAGTTAGGAGAAGAGTTCTCATTGATTGAATGCTTACTGTGTGCCAGGCACCGTAGCAAACCCTTTACGTGTAATGCTTACAAAACTGTATCCAGTAGGGCTTCCCTGGTGGCGCAGTGGTTGAGAGTCTGCCTGCCGATGCAGGGGACACGGGTTCGTGCCCCGGTCCGGGAGGATACGACATGCCGTGGAGCAGCTGGGCCCGTGAGCCATGGCCGCTGAGCCTGCGCGTCTGGAGCCTATGCTCCGCAACGGGAGAGGCCACAACAGTGAGAGGCCCGCGTACCGCAAAAAAAAAAAAACCCGAAAAAACAAAACTGTATCCAGTAAAGACCATTACTATAATAGCAATTTACAGAGGGAGAAATTAAGGTTGAGGGAAGTTAAGTAACTTGGACAAAGTCGCACATTCGATAAATGGCAGAGAGATCTGAACCCCGGTTTATCATGATGCCAGAGCTTGTACCGGCAACAGCTATACACACTTGTTGGCACAGGGCATTCCCTTTCCTAAGTTCCAAAGCTGCAAACTGCAGGAAGTGAATTCTGCTCTCTTGCCCTAAGCAGTAAAGACCCATAGAATGACCTTATTATTATCAGTGCTCTCCGCGGTGGCAAAGCTTCCCAACGTTAGTGTCATTACCCTGGGCAGGGGAGGATCTGGGAAAATCTTGGGTTGCTTCCTGAGAGGCAAAATGCACTTCAGACTGAACTCTTAAAGCAAGAGAGGACAGATGCTGCTACTTTCTGCTCTTCTGCTGCAGTTAAGAAAACGAATTCTAATTCTAAATGGAGCCCTATTGCTGGCTAACTGGACCACAGCCTCATTCTGTTGTGTTGGCCAAAAAGTTCATTTGGGCTTTCCCGTAAGACGTTATGGAAAAAACGCGAACAAACTTTTTGGCCAACCCAAATAGTTACCCCAGACCATAATTGCAGGAATTCGTGGTTAAACCTGATACCATTCCAGCTGCAGCTGGAGACCAATATGAAACTCAGAACCTGGCCCCTAAACTTGGGGAAATCTGATCGTCTACATAAGCAGTGAATCATCTAGGTTATTACCTATTATCTCTTTATTCTGAATTAATTATGTAATCATTTCGAACTATCGCTGACCTCGATGTTTTCTGCTTGACCAATTCTCGTATGTAACTTTTCCTTTGGAGTGAAATAGGAATTGCTTCTGAATTCATTCCGTGGAGATTTTCAGTTGTGTTTCTATCCACAGATCTTTGCTGTAAGAGGTGGTTATTTTCATTTCTATGGCAGCAGGTGTTAGCGTGAGTCAAAGGCCCAGTATCTGTAAAGATGACATTACTGGGACTTCCCCAGTGGTCCAGTGGTTAAGAATCCGCCTTCCAATGCAAGGGACTCGGGTTCCATCCCTGATCAGGAAACTAAGATGCCACGTGCCACAACTAAGACGCGACGCGGCCAAAAACATAAATAAAAAAATGAAATAAATATTAAAAAAAAAGATGACATTAGTGATGAGCCTTGACTTTCCTTTTGAGTCCCCACCTCCTTTTAAACAAGGAAAGTCAGTGTGTTCTGACTGACTTGGTTATCCAATTATTAGGTGTTATCACGTGAAAATGTTTTCACTTTTTGAAAAGCATTGCCTGAAGGATCTCATTTTTGGTTTTCTCAGGAGGCTGAATGATACGGTCTCTCCCTCCCTCCTTCCTCCTGGGCTGTCCAGTGGTCCGACTGACCAGGAGGTGTAGAGATTTATAATGTGGGAAAAAGAACAAAAAGTCTGAGGAACCACATGTTCTCCTGGGATGGGTTTATTTTGAAATGTATTTCTCAATGCTGAGAATGTTTCCTTGGTAATTTTTCAAACTTGGGCTACAGTTTTGGAGGGTTTTTTTTTCCCCCATGGGAGTCGGTGTCCATTCTTTGAAGGGATGTTTCATAACTGAGAAGCTGCAGGGTCCTTCAGTGAGACCCCAGAGAACGTATTTATTATGATATGGGGTGAGCTGTGGTAACAAAACACCCTGAAATCGAATAAGATAGAACTGTTTGCTTAAGTAAAGGTTTCAAGCACTCCAGAGCCAGCAGGACAGGTCTGCTCCATGGGCTGATCCAGGGGCCCAGGTTCTTTTACGATGTCCTTCTGCTGCCCTCCAGAGCTGCACTGCATTGCAGTAGCCAGTTGCCACGCGTGGCTCTTGATCAGTTGAAATGTGGCTAGTCCAAACTGAGATGTTCCCTAAGTGTGAAATACACACGCGTTTCAAACATTTAGTACCAAATAAAGAACGTAAAATACCTTATTAATAATTTTTTATAATTACACATTGAAGTGCTAATATTCTGGACATGATGGGCTAAATAAATTTAAAATTCACTCCACCCATTCCTTCTTATTTAATGTGGCAACTAGAAACTTTTAAATGACTAAGGTCTTGCATTATACTTCTGCTTTCAAGTCTTACGGGACCAGAAAGAGGGAGAATGAACCCCAAGCATCTTCCTTTTTTAAAGGATGTAACCCTGAAGGTGCACAAATCATTGTTCCCTTGCATGGAACTGACTGGAGCTTAGTCACATGCCCCTACCTAGCTGTAAGGGAAGCGGGAAGACACTTTCTCTAGATGGCAGCCAAGAAACCAGCTAAACCTCAAGGGGCAGGAGGAATGGGTCCTGGAGAAGATTAACTCAGTGTTACGGGTTGAATTGCTACCCATTCCCCAAAAGATATATTGAAGTCCTAGCCCCTACGACCTCAGCATGTGACCTTATTTGGAAGTTGAGTCTTTATAGAAGTAATCAAGTTAGAATGAGGTCATTAGGGTGAGCCCTAATCCAATATGACTGGTGTCCTTTTGAAAAGTGGAAACTTGGACGCAGACCTGCGCAGAGGAAAGACTGTGTGAAGAGACACAGGGAGAGGAACACCACGGGAAGATGAAGGCAGAGACCCGGGTGATGCACCTATAAGCCAAGGAAACACCACAGATTGTCTTCAAACCACCAGAAGAGAGGAGAGAGGTGTGGGGCAGATTCACCCTCACAGCCCTCGAAGGAACCAACCCTGCTAACACATTGATCTTGAGCATCTAGCTGCCAGAACTGTGAGACAATATATTTCTCTTGTTTTAAGCCAGTTAGTGGTACTTTAGGGTGGCAGCCCTGGGAAACAAATACACGTGGCCACAGGCAATTTCCACAGTGAGTCTCAGCTGAAAGAGTTAGGTGATAAAGGTGTGCTAGATGTTCTATGTTTCGATTACTTTTACCCCAGAAGTGAACACTGGTTGCCATTTGTCCGATTTCCCATTGTTCTGTTGGTGGACATGCTGTTCACGTGAAGTTAAACGCCTTTTCCCTGTTTGAAATGGAAACTGCTCCTGAGTGTTGCCAGCTGGTGAGATTAGGTTATCAATCAAGCTTTTCCTTTCAGTCCAGTAATATGTTGGGTTTGATAAGAAGTGGGATTAACAGGGCCTGTGTTAAGTATACCATTTACGGTCATCATTTTGGGATTGCTTACATAGATGGGAACTGTGGCGACCTGATCCCACACCTTCACAGAAAAGTTTGGGAATGATGTCAGCCTACAATTATACATTATAAACTTAGTTTTAGGTTACGCTAAAGTGCATACATTCATTCGGTCAGCATGCAATCTATGAAACTGTGAAATATGAGGATTCTTAATTATATCAATTTCATTTGAACATATATACCAGTTTTACTTACTTTCAAATTGGGACTTAGAATTCTGAGCAAAACGTTAGATTTGTTGCAGAAGAACTTGAAATAGTGGCATTTCCATTTCCCAGATGTAGCTTTATTACTATAACCTGACATAATATTAATTTTTTTAACCCACATTCCCCTCTTCAATCATACTCAGTGTACTGTTGTTGTTTTTTTAGTTTATTTGTTTATGTTTGGCTGCACTGGGTCTTCGTTGCTGCGCACGGGCTTTCTCTAGTTGCTGCGAGCGGGGGCTACTCTTCGTTGTGGTGCGGGGGCTTCTCATTGTGGTGGCTTCTCTCGTTGCGGAGCACAGGTTCTAGGCGCGCGGACTTCAGTAGTTGTAGCACGCGGGCTCGGTAGTTGTGCCTCGCGGGCTCTAGAGCTTAGGCTCAGTAGTTGTGGCTCACAGGCTTAGTTGCTCTGCGGCATGTGGGATCTTCCTGGACCAGGGCTTGAACCCATATTCCCTGCGTTGGCAGGCAGATTCTTAACCACTGCACCACCTGGGAAGCCCCCATACTCAGTTTTCTGTTGATTCTTTTCTACCACTGTTGCTTGCAAAGCCCTGACATTCTCTTTGTGTGCTTGCACTGTTGGATATTTGAACCCAAATGCAGGACACTATGTTTATCCCAGTTAAATTTTATTTTCTTAGTTAAATTTGTTCAATAAATCTGTTGCTCTGATTCTTGCATTAAATTCTGACTCATCATAATCATATTGAGTCATCCACAAACTTAGTAGGGGCATGCAGTAGGGGCATGCCTATTTAATCTAAGTCATTAATGAATGTAATGTACAGCTCTGTCTTCAGATACAGATATAAAACCAGACTCCAAAGAATGAATTAAGGCATTGCCCATTTGGAAGGATGTCAATGGTTATTTCATATACACACACACACACACACACACACACATATGTATATATGGCATTGTCATAAAATATATATATATCATATACAGGCACACCTCATTTTATTGTGCTTTGCAGATATTGCATTTTTTAAAGATTGAAGGTTTGTGGTAACGCTGTGTCGAGCAAGTCTATTGGCACCATTTTTCCAACAGCATTTGCTCACTTTGTGTCTCTGTGTCACATTTTGGCATTTCTCACAATACTTCAAACTTTTTCATTATTGTTATATTTGTTGTCACGATCTGTGAACAGTGATCTTTTATGATACTATTGTAATTGTTTTTTTGTTTTATAATTTTTCATTGTTATATACATTGTTTTTTTTAGACATAATGCTATCATATACTTAATAGACTACAGTATAGTGTAAACATGACTTTTATATGTACTGGGAAAGCAAAAAGTTCTTGACTTCGCTTTATTGCAATATTTGCTTTATTTGCAGGTCTGGAACTGAACCCATAATATCTCTGACATATGCCTGTATGTGATAATTATTGACATCCTTCCAAATGGGCAATGCCTTAATCCACATTCTTTGGGGTCTGGTTACAGCTGACCCATTATACTATTTCTCAGCCCTGTTTCTCTGTCTTGTCCCAGTTTTATCTGTTATTATCTATGCAATACTGGACAAGTTACATAATCTCTCATCTTTGGCTTTCTCATCTGTAAACCAGGGTGATGCCAGCACCTTCTAGCATCATTGTGAGGATTAGGATAAAGTCTGGCACACAGTACATTCTTTATAAATGGTAACTAATGATACCCATGACCCCGATGCCTTGCCTGGCGCCTCACATTAGTAGATCTTTAGTAGTGTGTGATGAATGAATGGACTCTAAGTTTACTGTCTAGTTGAGCTACTGTGCTTGACATGCATGAAACAGGTACAGCAGCACAAGGCTTGTGTCATTCAAAACAAAATCAGGCATCCAGGCGATAAATACTATAGGAGTTTAGGGGGGGCTTCATTGAAAAGGTGAATTTGAGGCTGGGCCTTCTTGACTTGTAGGTTAGGATTAACAGAGGAAACCAGTACTGGTGAGGGAACGTCCAGAGTCAGGTGGGGGTGAGGCGAGACCAACAGAAGAGGGAGATGCACAGAGTTATCAAGTGAGGTGGGAGGGATGGGCTTCTGCACAGCATCGGAAGCTGGGGGTGGGTGATGTGGGTAAAACGGAAGAATGAGGTTTGAAGATGATTGCGCTTGGGGCGCCAGGACGATTCGGGGGTTTTGAGAGACTAACTGGAGGAAAGGGCCAGGACTAGGGCCGAGGCTCAGGTGGTGGCCGCCGTGGGGAGGGAAAGAATGAGGTGCCTTGAGTGGGTGTGGGATGAAGAGCAGGGAGGAAATCGAGATTCCTGTTGCTCCACAAAGGCCACACCCTGCCCTGGGCACCTAGCCAAGCGAGAGAGCTCCGCATCTCCCGAGAAACCTGGCGTGGGCTGTTATCACTCTCTCGCCTTTTACTAAGCCACTTGGTGGGAAGAGACATTAGGAAACTTCAAGAGGTTAAAAAAAAGAGTGAGAATCTTCTTGATTAAAAAAGAACGTTTGGGGCTTCCCTGGTGGCGCAGTGGTTGAGAGTCCGCCTGCCGATGCAGGGGACACGGGTTGTGCCCCGGTCCGGGAGGATCCCACAGGCCGCGGAGCGGCTGGGCCCGTGAGCCATGGCCGCTGAGCCTGCACGTCCGGTGCCTGTGCTCCGCAGCGTGAGAGGCCACAACAGTGAGAGGCCCGCGTACTGCAAAAAAAAAAAAAAAAAAAAAGAACGTTTGGAGAATATTAACATTCAAATGCACTTCTCTGCCAGGCATTATTCTAAACACCAAATTGTAATCTGTTTATTCTGTTAGAGGAGTACCCTTCTTATCCCCTTCTTACAGATGAGAAAACTGTGACCTAGTAACTTGCTGTGTTAGTTTGCTAACAAAGTGGTCTAAGTGGAGTGGTTTAAACAACAGAAATTTATCGTTTCATATTCTGGAGTATGGGAGTCCGAGATCAACGTGTCAGCAAGTTGGAGGGCTGGGAGGGAGAATCTGTTCCCGGCCCCACCTCCTCGCTTCTGGTGGTTTGCTGGCAGTCTTTGGCGTTTTCTTGGTTTATACATGCATCTCCCAGATTTCTGCCTTCATCTTCACACACGTTCTCTGTGTGTGGGTCTCTGTTCAAATTTCCCCTTTTTATAAGGAGAGCAGTACTATTGGATTAGGGGCCCACCTTTCTTCGGAATGACTTCATCTTAGCTAATCACATCTGCCGCCACCCTATTTCTAAATAAGGTACTGGGGGTTAGGACTTGTACGTATGAATTATGGGAGGACACAATTCAACATAACACTTGTCCAACTCACAGAGGCAAAGCAGGAACCTGGACTTGTGCCTGGGGACTCTGGCCCCTGAAGCCACGCCTCCCCCAGTCTGTGATGGCTGCTGTGCATGGGTGTTTGCTGTCAGAGATGCAAAATATGATTCCAGCCAGCCAAGTAAAGGCCTGGAATTGGAGTTCAAATTCTTCATTCCATTGTCCAGTGGCAACTGACTGATGATAATTTTGGATAAACTATGACCAGAACATGTTTCGGTGAAGCCCACTAGCCAGAGTCACACTGATCCGGTCTGAAAGCCTTTGGTGCCAGAGATAAGAGGTTGGTGGAGAATATCGAAAGCAAAGCCGTTAGACCTGTTTTCTGGAAGGATCGGGCAGTGAAAAGGAGGACCTAAAATGCGCACTGGGACCTGAGACTTAAGGAATGTTTGTACAGTTTTCTGTTTTTAAAATAACAAAGGGCAGTGTCTATTCCTGTCTTACCCCTAGGTTCTTCATAACTTTTTTTTTCTTAAATTCCATATGTATGTGTTAGCATACGGTATTTGTCTTTCTCTTTCTGACTTACTTCACTCTGTATGACAGACTCTAGGTCCATCTACCTCATTACAAATAACTCAGTTTCGTTTCTTTTTATGGCTGAGTAATATTCCATTGTATATATGTGCCACATCTTCTTTATCCATTCATCCGATGATGGACACTTAGGTTGTTTCCATCTCCTGGGTATTGTAAATAGTGCTGCAGTGAACATTTTGGTACATGACTCTTTTTGAATTATGGTTTTCTCAGGGGATATGCCCAGTAGTGGGATTGCTGGGTCATATGGTAGTTCTATTTATAGTTTTTTTAAGGAACCTCCATACTGTTCTCCATAGTGGCTCTACCAATTCACCTTCCCACCAGCAGTGCAAGAGTGTGAGGGTATGGGGAGGGGGAAGGGTAAGATGTGACAAAGTGAGAGAATAGCTCTGACATATATACACTACCAAACGTAAAATAGATAGCTAGTGGGAAGCAGCCGCATAGCACAAGGAGATCAGCTTTGTGCTTTGTGACCACCTAGAGGGGTGGGATAGGGAGGGTGGGAGGGAGGGAGACGCAAGAGGGAAGAGAGATGGGAACATATGTATATGTATAACTGATTCACTTTGTTATAAAGCAGAAACTAGCACACCGTTGTAAAGCAATTATACTCCAATAAAGATGTAAAAAAATAAAAATAAAAATAACAAAGGGCAGCACTTAGACTGGCCTGGCTGTGTTTGTGACTGTTTGGGACACAGTTGTCCCCCGGAGTGGTGGATGTGGCACTGGGACAGGTCTTAGGGCATCAGCCGTGCCCCGTGAATCGCTGGAAGATGGGTTGTTTGGTAAGTTCTGGTGAGTGTTCAGCAAGTAAGTCTTGCAGTCAAGGGACTGCGGTACTGTAGACTCCTGCCTGTTCCAGTGCCTTTGGAAAGCCCCCTCTACCCTTCCCCCGCAGTGAACCGATGCGTTTGGGTGACAGGAGGCAGCTGGGTCAAGGTAGGCAGGATGAGATCGTTTTCCTTGCTCTGTCTGCAGCATCCAGCCCAGCTTCCTGCTCCAGGGAGTGTGATGAATGAATGAATGCCGAGAGCGGCAAGGAAACACTGACAGCTCAGTGTCACCCCCTCACTCCTCCGGCCCTTCTTTGCTCAATATTTCCTGCTCTCCCCATGTCATGGGTGGACACAAAAGGGCCGAGGGGTTTTCTGGGTGGGTTTCCTTTAGAGTGGTCTGAATGTCCTCTTGGCCACCTCTGGTTGTGTTATGTGACATTAACAAGCGTCATCAGAGGGCCTGGCTTGTAATGTACAACCTACCTGGGTTTTGTATCCAGGCTGTGAAATTATTTGGTGTCTGTATAGCTCATTAGCTGAAGTGGTTAGAGAACCACATCAACAAGACCAGTCATGAACTTGGACCTGGTGTAGGCTAATTAGCTTGTGTCCTATGGGCAAAACTTATCTAAATTTAGACCCAGCTTACTGACTGTGTCTCTTTGGTCATGAGAGAGCCTGACTGTTATTGATTAAGAACACGACCACTCGATACCAGAAACAAAACAGTGCTTAGGTCCAGGTTATGTTGGGGCAGCTGTACCAACCTCATTTAAAGGAAACCCATAATATCATTATTGTTCAATTTTTTTATACATTTCTGAGTCATTTAGCCAAAGTTTGTCAGAAAGAGTCTGGACAACTTGTTCCTCGCTGGAGAGGAATTCTCTAGAATAGTCAAGTAAGCCTTCAAGACAGACACAGGTCTCAGTTCATGGCTCCAGGTATAATGGTGGTGAATGCTACTTATCTTTGAGACTCTGATATTTTCAAGCCCATTGTGAGCCCTGTTCACACATTTCATTTCTTTACCATAAACCTGTTTTATGAATAATCTATTGGGTTAGCCACTCTTATAATTTTTGGCCCACTTAAGGGAAGCTATGTGAAGAAAAGAATCTAAAACATGGAGGTTTTTTTGTCATATTATTTACATTAATAAAAAATGGAGAGTAACCCATTTTTTGGAGGAGTAGGCAAATAACTTATGTTACATCCACAGAGAGGAATGTTCTAGAATTCTTAAAAATACTAAGCTTAAAAAATTATGTAGCAACTGGGAAAGTGCATTTAATAAATTAAGTGGAGAGAGATTCAAGTTACAAAATTATATTACATTATAATTACAACAAACGAAAAGCAAATGCATATGGTACATATCAACACTTAGAGTAATACTTAGGAAATAAGGATGGGCAAAAATATTTAGCCGTAAGGATATTCACCATGGTGATACTCTTAAACTAGAAAACACTTAAACATTATAGTAAAAAAAAAGATTGGCCAAGTGTATTTTTGGGTACATATTACAAAGCCATTAAACATGTTGCAGAAATCTATTAATGAAAGCTGTTTTGTATATTATTATTGAGAGATAAAAGCAAGTTCTTAAACATATTTGTGATGTTTAAAAATTTTTAATGTTTTTCTATTCCTAGAAAAAATCTGGATATGAACAGGGTAAGAGGCCTCCAAGGACAGATCCAAGTTTTGTGGAACCTGAGGTTTATACAAAAATATATGGGAGTCCTCCTTTTAAAAAATACCCAAAGATTTTACTTTACAAATTTTACAAAGACAACAAACAAACAAAAATATATGTACATGCTCTGGGAGCATATTGCCAGGCCTTGCGAGGGACCCATACAAGTGAGGGGTCCCTGAGGTTTAAGCTTCAGTAGCTTCTGGATAAAGCAGCTCTGGGGCCTCGGTCTGCATTTTGGTATCTTCTGCTCTGAAAGTAGGAGGCTACAACTTGTGGCATCCAGCACATCTCAGATTCCAGCAGTTGTCTTCTAGGCCCTCTGCTGATATGATCCCGAGCCTAGTAAATTGCCCTACAGGACAAGGTTCTTAAGAAAATTTGTGGTGGTTCTTTTCTTTACCTCATTTAAGTGCATTTTTCTTTCTTATAGTTCAGTCAGTCTTTAAGTGCAATGCCTGGACCATCAGCATCAGCATTCCTGGGGAACTTGTTAGGGATGCAAATTTTGGGGCTACCTTACTAGAAATTCTGGGAGTGGAGACCAGCCAAGCCCCCGACCCCAGGCAATTCTGGTGCAAACTCAAGCTTGAGGTCCAGTCGGGCTCTGTAGCTGTCAACCCTCACTGTACATGCCAACCACCCGGAAAGCTTTGCAACTGCTGATTACTAGGACTCACCCCAAGAGATTCTTTTGGCCTGTGAGAGAGAACGTTGCACCACCACTGAAAGTGAAGGATTGATAGTTTATGGCACTTTGAACAAAAATGGAGAGCTGTGTCGATGAACACTTCAAAACACCTCATCAGCGTGTTTTGTCTTTCCTAAAATCTACAAGGGAATCAGTATCCAGAATTACTTGACTGGCTGGGCAGTGTTTTGTATACAGAATCCATAAAGTTATCTCCTAAGAGTTAACTTCATTCATTAGTTAAGCCCAGTTTCTGTGCGCTTCGCTTACTAGCTCTAGCCTCTCTGAGCCTCTGATTCGTATTCGGTAAAAGGGGAATATGAGAAAAGTACCTCCCTCCTAGGATATTGTGAAGATTAAATAAGATTTAAAATACTCAAGATATTCAGATCCCTTTTCCAAATACTTTCTAATTCTGTTCCCAGTAATAAACTCATCTATCAAATCTATTTTTTTTTAATTTCTTCCATTTCTGTACTCCATAAGCTGAATTTCATGATGGTTTTGGATAATGAAGGAATTATTTTTTTCTCCCTATGGACTGACATTTGCTTATTGCCCAGCTTTTATATTCCATGGGAAGTTGGAAAGAGAAATGATTCCTGTGAGGGTGGGACAGGGATGTTTGTATGAGACCTGTGTCATCTCCTCCTGTAGCCACTTGAAACATGGCTAGGGTGACTAAGGAATAGAATTTAAAATTTTTATTTTTAATTTAAATTTAAAAATGTTACTCAATTGAGATGTTGGAAACTTTTCAGTTTGGAACAACTTAAGTTTGTGAATTTACCTGTTCAAGAGTAAATTTCATGAAATCTAAATACACATCAAGTATTTCTGATAAAGTAGCATCGGAATTGAGATGTACTGTAAACGTACAGGATTTTGAAGACTTAGTATAAAAAAAAGAATGTACAATATCCTGTTAATAGTTTTCATGTTGATTTCATGCTGAAATGATAATATTTTGGTTATATTGGGTTATATGAAACATTATTCATTTCGTCTATTTCTTTTTATGTTTTTTTAAATTTGTTTGGCTCTTTTTTTTGTTTGTTTGTTTTTGGCTGCACCGTGAGGCATGTAGGATACTAGTTCCCCGACCAGGGATCGAACCTGCATCCCCTGCATCGGAAGCGCAGAGTCTTAACCACTGGACTGCCAGGGAAGTCCCACTTTTTACGTTTTTAAATGTGGCTCTCCGAAAATATAAAATGTGGCTTGCATTACATTTCTCTTGGACAGCACTGTGTTAGACACTAACAAGAAACAACAGAATTGAAAAAGCAAGCCACACACCTGTAAGACAAGTAAAATGATAAAACTGGTCACCCAAGTCATTTCTTTACATTAGCACAATCAGCTCTGAGTCTTCACGCTTGGGAGCAGCACCCCGCTCACTTAAATTTGCCTTTGTGGGACCGATTCACAGCCCCTCTCCTTTCTTCTTTTGATGTATGCCAACAACCTCTGTGTTTGAAAAAGTCATAGCCTACCATTTGCCCTCCAAACTTAAGAGGGATTTGAGTAGTAGCGGCTGGTTTAGCCACACTAATTTCAATATGGAGCATCTCAATGAAATGCCTTTTTTAACTACTGTGATTTGGGCCTTTGTGTGTTTTTTCTGTTCTCATAGGAACGTAATTGTTCTGGCCTAACGTTTTGCTCTGTCCATACAAGGGAGTTAGCATTCTTGGAATTCAGATTTATAACCACTTCCTTATTTTTGTAATGCCTCCTAATATACTTTTTAAAAGGGACTTGACCTTCATATAATTCATATTTTTTCCTTGAAACGCTAAATCACCCACTTCAGCAGCCTTGGCTTTATGACCCATGGAATGTGTGTATCTTCCTGTATTAAAAGCTGCTCATTAAACTGAGCACGATGAAGATTTCTTATAAAGTAAAAGTAAATATAATGCCTCTTAAGGATTATTTTCTGCCTTTATATGGCTTTTGTCCTATTTGGAGGTCCCTTTTACTCAAAATATCTCTGGCTGAGTAATGGATTTGAGGCTGATCTTCAGACACTTATGTTGACACTTTAAAGATGATGCTTGAGCCATGGAGTTCTGAACTCGTGGAAGAAATTTTTATTTCAGAACGTCATTGCATTGGTGTTTTGCTTGTTGTATCGTCATGCCATAGCACTAGGTACTGCAAGCTTTTTCATCCTGATCTGTGTGGTGTACTCTTGGTTGGTGTCTCGGCTTGAAACCCTAGGCTATCTGTGCCATCTTCTGGGCACAGAAGTTATGCTTGTGCCCCCTCTGGATATGCCACACATGGTTCTTTGACCTTGAATTTTTGTACTGTGAATTGCTTGTCATGAGAAATATCCTCTTTCCACTCCAGAAAAGCTTTTTATCTTCTTAACAAGAGGCAGTAACTCAATCAAGACCTCCAGCTCTCACCACCGCCGCCATCAATTATAGCATACTAAGAGACGATAAATAGGCAAACCATGAGGCCAGAGAGGCAAAAAGGTTGTTGGCTCAGCGGTTTACTGTTTCTTCTGAATGGCGTCAAGACTTGGCCGCCAATTTGGTGGACAGAGCTGCGGGCTGCATTTACTGATCGTAGCGCTGCCAATTCCATGTGTGAGACTCCTGCAAGTCAGTTCACCCCTCTGGCTTCCCACATGGGTAAAATAAGATGTTCTCAAAAGTCCCATTAAGCTTTAAAGTTCCGTATTTCCTGTTCAAGTCTCTCTCCAACCCCCTCTGCTCTCCCATTCATCTCTGCATCCACTGGTAATTGCTTCTGTAAGAGAGTCGGAAAGCAGTACATTTAGTTGTACGGGAGTTGTGCAAAGTCCCACGGGCATCTGGAGAAAAAGCATACACGTCCTAATTGAAGTGTGTTCAAGTCTCCCCCAGTACCATGTCAGAATGTACGCTCTTCTTCCTCTTGCCCGAGGCCTTTCTTGTAATCTCTACTAATTAAGAACAGAGGGGAAAGAATGTGATCCTATTGTATATAGTGATTATAATGACCTTCTTTTGAAATATGCAGGTCTTTTTTCATGTTTCCTTAAGCACAAAGCAGAGTCTTAGACAGGAAATCTGTCTCTGACCTTGTCTCCAAGGGAAAAACCAAAGCTTTGAAAAATGGCGAAAGAAGAAAGAGATTGAGATAGGAAGAGAGAGAGAAAGGAAGGAAAGGGCTCTTTACGTCTTAGATGTCTACTGTATTTATGAATTTGTGTTGTTTCTGAAGTAGAATAAGGAAAGGTTATCTTGTCCAGAAAAAGCTCAGCTCCTCCTGAGTTTTATCTACATGTAATTGAAGATATAATTTAATACGCTCTTTAGAACCATATTGAAAGTAATAAAGCAGCTAAGTAGAAAGAAATTTAACAGTTCTTAAGAAGTCTGTAGAGTTCTGATCAATCGAATAAACATGCCAGATGCTAAACAGTTGTCAACGAGTTACCTTGCCCTTTTCACCAAAACGAAAGAGAAAAAACTTTTCTTAAATGTATTCAGGACGTATTTCATAAGTGCTGGGTAGCTTTGGATTTAGATATTTGGCTATTTTGCCAACTTGCAATAGTGAAAGTATCAGTAGCTTGAAAAAGAATTAAGATAAAATTTTTACTTTCTGTTAAAACTATGGAGGGTGGGATTGAATATAAAAGACTCTTATGTGCCACAGATAAAATTGGATGCCTGAGAGCCTGCCTGGAGCCATTTAGCCAATCAAACTGTGATGGAATAATTATTCATATGGAAATTGATCTCTGAAGTCAGCTTTTAGAGTCTGGCTACTGAGTGTGAATTTCCCACAGGACGGGTTTTCCTAATTATGTCTGAATTTTGGACGCCCACCCCGACCCCAGCCACTGATGGAAAGAAAGCATCACTCCTGTAATATTGGGGCGTTGTTCTTAACTCCCTCTGTACATTAAAATTACCTGGGAGCTTAAAGACACCCAAGCCCCAAACTATTTCTGCTTCTCACCCCCTGCCCCTGAACTGACTGAATCAAAACTTCTGGAGAGGAGCCTGGGCTGGGTGAATGTCCTGAGCAGAAAGTGTTCAGAACCACTGATCCAGGATAGCAGGTGGTCATGTAGCAGCAAGGAAGTAGTATGGTAGATATTCCTCCTCTGAGAGGCATCACAATGAATCCCCTCCATCTTCACCCACTACCTACCCGCCCCCCCCCATGATAAGAAGTAGAAAAACCTGGTTTTTTTTCTGGAGAAAGTGAATGCAATTGAAAGCCTACATTTAGATGCAATTTCAGTTATTTTCAAGTGGACTTTTGCAGGGGTTTTTTGTTCTGCTTTCAGACTGAGTTGTGCTGGCAGATAGCTTCAGTCTTACATCAGGGACATTGAATTTGACCTGGGTGAAGAAATACATTCTCACTAACCAATTCCATTTGTTTGTTAGGGCTGCCATAACAAAGCTCCATAATCGGAGGGACTTAGAACAACAAAAATTTATTGTCTCACGGTGCTGGAGGCTAGAAGTCTGAAAGCAAGGTTTGCAAGGTTATGGTCCCTCTGAAACCTGCCTTCTATGTTTCTCCCTGGTTTCTGGTAGTTTGCAGGCAATCTTTTGCATTCTTTGGTTTGTAGATGCATCATTCATTCCTCTGCCTTCCCTTCAGGCGTCTGTCTCTGTCCACATTTCCCTTTTTATAAGTCCATTGGATTAGGGCTCACTCTGTTGACCTCAGTTTAACTTAATTACCTCTGGAAAGACGCTATTTACAAATATCGTCACGTTCTGATGTACCAGTGTTTAAGACTTCAATAGGACTTTTTTTTTCTTTCCTTTTTTTTTTTTTTTTTGCGGTACGCAGGCCTCTCACCACTGTGGCCTCTCCCGTTGCGGAGCACAGGCTCCGGACGCGCAGACCCAGCAACCATGGCTCATGGGCCCAGCCGCTCCGTGGCACGTGGGATCCTCCCGGACCGGGGGCACGAACCCATGTCCCCCGCTTCGGCAGGCGGACTCTCAAGCACTGCGCCACCAGGGAGGCCCAGGACTTTTTTTTTGGAGAACAAAATTCAAACTGTAACACCAAAACATGAAAAAGAATCTTCCTTTAACATGTTTATTTCATTCTTTTATTCATTCTAAAGGTATAATTCTTCACTCATAAAGAAACATCAGACTAAATGTAGGTTGGAATCATTTTCTTCTGTGGAAAGGTCATGGCAGATAGAAGCAGTTCCTGGTGTAATTTAGGCCCCTCCACCTCAGCAGATTTTTCTCACTATTAGCCTGGGTTAGATGGCAAATGAAATCAGAATCCCCCATCAGTCCCAGGGTTCATTCATGACAGCAAGTTTGTCCTTGGGTCCCCCTTGGTTCCAGAACTACTGGGATGGTAGAATACATGGTCCTTAGTACATTTGTTTGGACGAAATAAGTGTTGCAATGGATAGGGAAATAGGAGTACAGATCAGGAATAGTTGACTTCTAAATGTTCAAGTAAGTGAGAGCACTCCACCTTTGATCTGTAGCTTTACTTTAATCCTCAAAGAGAAACCCATCCAGTCATAGGCTAAAGACCTTCGGCCAACTTCAGGCAACCTTGCTGGAGCTTCCTGATTCACCACAGGGCACCCCGGAGCCTGGGAGGCTTTGACGCTTGTCAAACTTAGTCCCAGTTGGTAAAGTATGATTGAAAAAATTAGAGAACCATCATTCTAAAGCTTTCTGTAAGGAAATGGGCTGGTTTTATATGATCATGTTAAGACACTAAATTCAGCCAAGTAAATTTGAAGATCTAATTGGCTTTTTTAGGTGATTCATGAATCGGGTAGCATCCCATCCAGTAACCAGAAGGGTGCTCCGAGGAATTGTACAAAATGGAAGGTTTTTATAGGAAGAAGGAGCAGGGGGCTATTAGCCAAGGAAAGAAAGGATGATTTTTTTAGGCCAGGACATCGTCTTCTTAGGGAGGGAAAAGGGAAGGGCAGGGGTCTTTATCATGCAGATTGCCATCCCTTCTTCCTCTGGGGGTGGGGGAGTGAGAGAGGGCCCAGGTGTCACAGATGACCTCGTTGGTGCTGATCAGAAAATTCCAGACTGGTGAAGATTACATTTCTGGTGAAAGTCGAAACTGCTGTTAGGTTAGTATTCAATCTAGGTTTGGTAGTATGGGCTTTAGCACAGGTGACACCATTTTTAGGCCTGTGGTTTTTCTCCTTAGCAATCATATTTGTTCATGTGATAGAGCTGGTTGGTTAAGGCACTTGGTGGCCCAGTTCATAATTACTTTGGTATAATTCCATAACGGTGAGGCCCCCTCGGGTTCTTCCTGTTAGGTTGGCTCTTTGATGGAAGTTGTGTCAGTAAGAGGAAGAATGTCCATGTCTCTCGCTGCTCAAGGATGGACTGACTGCCTCTGGAGCCCCAAGGCTCAGGAATTTGCTGAGACTGCCAAGTTGGGTGGAAGATTAGATTTCAGTGGTTCCCAAACTTGCTTGATAAGAATCATGTAGAGTGCTTGTTGAAAACAGGGATCCCTAGGTCCTCTCCCTGGAGATTCTGGTTCAGTAAATCTGGGTGGAGCCTATCTACCCCTCCACCACCACCCCACACACATGATTCTTATCAGTGAACTTGAGAAACACCGGATGGACTAAATGGCTTCTGACCAGCATCCTAAGATAGTAAGATTCTAACATCGTATTCCTTCTTCTTGACAGAGGTTGCTAGTGGACTACCCAATATCCATTTTCCTGTTCTTTCTTTCTTTTTTTTTTTTTTTTTTTTTTTGCGGTACGTGGGCCTCTCACTGTTGTGGCCTCTCCCGTTGCGGAGCACAGGCTCCGGACGCGCAGGCTCAGCGGCCATGGCTCACGGGCCCAGCCGCTCCGCGGCATGTGGGATCTTCCCAGACCGGGACACGAACTTGTGTCCCCTGCATCGGCAGGTGGACTCTCAACCACTGCACCACCAGGGGAGCCCTTTCCTGTTCTTTCTTAGTAATAGAACTTCTTTTTTAAAATTTGGGATTCAGTGTACTCAGCCCCAATACCACATTTCTCAGCCCTCTTTGCGCTGGTTTTGGCTGTGTGACCAATGAGAGTTTGACATGGGGGTCTGGGGAAAGTCTACATAGGGATCTGACCACTCTGCTGAAAGCTACATGTTTTTGCCTATTCCATCATCATCTTTTATTTTTCTGCCTGGGATCAGGACTTGATGGCTAGCATTCCTGCTGCCATTTTGGGCCCTGCGGTGACCTTAAAGATGGAAGCCTTGTATTAAGTTGGTGGAACAGATAGAGGGAGCCCCAATCTCAACTGTCTGTGGGGCTCTCTTGTCAGCTCTGGACTGACTCCTCTCAGACTCTGTTTATATGTAGAGACTTCTATCTTGTTTAAGCCACCGTTATTTGGGGTTTCCTTTCATATACAGTTGAACCTAATCCTTATTCATGTATCTCTAAATTTGGAACTTTGAGTTTCCTGTAAGCTAAAATCACATTACTGACCAAGTCACCTAATTTCTTTGTGTCTCTGAGGTAGATTTCCTGAAACTAAAACCTGCCTTTCCCCCCCCCCCCCACAAGGGTAAAGGGAACAATTTGGAGTTTATATCTAAGGACCCTCTCAGTTCCAAGAGGTGGGAACAAGTCCCTTTATGGGAGAAATAAGTTGTCACATTGTATCCTTAGTGACTCAGAGTCCTAAAGAAAAGGAGTTTTCAGTTGATAGATGCATGAAGGAAGGAATGTGATTGAAAAGTCGAGGGGGTTGGAGGAAAGGAAGACAGTTTCCCTTCTTTGTAATTTCCTACTATATAAGTCTGTCTACTGAGGGAGTTCAGTCATAATAATGTGTTGAAAGTGCCTTGTAAACTGTAAAATGTCTCACATATGTTACTTACTGAGCACTTTATATACAGAATGTTGTTTCAGATACTTGAGGACAGTTTCCCCAAGTGGCACTGCTGAATTTTAACAGGCGTTATAAGCAAGAAAAGTTTCCTGTGTCAAAGAAGTTTGGAGAATGTCCCGTTCAGCAAAATAAATAGGTTTCTTTATTACAGGACTGCTTGGTGCCTTTAAGCTGTTAATGTACATTGTAAATGTCTAAGAAAGGGGAAAGTTGTACATGGGGTGGGGGGAGTATGCCACATGGTAATATTCTTTACTTCACAACCCTTGTGGGTGCAGCTTGAGGTGAACAGAGCAGCCTTGGAGAAATGCAGCTTTGTAGGGGAGAGCACATGATATGTCAGAACACACATTTAGTACCTGCCAGGTGCAAGGTCCCAGATCCATACATAAATTGGGAGACATGGTTCTTGCCTTTGGGGAACCTGCACTTTTCACTGGGGGGTCAAGACATTTACATGTAGAAGAAGAGTATTCAGAACAGAATCTAAGCGCTGCATGATCATGTGATGTAAAAAACTTTAAAAGTTCAGATGAAGGTACAATCTTTGTGAGGTGAATTTTAAGGTGAATATAAGTATTTCAGAGCATCTTCAGTGAGTGCTCCAGAGGATGCTAAGGTGCTCTATTTGAATTTTATTTTCTTTTTGAGTAGTGAGTTTTAGTTCTATTAAAACTGTTTAAATTCTTCAGGTAGATTTCTAAGTTTCAACTATAAAGGCTCCATCACCAGATTTCTCCATCATTTTTTTTCTTTTCTTTTTTTTTTGGTTGTGGCATGTGGGATATTTAGTTGCAGCATGCGAACTCTTAGTTGCGGCATGGGGGAATCTAGTTCCCTAGCCAGGGATCGAACCTGGGCCCCCTGCATTGGGAGCGTGGAGTCTTAGCCACTGGACCACCAGGGAAGTCCCTCTACCATTTTTAAAGCATCCATTCATTTTAATCCTCTACTTGATGGTTTCTGTTCCTCAACCTGTGTTCTTTAGACTAGCTTTAAAAGTCACATTAAACACAATTGAGGTTTGCAAAATAATTTCAGATTTTTAGAGAGGCAACCGTGTGAATGTGGCATTGGGTTAATTGGGATGGGAAAGTGGAGGGAACCAAAATTAAGTATATGTACTTCCTAGTAGACATTCCAGCCGAGAAGCCAGAAAAAATGATTTTCTGTTTGATTTTCAGGGCTGAGTGATTTCACTCCTTCCTGGACTCAAGGTCATACAATTGTGATCACATGTTGCCATAAGTAAGAAATATTGGCCTCTAGTTATTGGACAGGAAAGGAAGCAACACCCAGCTTAAAAAATCTAATAACACATAATAATAATTAACCCTTTTTGTTGAGTACAGGAGCCAGTAGTGTTTAATATGCAATTAGCAATACTACGTCCAAATACCTTCCTGGCATTGTCAGAAATTCTCAGCCTTAGGATTTTGTTTTCCATTTACTATTTCTGTCCACCTCTCAGATAGGGGGCATGGATGGTCTTTGCTGATTCTATTAAGATTAGAACTTCAGTAAACCAACCTTGAAAACAACACACATGTAATGAAAGTCAACTCCGTCCATCAAAGAAAAGGTGGGCCAGAGAGGGGACCTTAAGGCCATGAAAATTCTCCTGGCATCTCCCTACAAGGATGTTGTTGTATTGGGGGTCAGGGATATTTGGGTTAAAAAAAATCCTCTTTTATCTTTGGTTAAAAAAGCACCCCGGGATTGTAATAGGTGCTTATATATAGTGTTTCTACTTTTGCAGTGAAGGTGGTTATTATCCCCATTTTACAGAAGAAGCTGAGACTCAAAAATTAAAACTCTTCCCTGAGGTCACACAGCTAGGAGGCCGCAGAGCTGGAGTTTGACTCCAGGCCTGTCTAATGCAAATGCCCTCATCTCTGTGTCACATCAGAAAAGCGTAGTCGTTGTATCTTCAAAACAGGTCCACAGACTGACTGCCTCTCATTGTCCTGACTTAACAGAACTGGTCACAAGTGATCCTGTTTGTCATTCTGTGCTCAGAGTCCTCTGGGCGGCTTCCTATCCCCCTCAGTAAAAGTAGAGTCCTTTCCAGGTCTATAAGCCTCCCTTGCGTTTATTATTCTCCAGGCTTGCTTGTAAGTTCCTGAGCCCACCCAGCCTTTCACGTGCTTTTCCCACCCTGGAAGGCTTCTCCCCAGGCATCTGCAGGGATCCCTTCCTCCAGATCTATCTGCTCAAAAGTCACCTAGAGACGTCTTCCCTGACCCCTCCCCCCTCAAATCACACACTCCTGTCACTTCCTGTCCTCACTTCCACCCTTACCTGCATCTTTGTGCGGGACCTGTTTCTTCTCTGAGAGCAGCAGCAGCCCTTTGAGGACATAGGCTTCGGCTAGTTCACTGCTGGATCCCCAGCCTGGCACATAAGAGGTGCTCAATAAATCTCTGCTGAATGAATGAATAAGTGGATGAATGAATCACAGTTACCTCAGTTATAAATTAAGAATGTTATCATCCATCTTCCCATTAAAAAAAAAAAGATTTCCTGGCAGAAATTTATATCTTTGTATGCAATATTTGGGTAATATTTGCAGTACAGTACAAGAAAAACAACTGTATTTCCTGTCCTCTAGGAATTTGTAATCTGTAAAGAACTCTGCCCTTGGAAATGCCTGATAGTACACATCTGGAGTTGTCTGTGACAAGTGGTGAGGCAAACAGACAAATATTCTGTATTTATTCTGTATTTATAGGAAGGGCATAGGGTTTAAAGGATAAGTATGGGTGGATTCATGGGGCCCACATCTTTTGAGATAATGGGAGTTTGGACATGATAATCCAGGTGAAGCAGAAGCTCCTGGCTGTGGCCAGTTCCCCTGGGGGCCCTGCACCTCCTAGATCAGTGATCCTACCTCCATTCGGAAAAGAAAGTGCAAGTCAGAAACATCCACAGCTTTTGTCATGTGGCTAGCTAATTATGAATTTGGGGTTAATTAATTTCTTAACATATCTTCTCTCCCACTTCTTCTACCCTTCCACTTCCTCCACTTGCTTTCTAGGTTCTTTTCTAGGTTCTTTTAAAAGGAAAGGGAGAGAGCCTGGGTAGACCAGATACCTATCTGGGAGACTGTCTTTCCTTGCTGCTTTCTGCCAAGGATGGGAGATTGATGAGGTTCTAGGAGAGAATGGAGGCCCCTTCGGTCTTCTCTGTGGTTGTGAGATATGTTCTCTGACTGTTGGTGACCAGTATATGAATCTTAAAAGTGTGTGTGTGTGTGTGTGTGTGTGTGTGTGTGTGTGTGTGTGTAATGGATCCTAGTTGTGCACTTAAGTTGAAAGACATACATTTCTTTCATTTATGAATTAAGCAATGGTTAATTGGTAGTTCATTTTAAGACTGTTTAGTTTGAAGAGTTACCACCAAAAAAAATCCTTAGATTTGAATTTCACATACCTAAAGTTAATGATAATAAGAAAGTGTTTTCAAAAATCTTGAGTCTTATTTTCTTTTTTTCCCATTTAATCAGAGCTGAACAGCTCACAAGCAGAAATCACGGGTTTTGGTATATAGGCACATAGTCTTTAAAAAAAAAAAGTGCAGTTTTAATAAAATGTGGTTTCATGAATTGGAATTTCTTTGTTGTTTTGGCACCAACCAACTTCATCAGATACTGTAATTCCCCTCCTTTACCTCCCCCTTTGGGGGAAGAAATAAATCCTTGTGGAATGCAGTGATTTAAGAGCTTAGGGCAGGGGAGAGTAGCCTGGGGGTGGTCACATGGTAGGACTTGCCTCCCAAAGCCAGGTCTTCTTGAGGGTATGAATGCTGATGACTGCAGCTAAAGAAAAGAGTCCTGGGAAGAGGGAGTGCATCCCACCCACCCCGTGCATGTCCATTTTTCGAAGGCTGGAGGTGGCCCTGTGTGCCTTACTCAGCATTCCATGTGAATGTGACGGCGAAGGACTCTGGTGAAGTTGCCTTTCTTTTCTGAAAGAAGCCTTTCTATGGCACATTAAGTACCAGCATTCTTGCCTCTTTGGCACAGATCTGAATGGAGCGGGCTCCCATTTCTCAAGGAGGCAGTGAACTTGCCCTACATTCCTGATGGGTAATAAAGTTGTTCCCCCATCTATTACCACCACTCCCTTCTCATCCCAAGGGAAGCAGATGCCTGCTTAGGAGGATACCCTGAAGGACAGAGGCAAGGCGAGATGAAGACCCAGACAGGTCCATTCTTCTCTGCCCGCCATCCCTGTCACGTGCCTGTGTATGCAAAGTGGGAAGGCACATACATCATCATTAGCTAAAGACAGAATGCTGGCCAGCGCTCAGTGGGAGAACGGTTAGCAAATTTTTTTTTTAATACATTTATTTATTTATTTTTGGCTGTGTTGGGTCTCGTTGCTGGGAACGGGCTTTCTCTAGCTGTGGCGAGCAGGGGCTGCTCTTTGATGCGGTGCGCGGGCTTCTCGTTGCGGTGGCTTCTCGTTGCGGAGTACGGGCTGTAGGCACGCGGGCTTCGGTAGTTGTGGCACACGGGCTCAGTAATTGTGGCTTGCAGGCTCCATAGCTGTGGTGCATGGGCTTAGTTGCTCCGTGGCATGTGGGCTTTTCCCAGACCAGGGCTCAAACCCTTATCCCCTGCATTGGCAGGCGGGTTCTTAACCACTGCGCCACCACGGAAGCTGCACAATTAGCAAATTAATGAATTGTGGCTGAGGGCACCCTCCCCTCTCAGTGCCCACTATTTAAGAATGATCCCTTGGTAACCACCTTCATTAAATCAACACAGATGGAATGTTGGTCATTTGCAACTCTTGAGTTTTCCCGTGGTAACACAGTTGTCCAACTCACCAGGCATGAATGTGAATTCTGTGCACGGAGGTGTATGGTTCATGGTTCCCAATGTTTTTAAGTATGAAAACTCTGTCCTAATATATGTGTAAGAAGTTTACAGACCTTTAACTTCTAGTGGCTGTTCTGTTATCATCTGTTAGTTGAGAAGATACGTAATCAGTACCAAAATCATAATCAAAACCAAGATCAGTAATGTGTGAAATGAATTTGAATTGTAGTTACGGAATTTACTATATTTGAAAAGTGTGTGTTTGTGGTGGGGGTGAGAGGGTGTATGACATACAGTGACTGGTGCTCATGGATTAACAGAACTTTCTCATTGCCACTAAATTGAGGCTTCTTCCCCTGCTGCCCCCCACAACCCCCCGTCCCCACCCAGGGTCAAGGTTTCCAGGTTGGGCTCCACTGGGAGAGCAAAAAATATTGTGAGTTTTAGAGTCAGGCAGATATGGGATCGAACTGCAACTCTTACCACTGCCTGTATGATCCTGGATAAGGTACTATACCTTTCTGTGCCTCAGCTTCCCCATCTTTAAATGGAGATCACACTTAAACCTCACGGGGATTTTGGAGCAGTTGAAGTTTTAAAGTTTTCTCGTACTTGACATGGTGCCTGGCACAGGGAAGGTAGCACTTAAATGCTTGTGTTTCTGCTTCCTGCCTACACTTTCCTACCTACAAGAAGACCCAAAGCCAGACATGGATAAAATCATATTAATCAATGAATTCTTTCTGCCTCTGGGTATTAATGTACATTCCAGTTACTAGGGCTGTTTAACAAATGACTACTAAATTTAGTGGCATAAAACAAACATTTATTATACTCACAATTCTCTGGACAGGGTACCCTGGGGCAGCTCGTCCCTGATCCATGATGTGGGAATTAGCAGGGGAGATTCAAGAGCCGGGGGTGGGAATCACGTAGTGGCTCATTCACTCATCGTCTGATGGCTGATGTAGGCTTACACCAAAGACCTTCACTGAGACTTTCAGCCAGGACATTTCTGTCCCCTCCATGTGGCTTGGGCTTCCTCACAGTATGGTAGCTGGGTTCCAGGAGAAGCATCTTGAGAGACAGCCAGACAGAAGCCACATCACCCTTTATGACCCAGCCCTGGAGGCTACATGGTGTCACCTCTGCTGCATTCCATCAGTTGAAACCATCACGAAGTCTTGCCCAGATTCAAGGGGAGGAGAAATAGACTCTACCTATTGATGCAGGTGGCAAGGTTCTGGAAGAGTGTATGGGACCAGAAATCTTGCAGTGCCATTTTTGGAAAATATAATTTGCCACAGTATATGAGCAGTTTATAAGCTTATAGGCAGAGGAGCTCCCAGAAGACTCTAGCACTGGTGTTCCTTGGGTTACTGCATTAGCACACCAGCGGGTGCACTTACCAAAAGCCGAGACCTGAACATAAGAGCCTGGACTTTGAACTCTGTCCCAGGACAGGTATCACCTTCCAGCTTTGAACTTGAGCCTGGGTTTTCATGTAAAAGCCACTGAAATGTCGTTGTCAACGGCGTGTTGGTAACTGAACTCAGAGGTGTCAGACACACTCAGGAAGCCAGGGACTGACCTTTATCCTAGTGCCATAACCTTATTTTATTTCCAGCCAAGAGCTGAGTTACCTGTATCCTACCTTGTCCCCATTGATAACACTTCATCAACTTTTTTTCCTGAGATTTATTTTAAACTCATTTAGATTTCTCTAGAAAAGTTGTAGTGTTTGGAACGTCTGGAGGGGGAGAGTTGACTTTTACTTTGGGATAAGTGTTCTTTCGAGTATTATCACTCTCATTTTTCCTAGTAAATAATCACGTATCTATCACTTTTCTCTCAGAGCTTGTTTGCAAGAGAGAGATCTTTAAAGCTAAACAAACCGAGCTCTCAGGAGTATAAAGCCAAAAAAGAAATTTGGTAGAGAAAGCGTGAACACAGAATTTAAAAAACACATATAAATCACATAGTTTGATCATGTACGAACCAGAAAGCTTAAGGGAGGGATTGTGGGGTGGAAAAAAAAATTGTAGTTGTTTATCATTTCTGTGGAGTAGCGTTAGTCTGTAAAATGTTCAATTGCTTCCAGTCTCTGCAAGTCACTTCAATGACTCTCAGATTTTTTAAAGTTTGTCAAATAAAAATAAGAGTTCTGTCGACTGCAAAAAAATACGCAACCTAAAATTGAGAATTATGTTTTATTCGGCAGACATCTGAGCACTTCAAGCCCAGGAGACAGGAGTCTCAGCTAGCTCTGAGGGGCTGCTCCGAAGAGGTCAGGGAGGAACCAGGAGATACAGGGGGTTTTGCAACAAAGACCAGGCAGTCGGGACATCAAAAGATGACGGTTCATTAAAGAAAACCAGATATCTGAAGTTAAGGAGTTAGCGCTCTCTATGTATGGGAAGATGCAAGAGTCTGCGCTCACTGAAATCATGCCTTTGATGTGCACCTTAGCTCTCTCTGGCCAAGATCTTGTTCTTTCCCATCCTGACTCCCCTCAGGGCTCACCATCGGCCGGCTGTAGTGGCCTGATGGCTGGGACATCCTTTGTTTACTGATATGGCAGGCAACATTTTTGATTCACAGTTCCATGAGGTCTCACTGGGCTGTTTGGGGTACATGAGGAATAACGGAGGTGAAAGTTCTTTGGAAATGTACACGTGCTATTCCTATGAGAAGCTCTGGCATTTTTCATTATTAGTCAGAGGTGGGACCTGACATGGTGCAGTGCTACTGAGAGAGGAGGGACAAAGCCCCACCTTCCCACCCTGTTCCCTTCCCATTTCTTGTCTTTTCCCTCTTTCTTCCTTCCTTCCATCCCCTTTCTTACCTCTTTTCTTCTTTGTCTTCCTACGGCCATTTTTCCTTCCTCTGTCTTCTCTAAGGCCTTCGGTCTCCACTGCTGCCTGCTGATGCTGTTAGATTAAGCACCGAACAACTTATGGTCAAAACTGTGTCTTTCATATCATGGTTACCACATCATTCCTGGCCCCAGGCTTAAGAGGGTTTGGTAACTGATTTTATAATTACTGTCTAGCCTGTGGGGAGACTCACTAGCCAGGCTCAAATAACTAAGTCCCTGCTGTTTTCTACACCTGAGCAAGATGTAATATATCATCAGTGTGACAAATCAGTGCCTAAAATTCAGAGTGCCTGCCTTGATGCCTTGGATTTGGGTCTCTTCTTTAAAATCATCTCTTTATTTTCTCTGCCAACCAGTGTTGAAATATATTTGCATGTTTTTTCAATTGGACACTTTTGACTGATCTAGAGGAAGGCTATCCCTAAATTGCTTTCCCCCAAAAGTGAGTTTTATGTATGCCGTGTAGCCTAATGTTAAATCAGATTTTTTTCAGATAGACCCTCTGTTATGGGCTGAATTGTTGAAGCCGTAGCCCCCAGAACTTCAAAAGGTGACTGTATGTGGAGATACAGCTTTGAAAGAGGTGACTAAGTTAAAATGAGTTAAAACCTTCAGAAAGGTGGTCCCTAACCACATCTGACTGTTGTCAAAAATTTGGACCCATGAAGAGACACCAGGGATGCTCGCACACAGAGGAAAGATCATGTGAGGGCAGTGCACAAAGGCGGCCACCTGCCAGCCTACGAGAGAGGCTTCAGAAGAAACCAAACCTTCTGCCACCTTGACCTCTGGCTTCCCAGCCTCCAGACTTGTGAGAAAATACATTTCTGTTGTGTTAGCCACCCAGCCTATGGCATTTTGTTACAGCAGCTCCAGCAAGCTAACAGGCTCTCTAACTTCAGTGAAAAATTTGTAAAGCCAAGTTTGTATGACGTGGGAACAACCAGATACATATAAACGTAATTTCACTTTTATAGCTGTAGAGTGATGGTGATGGTGTGTATTAGTTAGGGTTCTCCAGAGAACCAGAATTGATAGGATCTCTCTTTCTCTGAGTATAAATGTGTGTATATATGTCTGTATGTATATAGATCTGTCCTTCTCTCTAGAAATTCTAAGGAATGGGCTTACATAGTTGTGAGGGCTGGCAAGTCTGAAATCTGCAGGTCAGGCTGGAGACCCAGGGAAGAGCCGATGCTGCAGTGCGAAGTCTGAAGCCAGTCGGAAGGCAGAATTCCTTTTTGGGGGGATCTCAGTCTTTATAATTTTATTGAAGTATAGTTGATTTACAGTGTTTTATTAATTTCTTCTGTACAGCAGAGTGACTCAGTTATACATATATGTATATTCTTTTTCATATTCTTTTCCATTATGGTTTGTCACAGGATGTTGAATATAGTTCCCTGTGCTATACAGTAGGACCTTGTTGTTTTTCCATCCTTTATGTAATAGTTTGCCTCTGCTAACCCCAAACTCCCAATCCTTCCCTCCCCTACCCCACCTCTCCCTTGGCAACCACAAGTCTGTTCTCTATGTCTGTGAGCCTGTTTTTGTTTCATAGGTATGTTGATGTGTATTGTATTTTAGATTCCACATGTGATATCATACGGTATTTGTCCTTCTCTTTCTGACTTACTTTGCTTAGTATGATAATCTCTAGGTCCGTCCATGTCGCTGCAGATGGCATTATTTCATTCTTTTTGATGGCCAAGTAATATTCCATTGTATATAAATCTTTTATGGTCTTCAACTGTTTGGATGAGGCTCCCTTACATTATGGAGGATAATCTGCTTTACTCAGTCTACTGATTTAAATGTTAATCACATCTAAAAAAAATACCTTCACAGCAACATCTAGACCGGTGTTTGACCAAACAACTGGGCACCAGGGCCTAGCAAGTTGACACATGAAGTTACCCATCACGTGGTGGTAATGCAAAAGTGATACCCTGGGCTCACTGTATAAGAAAAGTGGGACTTCAGAAGCTAATTTAATAAAAGCTAACTTTCAAATGGTATTATTATTAATGATGTGCTTTTGCCATGTACTTTTGCTGCATTTGATCCTTTCAACCAAACTTTTTTTCCCCTTCCAGTTTTATTGAGATATAATTGACATACAGCAGTGTGTAAGTTTAAGGTGTACAGCATAATGATTTGATTTACATACATCATGAAATGATTACCACAATAAGTTTAGTGAACATCCAGCATCCGACCTCTTGATTTAATACACGTTCAGTCATAATGTACTCATTCCCCTAAACTTCTATTGCTGATTACAAGCATTAAGTGTGATATCAACTGTGGGCTGGTATTTACACAATGCTTCAGTATTTCAACACTCTTGCTACACTTGTTTTATAAATCACTTAGTCTACGCTTTTTTTTTTCCCCACCTTGGTGTCTTAAGCAGAGTATAGAAAACTGGTGAGATGCGTAGCTTAATTTCCTTGGGACTTTGCATCATAATCCAACATTGCTACCGTGGGAATTCCTGCTTTAAAAAAAAAAATCTAAGCTGTAGTTGAGGTAATAACTTGAGTTTTACTTTTCTTCTGTTACTCCTACTGGCCATTCGATTGAGGCTTAGAAAAGTAGCCGTCTATTAATTGAAGCTGCTTTTCTGAGAGGACAGGCTCTGGTAGAAAGGAGAGATGGGGTCTCCTAGGTAACCAAACGTATGCAGCATAAATGCCCTCCTTTTAAAAGGGCCTGGGTCTATTTAAAATGTGTTGGTAACTGTTAAAGAAGAAACCATTAACCCTACCCCAACCCCCAACTTCATTGTGATTTAAATTAATCCCTGCTTTTCATTCTTGCAAGGAACTAATTAACACCCTAATTAGTTAGAGTGCTTTAAAACCAGGTGACAGGGCTCCCCTTTCTCTAGAAGGGATTGGAATTTTTCTCTGGGAGCAAGTGGAATTAAATCTATGGGTAGTTTACCAAGGGATTCAAATCATTTAGAAATATGTCACTATTATAAACACTCCATTCTCTTTCTGTGTCTGTGACATAGGGGTCATGGAGATAAATTCTGGGGTTTATACAACCTAAATAGCTTTCTGAGTATATGACCTGAATGTACTTAACAACGCAGATTACTTAGACAAACCAGAAGAAAATAGTTTTGAATATTCATTATATCTTTGAAGGAAGGGAGGCATTCTGACCTTAGAAGCAGTAGAAGGAATCACAAAGTACACTTAAATTAGAAAGCTTAAGTTCACTGGGTAGTAGATGGACATGAGGGCAGACTGCCTCACTCTAGCTTCCATTAGTAGGTGAATAACGGACTGAGAAGATATTTGTAACAAAAAATGGTCACCAGTCTTTATTATTATCAACCCATCAATTTAATTCTAAACAAGCAGAGGACACCAGAAGGTAATTCACAGCCAGTAACCAAACACAGTAGAAATGTTCTCACTCACCAATAATCCAGTGCTGCAAATTAAAACCAAATGCCAAAAATATCTCATAATACAATGGAGGAAATGTGAATACTGATCAGATATTTGATATTAAAGAGTTATTAAAAATCTTAGGTTTTATAGTGGTATTTATTTTTAATCACTGTCTTTTAGAGATATACACTAAAATATTGAGAGATGAAATTATATGATGTCTGGGATTTGCTTCAAGTTAGTGTAGGTTTGGAAGAGAGAGAAGTGAGTGAGGGTGTGGATAAAATAGAACAAGGGAGACGGAAGCCAGTGAGTTGTTAAAGCTGGGTGACAGGTACACGAGGATTCTTTATATTCTTTTCTATTTCTTTGTTTGAATTTAAAAAAAAATTAAAATTGTTTATAATGTTTAAAAAAAAAAACCCCAAAGACTCCACAAAAAGAGGAAACCAGACATTTTGTGCCTTCCGACGGAAGTACACAGCACCTTCTATGAGGTATTTGCTGTTTCCAAAACATTGAACTTGAATCTGATCAAGCCTTTATATCCTCCTACTGATTTACAGGAAATAAGGAGATAGAGGAACATGTTATAAATGTCATTATGAGATGCAGTCAGTACAAACTCTGTAGGACAGTTGACCTCATTTCTTCAAAAAGTAAATTGAGATGCAGTCAGTACAAACTCTGTAGGACAGTTGACCTCATTTCTTCAAAAAGTAAATTAGGGCTTCCCTGGTGGCGCAGTGGTTGAGAGTCCGCCTGCCGATGCAGGGGACACGGGTTCGTGTCCTGGTCCGGGAGGATCCCACATGCCGCGGAGCGGCTGGACCCGTGAGCCATGGCCGCTGAGCCTGCGCGTCCGGAGCCTGTGCTCCGCAACGGGAAAGGCCGCGACAGTGAGAGGCCCGCGTACCGCCAAAAAAAAAAAAAAAAAAAAAAAAGTAAATTAAAGAAAAAGAGAGGTGGGGAGGGAGGGGAACCTACAGATGAAGAGACTGAAGAGATGGAGCTGCCATTTACAACGTAACGACATTATTTGTATCCTGTTCCCAACAAACCAAGAAAAATTTACCAGCCAGTTGGGAAAATTTGGATTTTGACTGGATATTTGATGTATTAAGGCATTAGTATAATAATTTTTTTTAGGGCTCGAACCTGAATATTCCGCTTGGACAGGGGTTTGTGAGCACATTCTGGCTGCAGGAAGATGGGAGGAAATCAAGTGACAGGGATCTAATAAAACAGCCATTTAAAAGAGATTTCCCCCATGTTTTAAATACCATTATCTTTCATCCTCTTCGGTAGCAGGTACAGAGAGAAGAGTGACATATCCCTGCCCATCAGAGTCAGGCAGAAGGACTGTACTGAGAAGATGCTCACTTGCTTTCTGGGCGGGTGGTCTAATGCACGCTGGGCCCCTCTTCCCCAAGTACACACTGCAGAAAGCAGAGGTGAAAGCACACATGAGCCAGGTAAAGTTGGGATGGCTACAGGTGCCCCTGGGAAAACTTGAGGAAGAAGTCTGAACACCTGTGAGCCTCGAAGAAGGAATCTAGGAGGTTTCTGAAAGGGAAAAAACCCCGAAATCTACTGCCCTTATACCTTGACAAGTGTGTCAGAAGCGAATCACCCTAACATGCTAGAACACCTTCCATTGATGAAAAGCACAGTGAAGACGCTCTACTTTTTCTGTTTGAAAGTGAGTTTCTCCAAGTGTGGCCTCTGCACTAGTCTGTCCACAGAAATACTGACTCAGGTTCTCCATTGGGTGGATCAGAAAATCTGCATGTTGGGACTTCCCTGGTGGCTCAGTAGTTAAGAATCCTCCTGCCAATGCAGGAGACGTGGGTTTGAGCCCTGGTCCAGGAAGATTCCACATGCAGCAGAGCAGCTAAGCCCGTGTGCCACAACTACTGAGCCTGCGCTCTAGAGCCTGCGCGCCACAACTACTGAGCCCGCACGCCACAAACTCTGAAGCCCGTGCACCTAGAGGCTGTGCTCTGCAACAGGAGAAGCCACCGCAATGAGAAGCCTGCACACTGCAACTAGAGAAAAGCCCGTGTGCAGCAACAAAGACCCAGTGCAGCCAAAAATAAATAAATAAATTTACAGAAAAGACCCCAAAACTTGTTTTCCATAAGGGACACCAGCAAAGTATGAGGGCACTAGGTATCATCACTGTAAAAAATGTTTACAATTATATAACAATGAGCAAAAACTGGTATTTTTTTATGGAAATATTTAAACATATCCAAGAGTAGAGAAAATAATTTATACTCCTCTTCCATGACTAGCAACTGGTGCCTGTCTCATTTCACTTATCCTCCCATTTTAAATACTTTCCTCCCCAGATCATCTGAAGTAAATCCCAGACTACATAGCATAGCTTCAATAAATATTTCAGCATATGTCTCTAAATGATAAGAACTTTTTTTTAAGAGCACAAGCACAATACCATATCACGTCTAAAAAAAAATTACACTAATGCCTTAATACATCAAATATCCAGACAAAATCCAAATTTTGGTGACTGTGCCACCAGGGAAGTCCCTATGGAAAGCAGTCTTATCCGAGATATTTTTGAAAGCTGTATGCACAGATATGTTTCTGGCTGTGTTCTTTATGTCACTTTCCTGAAAATATAACCTGAATACTAAACAACAAAGGAATGTTAATTTTTTCAAAATAATTTAGGGAATTTTCTGTATCCTATAAAATCACAATGTATTGCCCTATAAATTTGCTTCTAATACATTAGTGTGAAAGAAAGCAGGGCAAAAATCAGTTATGCTAGAAGGAGATGCTTAGGAAAATTGACTAAAATGAAATAAAGCTAAATGTTTGACCTTATTTTTAGCAGAGTATCAAATTATGGGCGTGGATGTTCCTCTTGTGTGTCTCTTTATAATTTTCTCTTATGTGGGTATATTTTGTTTTTAAAACCATAAGGTAAACAGATTAAAATGTGTAATGTGAGCGGAGAAAATATACTCCCATACATATATTTAAACTACACTATTTATGTTCACCTAAAGCAAAGATACTGTATTTAAGAAAGTAATATCTTGGGGGTTTATTTTATATTTAAGTGAATGGTCAATTATTTGGCAATAATATGCCCTGGAAAATGCTTCTATAAGATGTTTATTTATTTGCATGTTTGTACATTTACTTATTTATTTTAGAATGAGCAAGAGTGAGTAGCCTTGGTACTTTCGACCTGTGGGAGGTTTTTGCATTTTCTGACCCGGTACATGGAGGCTGTTGGCAAAGTTGTCTTACACATTGCTTTTCCATTTTCTGGTTTCTTGGCGCCCAGCTACCTAAGTGCTTCCCTTTTGCAGGACCAAAAAGAAAAAAAAAAAAAAAGAGAGAGAAATAGCAAGTGGCATCTTGTAAATAGTTTGGGGGAAAAAGGAAGTTAAGGAAATAACTAGTGAAGTTGCTGATAATCTGGCAACCTTTCTTTGTAAATGTTGTCATCTCGGCTCCTGTTTTGATAGAAGACAGTTGAAAGCATGGGATTGCACCGGCTGGGTGAAGTTTACGTGGATTCAAAGCAGGAAAGTTGAGGATTAACCAGTGACAGATGGCCTGACGTTCCCCAAGTCCAGACACAGCCAGGGTGCATGTTGTACTAAAGCACTAAGACTGGGGGGGGGGATGGTGAAGCACTGCCTCATCCTCCCGCGACCTGTTTTCTGCCTGTAAAGAAAGGAGTGAGGCAAGGAGTGAATCACAGGCTCCAGAGTGGAAGTGGCCCCTGGAAATGACTTAGTAAGAAAAGGCAGAGGCTGGGGCCCAGCCTGGGTGTTCTCAGGAGCCGCCAGCCCCCCAGGGATTGCCCAAGAGCCTGTGACCTGAAGGCACAGCCTGCTGGGGCTTCCCCACTGCAGGAAGGTGGCGTTTGGCCATGTGGTGAGTTCTCGTCTGCTCTGCAGTGATGCTGAGCTACCGCCCATGGACCAGTGCCCAGGAGGGGCCTGACTCTCTTCAAGTACCCCAAAAAAATCTGGCTCATGGATTTGATGGTATATACAGACACAGCCCTAGTACTAGATGTGTTGAATTACCAGTGCTAATTTTACCAAGACAGTTCTTCTTTGTTTCTCTTACCTTATAAATGTACTAGTGCTTACCATTAATTTTGCAAAATATATACCCTGCTGGGTAAAGTCATTCATATAGATTTTTTGGTACTTAGAGGACCTTTTCCTCCTTATATCTAGAAACAGTGGTCACGAGGCTAGAACTGACCCACAGGAGGGGAGCTGTTTCCGGCCTCCCTCCTTCAGCCTCTTGCCCTCCTCCACTTTGAGAGCCTGGAGTAACTTCTCTGTGTTTAGAAGCCTCTGTGTGACTTGCGCTTGGGTTTCTGAAACACAAGCTGTTCATCTCAGTTTAGCTGCCTGAAGTGTGTTGCTGAAGTTAAAAAAAAAAAAAAAAGGTTTTATTGTAGTTAATTTCCAGGATTCTTAGAAATCTATTAAGGAGGTAGAAGGTTCAGAGAGTTTCCCAGAATCGCATATTTTCCCAGAATTTAACTTCCCACGGCACAGGGCTTTTCTGTGAGTCTCGTTCACAGCTCTGTCCAGTGCACTGGAGGTGCTCAGTAAGTGTCTTCTGAATGAATGAATGAATGGGCCAAGCCAGGATCTGAGCCCAGGCTTGGGTCAGTACGGTAGTGCCCCTGTAGAACACGTGTGTTTTATCCCATTTGAGCTGTAATTGATCTATTGACCTGACTCAAGTCGGTGAGGTGTAAAATTGAAAGGGTCTTTATTTCTCTTCGGTCCTTGCCTTCAGCCACGCCCATGCCTCTCCCTTTCCTGTCCCTTCACAGCGTGCAACCTCCATACACTTCCAGAGGTGAGTCCAGTTTGAAAAGTCAATTTCCAACATGATTTGAATCTTCTCTTCTCGTTCCCCCAGTGCGGCTTGCCCCTGTCTCGAAGCCCTGGAAGTGAGGGAGACATGGAGTACTCTGCCCTTTCACTCTGGCCCCTTGCTCTTTGGGGGTCGAGCCCCCATCCCCCGCCTCCCCCTGCGTGGGGCAGGGACAGGGAAGAAACACGGGGGTGGCGGGGAAGGTGAACCGCTCTATATGTGGCTAGGTGCACCTGCTGCCCTCTTCTCACTGGTCAAGGCTGTTGCTCGCCAACAGCGCGCTCAGAGCATGGCCCAGGTCTCAGCACCCTGACTCAGTGGGCTCTGCCTCCAGCTGGCCCTTTTCCATCCCCTCTCACTACCCTCTTGCTGCTGGCGTCCTCTCACCCCAGGACAGGCATCTCAGTCACGGAACCAGCAAGATGGCTCAAGTAAGGCTTCATAACGTGGTGTCCACTTAAGTCCCAGGAAACTCACAGGTCCTTGCCTCTCCAGGCTGTGGGTGTGTCGGCTGCTTTCCTGGTGCTGCCTTCCTCCTCTTCTGCCACGCGCCCCCCCCCCTCTTCATTTCTCTTCTGTCTTCTGTTGCTCAGGACACAGCGAAATCAGCCAGTCCACTGCCTAAATAGATGGGCAACCAGTGGAAGGGATGTTTTTTTCTTCTTGGAGGCACCCCCAATCTCTGCAGGATTCTCTTCCCCACCAGTTGTTACGGATGGGGAGGGAGCTGGGCAGCTGGGGTGCCTGGAAACATGCGCACCGCCCTCCCCTCAAGGGACTCTTGTTCTCCCCCCTCCCCCAGTTCTAATAGAGACTAGGACGCTGATATTAACAGGGCTGGCTCTGTTACCTTTTTATTAACTTCTGGAGGAAGTATACAACCCCAATTATTTTTCTAGAAGTTTGGTCATTTAGTGGTTTTTTTTACCCTCATCAGTGGGCTTTGTATTTAATGCTGAGGCAGTAGGGAAGATCATATCAAGATTTTAGGTGTCAAAGACATTTGGGTAAGAAGGAAGAGCACCTATGTTGAATGACACCATTAATGGTCTGAAGGGCTAAAAAACCCTGTAAACTCACGAAGTGGGGCATTAACTGGCAGGCTGGGAAGATTCTAGCAGTATTTGTGCCTTATCTCGTTTATTCTTGAAATCACACTACGCTATACAGACATGAATGTTCAAAGATGTTCAAGCCAGAGCTGTTTATAATCATGAGAACCTGGTAATAACCTAGATGTCATTACCATTTCGGCTGTAAAAACTTTTGCTGTAGCTCATTATTGATACGGGAAAATGTTTAGCATATATTGCCTGGTGAGAAAAGCAGGTCATAGAACAAAATATTTGCTTTATGCATAGAAAAAATATGGACTGGTACAAAAATGTAACAGGTTTGTTATTCTTGAAGGATAGGATTGAAAGTGATTCTATAAGTTTTATTCTTTTTAATTCTCTGTAGTTTTTGAACTTTTCTGCAGTGAATCTGTTTATATATATAAAAATGTTTTTTATTTTTTATTTTTTTTGCGCTACGCGGGCCTCTCACCGTTGTGGCCTCTCCTGTTGCAGAGCACAGGCTCCGGACGTGCAGGCTCAGTGACCATGGCTCACGGGCCCAGCCGCTCCGCGGCATGTGGGATCCTCCCGGACCGGGGCACGAACCCGCGTCCCCTGCATCGGCAGGCGGACTCTCAACCACTGCACCACCAGGGAAGCCCTAAAAATGTTTTTTAAAGAGATTATACTATTAGCTTAATGAAAAGCTAGAATATATACTTGTCTCAGCTCTTTTGTCTTTTACATGTCCTACCTCCTTAATTAGTGAAGAATTTATATATTTCTTATAATATCTGAACTTTGAGGCTTTTAGTCAGTTTTTCTCTTACTTGGTCTAATAACTATTACATCATTCCACAATCTGGCTTATATTTCAACAACTGAATGTCCTAAATATTATTTGGCATTTATAAAGGTACATGGTAATTTGGAAAAATGCCTTTATTACAATATAAATCTTCCAAGTAACTTTAAAAATGATGTTGTGGCCTTTATTTTGAAGACCAGAAAATGTGAACACTCTAACTTGTAGAAAGAGCCTCCAAATGCTATTTGTCTTATATCTTGACTACTCTGTAATTTATGCGAATCACTGAAGTGTTTCAGGGAAATTAATTCCACAGGGTTTACTTAAGTGCCTAGGGCTTAATAAATTAGAATGGAGTTTTAGCAGGCAGAGAAATGTTGCGTCATGGGTCTGCATCTCTTCAGTCTGTATGAGTCGAGTATCAGCCTGTAAGCTCTGTGGGTTAGGAACCTGGCTATGGGTCTGATTTCTTTTGGACCCCCCTGGGCCTGGCAAAATTCATGGTACATGATACAGGTGGTCATGATAAGAGCAAACATTCACTCAGCTCTTGATGTGTACAAACCACACCACTGTGTGGTCTTCATGCATTATCCTGTTTAGCCCCCAAAACAACTCTGTGAAGAAGGTGATTTTTAATCTTTTCTGAAGGGGAGGGCAGGTGCAGAGCTCGAGTGTGTATAGAGTGATATATGAGAAAAATGCCAGTAGTTTGGATGCCAAGCTGGCCTCAAATTCCGTAGTTACAGACGCACCTTGGAAAGCCTTTTGATTAAGTTAAAATTCAGGTTAAATTAGACCGTTTTCATAAAAGTCTGTGTACAAAGTGTGTTTGCATAAATTGAGATAACAGAAGGCACAACAATTCTTTAGTGTTATGAGAAAATGTCATAAGCATGGTCTTTTTAATGGTTGCCACATTTTACTTCATTATCTAGAAATCTGTAGAATCCCCCTCTATGTTCTGAGTACTGTAATTGGTATAGTTAGGATACTAAACAGAGCAATTCAGAGGTAAGATAATGTAGTGCAGGATAGGTTGGGGGTAAAAGTGGTGGCATTTAAGCTGGTCTTGAAGGATTTTTGACAAGTTAAGAAAAGTAGTACTACCAGCATAAAATTTTGGAGGCAGATCTTGAGAATGGTTTGGTTTTTAAAAAACAAGCTGGGGAATTGTGCAGTTATTTGAATGGATACCTGTCATCCATTCCAAGAAGATCACCATCTCCCAGCAGGATGCTCTTTAGGGAAGGACAGTGCATTGGAGGAAAATATGCTGTCTTGAACTTTGAAATGTCAAGTCTAAATGTTTAGTTTAGAGTGATGGCAATCAACATTGCATTCTCGTTCTCAGGTTCCAAGATTATCTACATCTTCATTGTTTTATAGCCATATTAACCATTTTCTTCTTTTTGCTACACAAGATTTATGTCAACCAAATTTCCTAGATTTGGGGGTTCTTTTTTTAAAATTATTTATTTATTTTTGGCTGCGTTGGGTCTTCGTTGCTGCGCGCAGGCTTTCTCTAGTTGTGGCGAGTGGGGACTACTCTTCATCACGGTGCGTGGGCTTCTCACTGCAGTGGCTTCTCTTGTTGCAGAGCATGGGCTCTAGGCACGTGGGCTTCAGTAGTTGTGGCTCGTGGGCTCTAGAGTGCAGGCTCGGTAGTTGTGGCACACAGGCTTAGTTGCTCCGCGGCATGTGGGATCTTCCCGGACCAGGGCTCGAACCCATGTCCTCTGCATTGGCAGGCGGATTCTTAACCACTGCGCCACCAGGGAAGCCCCGGGGTTCTTGTTTTGATTCATTCCTTGGTCAAGGGGACCATGGCTTTGAAAACTTTTAGCGAGCATTTAGGTAAGGGCATACTCGTGCTCTGGGTGTCTGAGAATGAGTTTCTGTTTTCCGCACGTCTGAAGGACAGTTTTGTCAGATAAAATTGCCACAGGATGCTCGGTTCCTCCAAGAACTCTGTTGGTGGTGGGCCACTGCCTCCTGGTGTTTAGTGTTTTGGAGAAATCTGAGCCAGCCTGATCTGGGGAGCCTTTGAAAATAACCTGTTTTCTACCTGGATACCAGTAGCATTTTTTTCTTTATCCTTCAAATTAAAAAAAAAAAATGTCAACAGAATGTGTCTCAAATCACTGGTCTCTTTCCCCCTGCTCCCCTCTCACTAATCCTAGCCACCGCTTGGAGAGTCATTTCATTTTATAGGCAAGCTTTTCTTTGGCTCAGGGTAGTTTTCTTTTATTAATTCTTTTATTTCTTAACTTTGCTTAGATTTCTACATCATATATTGCCTGGATCCTTTTTTCCTTTACTTTGTATTTTTTCTTTTCCTTTGAGTTAAACTTGTCTTACTTTAGCTCCAACTTTCCTAGATTCCTCAGTCTGCTGTTCACTGTTTCCAACACATTTTAAATATGGCATGTTCATGTAGTCGTCTTTGATTCCAGATTTTTCTATGGAGCAGTTTCTTAGACATATTTTTCTCCTGAATCTAGTTGGAAAAGCACATATTAGAAAACCTCTCTGGTTTCTTAAAGAGTAATTCTGTTTCACAGGAACAAATGTGCTCTGATTCCTCAAAGAAATTCGCCTCTTTTGGACTTGCTGGAGCTGTTCTTAGGACCCGTGCTGTGCTGGCAGCTAATATTTATAGAAGGACAGCTATGCTCATCCAGAATTGAGGGAAGAGATGGGTTTTATCAGATACGATAAGATTCCCACTCAAATATTTCAATCCAAAAAACAAGTAGAAGGAGGTCTATGGTTGTCATTCTGTTCTTGGCCATTTCAGAAGCCTAGCAGCCTGAGGAGTATGTGAATCTGAGGTGACTGTAGCAAGAAACTCTTGTCTGTGTTAGAGTTCAGAGTCAGGGGCAGCCTGGAATTTACTGGGGCGGGGCCCCTTTCTGGGCTAGCCACACATGCCTGCACTGTTGGCCTCCCATGTTTTTCAGCGTCCTGTTGTCATGTGGTACACTTTGTGGTAATACGGAGGGGTCCCCCTCACCATCTCCCTTTTTCCCTCTGAATTAGGCATCATGAATGGAGTTTGTTGGAGTCTCTTCCTGGCATCTTCCTGACAGGCAAGAGGGCAGCTGTCATCATTGGTCCAATTGGCCGTTCTTCAAACTTGTCCCATCTGACCCAAAACCATAAGAAGTTCCCTGAAGTTTCTGGCTGGTGGCTGTCATCTTTCCACGGTTTCCTGTGCAGATACAAGTTTTCTCTTAATTTTATATTCTGCAGCTCATTTTAATGGGACACTGATAAATTGGTCAAGATATTTAAGACATTGTTGAATTTTCCCAAGGTCCCAACCACTTTAGTAGCTTAGCTGAGAGTTGCAGCTGGAGCTTCGGGACTTGTAGACAGTCTCATATGTGCTGTAGCCATCAGTCAATCTGGGATTGGCCATGGGAGTGTATTGTGAATGTGGACATCAGCCAATAATCCTAGAGGATGAGAACCACTGTGCAAAATAACAAAGGGCATTCCCTGAGGAGTGTGAATAATAACCATATTAGCAAACTCATACTGAATGCTTACTGTATGCCAGACCATGTCCTAAATGTCTTGCAAATATTTGATTCATTTAATTCTCACAATTACTCTATGGTAGAAGCGACTCTTAGTATCTCTTATTTTACAGCTGAGGCACACAGGAGTTAAGAAACTTGCCCAGCGTCACAGGGCTGGAACTGGGCTGTGACCCCAGGCAGTCTGGCTTCCAGGTCCATGCTTTAAAGCACTATATTATACTGCGTTTCAGTAAGTGCCCATGAGATTGAGGATCTGATAGAAGAGTTTGGATTTGTTAGAATAGATAGAAGGGAGTCCATTGATGGCCAGGAGTCTAGGGAGATGTCAAGAATAAAATGTCAAGATAATAACTTTTAAATAGTTGCAGTGAAGAAGAAAGACTATCTTAGGAGAATTCTGAGGGCTGGCTACTTCCTCAGTGATTTTAGTAGCAACACGATCTTTTAAAAAGCCCAGTGCTTTGCTGGCGTCTTTCACTCAGGCAAACATTCATTCACTTGATGAACATGTATTCATCACTGGCCATGTGTCAGCCCTGGTGCGAGGTGCCTGAGATACAGATGTAAAAGCCAGAGCCCCTGTCCTTGAACTTCACAGTCTGTGGGACACCACTCGATGTACACCCAGCAACTTTCAGTAGAAATGGACTGTGAGTGACAATAAGTGGTGTGTAACATGCCCTGGAAAATGGAGTTTCAGAATTTCGAAAGCATCTGCGTTGTCTATTTTTATTTCATTGTTTTATCAACAGACTCATTCATTTCCAGTGTGTATGTCCAAACTGCAGATTCCTGACATCTATATTAGATGAAGGTCAAAACCCATAGCCCAAGACCACACATCAGAGTTCCAACATTGCTTGACTAGAATTTTCCCTCTTTTGGTGCCTTTTGTCTGTGTTTTTTTGGCACTCGGCATCTAGCTGAATCATAAAACTCGAAGACAAGACATTTTTCTGGGAATCCCTTCTGGGCTCTAAAAGGATAATGAATGAGGCTTTACATATGGGAACTTTGATGAGTTTTCCAAAGTTCTTTGCATCTGTCAGTGTCCTTGGTTTTGGCTTGTCCGTTGCGCTTATTAGGAAATGTGCAGTTACGGGCTTCGGTCTTCTTGGGCTCTCCTCGGGGGCCCTTTGTCTTGGGGGACCGGGGAGACAGTGATGCAGGAGGGCCATCTGTACCCATGCTCATGGGAAGCCTCAGAAAGGTCAGACCGATGATAAACGTAATGGCCCCTTGTCTTGTGCTCTTAAGAACCACTGCCCTCTGCCTTCAGACGTCAGGCAGAAATAATTTCTTGGAACAAGATTTTTCCCCTGTGGGTGGATATTGGAGTTTATTTTGGGTTGGCTATTATCGGAGTGTAGAAAAGCTATAACATATATGCCCTTTCTTGAGAACTACAAGAATTTTGTTGTAAATAAATCAGTGGTATCTCTTGCCTAAAATACATTAAAATATCCAGACTATTTAAAATTAACCTCCGATAACATTAGACAGTGCGCTTATGTGTGTGTAGTATTTTGATTATTTAAGTCACCTTCTGGTTCTTGAGGCTTCCAAAGCCAGTTGCAGCACAGATAGAAATTTGGAGTGGTAGGGATGAGGTGGAGCCCTGGAATGTTTCCTCCAAACTGGAGCAGGTTTATTTTAATGTATTGATTCATTAAAAAATATCCAGATAACTACAGGGGCAGGGGGACTGTGGAAGAATACGAAATTTTCTGCCATCAAGTACAATCTGTCTGGGGAGTCAAATATTTTTAAATGTGCTGTTATCTTCCATTTTACAAATAAGGAAACTGAGGCATAGGGAGTTTAAATGACTTCTCTAGGGTACACAGCTAGTAAGTGATAGAGCCAGGGTTTGGATCCAGGAGCCCAGAATCCAAGCTCTTAGCCCTGCACTCTATCTTCTCTCTGTGAGACATGAAATGGGAAAACCATATACTTCAAAGGCTAGTGTAAAACTTTGTTAAAATAGAGGGCAGGGAGCAGCTTTATGCCTCCTTGGCAGAAGAGAGATGGCAAGATAAAAATGAGAGAGGAAAAATTACTTGAGTAATTTTCACATAGAAGGGGAAAGACTAAGTTGGATTCTGGAGCCCAAGAGCTTGGCTCTAGTGGAGCGTTTGTGTAGGGCCATGGGGGGCGGCCCGACGGAGAGGTGGGCAGAGTGGAACTGAAGGTTTGAAACTGGATTAAGAGAAGCCTTCCACTGTATGTGTGTGTAGAGGGGCGCTAAAGAGTATTGGCTCTCTTGTTGGCCATAGACAGCCATGGGTGATTTTGTATACGAAAGTGAGCCAGAGCAGGGGGCAAGAACATTCAACCCCCAGGGACGTTGGCATGGGAAGCAGGAGGGCCGGGGTGGAGGTGGGTGGAGGGTGCGGGGCTGGAGGTAGAAAGGCCAGTTAAGAGGCTATTGAAACGTCCCAGGTAAACAGTGATCCGTGTCAGAACCTCTTCCCAGGTTCTCCAAGTATCTGTACCTGTCGGTGTGCCTAAAGAGGGGGGCCTCATCTGAAGTGTCTAGCATGATGCCTGACAAAAGCATGTGTTTGTGGAACTGAACTGGATTAGTTAAAGGCATTGGCTGTAGGATGGAAAACAAGTCAACGCAAGGGAAACCAAGAAGCAGTTGTCAACAGTTGTTGGTGAGGAATTGGCTGGGGAGGTGGAGGGAGAGAAGAGCCAGGGTCTTTGGCTTGACTGACAATATGATTCTAGTACCAATTACAGTAGGTGGGGTGTTCCACACACCTTCAAGCAATTCACTGACATCAGCTGGGTGTCGTACTCTTCAACCCAATTCTGACACTGTCTACCTGGAGACAACATCAGATTCCACAGGTTAGGGCTCAGTTCCACAAGACTGCCCCCACTTTAGACGCTAATCGCAAGTCCAGGTCTTCACCTGTACCTTTGACTGTCCGGCTATAAATCAGAGGTTCCCACAACCGCCTCTTTGGGTTTGATGAATTTACTAGAGCGGCTCATTGAACTCGAAGAAACATTCCATTTACTAGATCTCTGGTTTATTTATAGAAGGAGATGACTCAGAATCAGCCAGATGGAAGAGATGCACAGGGAGAGGTATGGGGAACAGGCACGGAGCTCCCATGCCCTCTCTGCATCTCCAGGTATTCACTAACCTGGAAGCTCTCTAAACCCTGTCCTTTGGGTTTTTATGGAGGCTTCCTTACCTAGGCATGACTGATGAAATCATTTGCCATCGGCAGCTGATTAAACTTCAGCCCCTCTCCGCTTCCCTGAGGCTAGGGGCGCAGAACTGAAAGTTCCAACCCTCTAATCACATGATTGTTTCTCCTGGCGACCAGCCCCCATCCTTAGTTGTGGTCCAAAAGTCACCTCATTAATATAACAAAAGACACTTTTTTTTTTTTTTTTTTTGCTTTCACCACTTAGAAAATTCTAAGGGTTTTAGGAGCTCTGTGCTGGAAATGGGGACGGAAATCAGATATATATATATATATTTTTTTTTTAATAAATCACAATATCTCAGATGAACTTAGCAATAACCAAGGCACGGGCATCAGGACAAGGGACCCATCAGAAGGAGGGTGCAGTGAGTGTGGTTAAGGTCCTTTTCTCTCTGTGGGGCATCTCGATTGCCTGTTGGGACTTATTCCATCTTCATGTGCAGAAAGGTAGGGAATGTTGAGATTCACCCTCTTGTCTAGTTCAGCATTTTAACAGAGACAAATGTGGTTAATATCAGGCTAACATGTCATCTTCACTGTTGCTCAGGGAAGAATAGTTCTGGCTCACAAGAGAATCACGTAGAGAATTTTTAAAAGTTAACACTCATATTTTTTCCAAGAGACTTAGGTGATTCTATTATGTAGCCACTTAACCATTCTCTTTGAAAGACATTGGGTATAAACAGGTATATTATTATTCTTTTAATCATAAAAAGGTTTTCCCTCTAAAAATTTTGAAAAACTTAGAGAAGTCGATTTTTTAAAATTTGGCTGTTCCACCAGCCTTGAGATAGACGTTAGGTACAGCCACCTTACTGCAGGTTCCCCATTTCTGTGTTTGTACCCTGCTGGCTGTGAACAAACAGGAACTGAATCAGTGTCATCTGTGGGTCCCCCAGAAGGTTTCTGTTGACCCGCAGTCAGCGGGGATGGAGTCCTGTGTGGGCAATTTTGTGCTGGTTAAGCAACCCTCTTTCCATGGGTCACTGTCTTAGATTCTTAGGGCTACCACAAACTGGATGGCTTAAAACAACAGAAATGTATTCTCTTACAGTCCAGGAGACCAGAAGTCCACAATCAAGGCCCAGGCAGGATTGGTTCCTTCTGCGGGTCCTGATGGAGAAAATGCCCGATGCCTCTCTCCTACCTTCTGCTGACTGCTGGTATCCCTTGGCTTGTAGACACATCACTTTAATCTCTGCCACCATCTTCACATGGCCTTCTTCCCCGTGTCTCTGTCCTCACTTCTTTTTTTTTTTTTTTGCGGTACGCGGGCCTCTCACCGCTGTGGCCTCTCCCGTTGCGGAGCACAGGCTCCGGACGCGCAGGCCCAGCAGCCATGGCTCACGGGCCCAGCCACTCCGCGGCACGTGGGATCCTCCCGGACCGGGGAACGAACCCGTGTCCCCTGCATCGGCAGGCGGACTCTCAACCACTGCGCCACCAGGGAAGCCTCTGTCCTCACTTCTTATAAGGATACTAATCATTGGATTTGGGGCCCATTTTTATCTCAAAATCTTATTTTCAATTAAGGTCACATTCTGAGGTTCTAGGTGGATATGAATGGGGGGCATTATTCGACTCACTATAGTCACTTGTGACTTGCACATGGTTAGGGGACACTAAGTAGGGGGAGCTGCCTTGGTCTCCTACCCTCAACTTGGGGTTCTCAAATGTTCTTAGTCCCAAAACAAGAAAACGAGTCATTGGCAATGGAGATATCCTGGTCCTGGGTCGACACCTACCCCGTTGAAGATCCCAGCTTTCACCTGCTGAACTGACTGGTTCCAGAAGGAAGAGTATGGGGTGGGGTACCAGTGTAGGGAGTGGGCAAGGGGAGCAGGAAATACAGAGCAGAGAATGCTCGTAGAATTTGTAAGTTCAAGGACTGTTTCCACTGCTCATAGATTTCTTTAGCTGTCATTTTGTCCCGCGGTCATCATTTAACATCTATAAAGAGCATGATGCCTGGGCATGATCAGGGCAAGGGACCCCCCTGATCCTCTTCTCTGACCATTTAGGCACTTAAAGTGCACTCAAGCATTTGGCTTAAGACCTTATGGATGAAATCATTTCGTCTGGATACTTCATGTGAAATCTATATTGTGACCCTTGGGTAAAGAGCAAAGCTCAGGGGTTGTGGCTGCCTATTATGCTCAAATGCATGCCAAAAATACTTGGCATGTGGCGTGTGCTTGGATTATAGCCAGACATGTCCACAGGTGTCCTGTCTGTGTGCAAGGAAAGCCTTGCTCAGGCCTTAAGATATTCATTGTTACACATGTATCTCCCTTTAAGTAATGAAGATTCTTAGAGTAAATCAAGTCTCATTTACATATGATTCATAAATAAATATATATATATATGAGTTTACTATTCAAAGAGACCTTACTGTGAATATGCTTATAAATAACCATACTTTAAACGCTTTTGTATAACCATAAAGTTCATGTATCATATTGAGTTTGCTTTAGTGGGGTTCCTGCTTTTAAAAAGGATTTAGAGCTTAGAGTTTCCAATCTTAGTACCACCAGACTGAGGTCTGTCCCTCTGCTTCACATGGCCCCCCATGCCATCATCTGTGTTCTACCTGGTCTTCCCCAGTGCAATGAACATATGTGAGGGGCAGGACTGTGCAGTGGAAAAGGTACAAAGGTCTGGGGTTTGAATCCTGATCCTCCTACTTTCTGACCTTGTAACTTTGGCCAAGATTCTTATATTTTCTGATCTTCAGTTTCCTCATCAGTAAAATGAGGATAATAATAGGTATCTCACTGGATGGTGTATTAATTTCCTAGAGCTGCCATAATAAATACCATAAACCAATTGGCTTAAAACAACAGAAATCTAGGGCTTCCCTGGTGGCGCAGTGGTTGAGAGTCTGCCTACCGATTCAGGGGACACGGGTTCGTGCCCTGGTCCAGGAAGATCCCACATGCCGCGGAGCGGCTGGGCCCGTGAGCCACGGCCGCTGAGCCTGAGCGTCCGGAGCCTGTGCTCCGCAAAGGGAGAGGCCACAACAGTGAGAGGCCCGCGTACCGCAAAACAAACAAACAAACAAAACAACAACAACAGAAATCTGTTCTCTCACAGATCTGGAGGCTAGAAGCCCCACATCAAGGCGTTGACAGGGCCATATTCCCTCCGAAGGCTCTAAGGAGGAATCCTTCCTTACCTCTTCTAGCCTCTGGTGGTTGCCAGCATTCCTTGGTTAATGGCAGCATAACTCCAATCTCTGCCTCTGTCATCACGTGGCCTTCTTTCTGTTTCCTCTATGTCTTCATCTCTCTCTCCTTGCAGGGACACCAGTCATTGGGCTTGGAGCCTACCCTAATCCAGAATGACCTGCTCTTAACTTGATTACATGTGCAAAAACCCTCTTTCAAAATAAGGTCACATTCTAGGGTTTGTGGGCGGCGGCGGGGGGGGCATGAATTTTGTAGTGATACCGTTCAAGCCAGTACAGGTGCTTAGACTGAAATGAAGTCAATTCTTGAGGGCACCCGGAAGGGACTGGTACATAGTAGAAACTCAAGTAAGTCACAGGAAGCCATTTCTGTATTAAGGCTTGTGCCATTCGCTCTGCAACCTCGTCACTCCTTTCTCTGTTGACAATCACTCTTTTTGTTTATGCTGGGCCACCCTCATCTCACTTTCTTCATCATCTCTTGGGGGCTCTTTTTCTAGGAATTTAGCTGCCAGCTCCTGCTTTTCCTTCCTGCTATCATCACGGGAATTCTAACATTCGTCTAAATGACCCATCTGACAACCTGCCTCTGGCCTATAGGACTATGTCCGGACCTTACCCTTCTCTGCCCTGATCCCATAGTCATTTTAAATACCTGTTTCCTGGTACCTCCTGTCCTCTTGACCCTGGAATCTCTGCTTTATCTGTCTTCCCAGTCTCCAGGCATGGATCAAGCTACCCACCCCTTGCTCTAGTGAAAAATCACACACCACCACTAAGTCGTTTCTGTATGGAGTTATAATTCCTGCTCTCAGCTGGACCTTCAGGGCTGCTTGAAAACCCCTTTGCTCATTCCAAGTGGGTTTCCCTTCTCATTTCCCCCAGGAGCCACTGGGAGCATTAGCTACTGGGAACATTTCTTGAGCTCCTCAGCCACCCCTGACCCTGCCTACTTCACCTCCTGTCTCCCCGAGAAAACAGAAGCTATAAAACACGAACTGACGTCCTCTCTACCACAGAGCCTCTGCTCGCCCTCCTCTTCCTCCTTTCTGTCTCTGAGCCATAACCTGAGTTACTTAGTCTCTCACTCACAGAGATCCGTCTTCTGCCTGGGCTGAATCCTCACTTCCGTCCCCCACTCCTTATAGTTTGCACTCCTTTCTCTACTGACCCCATTGCTCGCCTCAGTCTAGAAATACGCTTAAATCTTGCTCATCCTAAAAAGTGTCTTCGTTTTCTTTAAAGTGAACGGCTTTACCTTTCTTCTCGAGAGAACCAAGAGTAGCTTTTCGTGCTTCTTAACCTCTCATTGCCTGTTTTCTCATCTGTCGCATGAACTCAGGATGGTACCTGCTTCATAGGGTTATTGCTAATATTAAATTGTATTTATATTGTTATGTTGTTACCTTTTGGTACTATTAATGTAATTACAATTATGTAATATTAAGTAGGAACTGTAGTACAGTTTCTAGAACTATGCGATTTTGGCTGTTTGGGGTTGTAATAGCATCCTCTCTGGGCTTCAGTAGCACTCAGTTCTCAACACTGGCTGAGCACGGACAGATGATGATGTAAGTAGTTACTGGGTGTGTTCCTGTCCTCAGAAGTACATGAACTTCTTCAGTGCCCACATTACTTCATATCCATCTTTTTATCCCTAGGACTTTCCATGGTACTGTGTGTGTGTGTATGTATGTGTGTACGTATATGTATATACACACATACTCCCCTGTTTGATGTATGTAGATAAAATAAACAGGTACTTGAGCCCAACTGAATTGGATGGAACCATTTTTCTCCCTGAAGGGTAAAGTTGGTTTGATCTATTCCCAGATTTATCTCTGTTCCCTTGAGACTGTGTTTACCTGATGTGACATGGTTTTAAGGATAGAATAATGTTTTAAACTGGTTAGCATAGTCAAGGGAAGGAATTTGATAGGATTATGGAGCCTTGACATGCATTTGTGAACTGAGACAAAGGCATCAATGGAGAAGATTAATCAGTACTGGCTCCCAAGGTAGAAGGAAGGAGAACAAAGCTGTTGAAGGAACAGCTCTGAATTGAGCCCCTACCGTCTGGCAGGCAGTGGGCCAGGGGCCAAGGCTTTATGATGAACAAGATAGATGCTGGCCATTGGCCGTGCCCTGGAAATCCCAGTCCAGTGAGAGGTTGACAGGCCGGTACTTTAGGAATACTGTGTAATTACAGCTGTGCCAAACGCCGTGGAAGAGAAGCATGGGAGAGCCTAGCCGGGGAAGTGACCGGTCCAGGTGACTAGCAGTGAGTGGGGGTCAGGCATCAGTGAGCAGGGCGGTGTGTGAAGTGGGTCTGGCAGAGGGACTAGCCTGTTTCTGGATGGAGGTGTTGATAATTATGTGTTAGGTCCATGACGCAGCATTCAGCATTTATGTGGAATCACATAACATAGTCTGTTGAAGAGACGCGGACAGATTTCAGGGTGATTCACAGAGACACTGGAACCTGCACGTGTGAATAATCTGACATAAAAATGTGGGGAGAGGGAAACTCATTTTAGATGAACTTATGTTTTGGTCTGAAGTAACTGACATTATATGGAAAGTAACTGACATTATATGAAGCTGCTGGGTTTGTTAAAGACAGGAGAATGGTCAGATTTTTACGTCCTGGTCTATTGGTAATTTCCTGGGTGTTCCATGGATGCCAAAGAGGAAAGTCTTGGAAGGCCTCACGTGGATCAGCTCACTATTTACGCTCTTTTCTAAATACATCTTGCATTTTTCAATTGTTGTGTCTTCTTTCCATTAACCTAAATATTACTCATTGCAAGATCTAGTTCATCATCCAGTCAAAAAGCCTTCCCTCCCTGCCCAGCTGAAAGTCGTCCCTCCCTTAAATTGGACTGATTCCCCATTTCACTCCTTTTACCACTCTGAGTCTTGTTTTGTATTGTTGGCCTATTTCTCATATTGCTGTGTTTTGTCTCAACTGTATAGAAAATTCAGTAAAGACCATGCCAATCATGTAAAAGGCACTGAGTTTGAATGAATGAAAGAACAAATACATGAATGTTAACATCTATAGAATTTCAAATGTTACTTTGTACCTAGTAGGTAGATATCTAATAAGCACTGGCTGGTACAGTCAACAGGGGAAAGTATCATCTGGCCCGAAGCTTGCCAGTTTCTTGTCCTCTGTCTTAAAATAGGAGGTGTGTGCTCTTTTTTTTTTTTTTTTTTTTCCTGGATGGTGTGAATCTGAAACCTTCCCAGTGGTGAAAACACTGTCTACTTTGTCTAATGTTCATTTTAGCCGAACTGATTATTTTGGCAAAACAGTCTACTCTCCGTAAACTAGAGAGAGAAAGGCAGTCTTGCCAAAGATAATCTCTCAAATAGACTCCTCCGGATGGCTGCTCAACCTCCATCCAGCAGGAGCTACATGAATTTCTGATCCTTAGGGTTTTTAGCATTTTTCCTAAAGGAAGTCAAAGAAACTTTCTCTTCCTGGATCGCTCTGTGCCTCTGGATTATTTTGGTGGGGTTGGTGTATTCCAAAACTCAAACCTGCCCACTAGCCAGATGTCTGCGACCGCTGAGTTTCCACTGGTTTTTCAGTTCCCAGTGATTAAAGCAAGAGAAAGGAAGGTGATGCCACGTCTGGCCAAGGGCAGACGTTGCCAAAGCCCCAGCGTTCGTCACGTGGTTGACAGGGTCTCTGCAACCCTTGCAGGAGGCAGGCATGTCTTTCAAAAGGGCCAAACTTCAAGGAAAAGCTCTTAAGTAAGTGTGTCATTTGGAAATGATTTGACGAATAGGACACTTACTGACCAGCCATTGAAAATCCCATTTGTGATATATTAGCAGGAATGTTTGGAGCCCACATGGAAGGTAAGGTCTGCCTTTCCCACACGCTGCCCTTTACAGCTGACACATTACACATGTCTCCAGAGCGTAACATATGGCTTCCTGAACTCGCAAGTGGGGCCCAATGTGCTCTGTTGAAACAGTGTCTGTTTAAACAGTCTCCTGGAGAAGTGAGCCGTAGTCACTAAAATAGTTCATGTCTGTGAGTGTTGTCTCTAGAGCCCTTTAAAATGTGATTCTTAAGAAGCGTAGTAGAAAATTTGCAAATTTAAGGCGTTATCTGCCTCTGAAAGGGGTCGTGGACCATTCGTCCTAACTTGTACATTTTGGAAGACTCAGAGCATAAACCAAAAAGGGAACCGTGCAGATCATCTAATTCAAGCCTAATCATAATCACCATTTTTTTGGTGCCTAATATGTGGCAGGCCCTTTATGTACATTGCATTTAATTCCCAGGCTAATGTGCAAGTAGGTAGGATTTCTCCCATTTTACAGATAAGGAAATAGAGACTTAAATGTGGATGACCTACTCTAGACCACCTAAATGCGAGGTGGTGGTGCTGGAATTTCAACTCAGAAGCACTTAAAAGCTGAAGACTCTTTCTTTCTCTACGCCAGGAATTCTTTTTTTTTTTTTTTTTTTTTTGCGGTACGCGGGCCTCTCACTGTTGTGGCCTCTCCCACTGCGGAGCACAGGCTCCGGATGCGCAGGCTCAGAGGCCATGGCTCACGGGCCCAGCCGCTCCGCGGCATGTGGGATCTTCCCGGACTGGGGCACGAACCCGTGTCCCCTGCATCGGCAGGCGGACTCTCAACCACTGCGCCACCAGGGAAGCCCCAGGAATTCTTAATTTAGGCTTACAGATGGGCCTAGGGGTAGGGGTTTACGCTGGAGAACCCTCTTTGAATAATCTTTTTTTTTTAATCTTTTTTTTTTGGCCGAGGTGCGAGGCTTGCGGGATCGTGGTTACCCGACCAGGGATCGAACCCGGGCCCCCTACAGTAAAAACACCCAGTTCTGACCACGGGGGGGAATTCCCCGGAGAACCCTCTTTTGTATGCAGACGTTTGTGTGTTTGCATTATTCTGAGCAAAGTCCATACGTTAATTAGATTCTCCAGGGGATTTGTGAGGCCTCCTAAGAACCACATTCTGGCAGCAGGCGGCCTTTATTTTAGAGACGAGGAGACAGCAAGTGAGAATGCAGACGGTCCAAAGGCACTTCGTCTGGTGATGATTTGACCAGAAAATGAACCACAAGACTTCTTTCTAAATTCTGGGCGTGCGTGTGAGAGAGAGAGAGTGTGTGTGTGTGTGTGAAATATAATCACGTATAGAGAAGAGTGCACAAAACAGGAACGTAGACTTTAACAAGTGAACATCTGTAGAGGCACCAACCAGGCCAGGAAATTGAGCTGGACTCTAGAATGCGCCCAGGTGTCCCTTCCTGATCAGATGCCACGCACACCCACCCCAGCCAATATCCTGACTTTTATGGTAACCTTGTTCTTTTCTTTATGGTTTTATCATCTGTATATGCATCCCTAAACAATATGGATCCATTTTCTCCGTTTTCATCTTTATATACGTGCAGTCGTACTGTTGTGTTCTTTTGTGTCTTGCTACTTTCACCAATATTGTTTTAAATATTCATCCGTGTTCTTGCATGCAGTTGTGGTGTGTTCATTTTCACTGCTGTGTGATATTCCATTGTTTGAGTATACTGTAATTTATTTATCCATGTTCTGTTATTGGATGTGTGATTATTTGTCATTTTTGCCTATTATGAACAATGCTTTCATTGACATTTCATACACGTCTTATACATAGGTTGCACATGCAACTCCTAGAGAAAGCCTAATATTTATTAAGCTTTTATAGGAAACAAAATACCTAGTTCCGTAAGGAAAAAGTGAAGAAGAATTCTCTTCTCCCAGCCCTGTCCTTAATAACGCCTTGTGGAGGAAGAAAATTCTTTCAAGTAAATTCTCTGCTTAGCCTTAGCATGGGTTCCCATTGTCCCCAAACCTGCAATCCAAAGCAGAGCAGTCGTTGAACCTGGGTCAGTCCAGGACCCTCTGCCTACCCTACATCCCAATCGCTGGGACCAGAATCTCTCCAGGATGGGACCTGGGAGTCTGTGTATTTAACCAGTTCACATGCAGTTCCCCTGACTGGGGGACACTGGGTTCACCCTGATGGATTGATGAGGCGTGGATCCGTGGTTGGGAAGAGATTTGGAGAAAGTGTACCTGTGGTTAAAATCTCGGAAAAGTGGCCTTCGAAGAGTTAATGGAGTAGAAAAGTTGAGGGAGCTGGATTTGTTTAGCTTGTTTAAAAATAAAATCTGAAACGATTAAATAGTTGTTTGCAAAAGGATGAAAGAGTTTCAGAAATGAAGAAAGAAATATTTGCCAAGTCAGAGGTTGAAGCTGATCAAGAGGAAGAAACTCCTACTAAAATCAGACACAGAGCATTTAGTAGGCACCACGGGGCTAAGAAATAAAGGCTGTTGTCAGTGCCTTGAGGGAGCTGGAGACCAGGAGATAAAACTAGCACCCGCTGAGCTGGCGCACAAAAGCCGGGACGCGATATTTCATCAAGTCTAGACTGTGGGCTTCAGTGGAGGTGAGTGGGCGGGCCCTCGGGGACTGACAGCGGCCAGAAGCCCAGAGAGGTCCCCTGGAAAGGCTTAAAGAGCCTGCAGGGTCCACTGGGCTTTAGAAGGCAGCCTTTCCAGAGGCGGATGGGATGACTGCATTCTGAAGCAGTGGCATCCATCGTTTTTTATTGTGATTCCCCAGTAAGAAATGTATTTTATATCACCACCCGCTACACACTTAGAAGTTTCATAGAATGTTTATGCATCTGATGTTTAATTTTTTTTTTCTACTTTATTATTTTTTTTAATGTTGGTTTAATCCACTAAGAGGTTAAAAACACTGCTCTAAGGGGACCAGGAGCCCAGTGTGGAGGCAGAGGTGAGCCTGCCTGTGGAGGGAGCGCCAGGAGGGGGAGGGGGCTTGTTGATGTGATGGTGGTCTCCGGAAGCCTTCCTTGATTCCGGAGTATGAGTGAATTACTTTGGAATGTTATGGCAAAATTTCACACCTCATCTATCCTGTGATCTATTTCTGACACTGTTACCCGAAAACCGGATCCACCTCTTGGTGGATGTCGAGCCAATAGACACAGCCAAGCTGAAGATCAGGAAAAGCAAGGATTCATTACTTGCAGCCAGTAAGGAGAACCCCGGGGATCTCTCCCAAAGCAGCATCTCCACCGAACAGCAAAGTGGGGGAAGTTTCATGCTAAGGACACATGCATATTCATGAGGGGGCTTGCTTGAGCAGAGGAGAATTCAGCATAGAACTGGGGCACAGGTCAACTAGTCCAAGCTTTAGTTGATTGAAGTCCGGAGGGTCAACATCATCATTCCATCCTCCTCCTGGGTAGGGGCCTTAGTTCCTGCAGAACTCAAAGATATGTTATTATGTCTATCCCTTGAGGAGGAGCTAGGACTCTGCTTTATCACTGCACTGTTGTTTGACTGCCTTTTCTCTGTTTCCGAATTCCTTTGTTCCCTTGGGATCATTGATTACTGAGACCTGTTCAAGGGCAAGCATTATGGCCAGGCTTAGATCACAAAATGGCTTAGGCCAGAATGGCTTCTCTTATGTCAGGAAAGCCATTCCTGGTTCTCTGTCTCCGGGGACCCCCTAACCTTTCTGCTTACAGCCCCGGATGCAGTCGGGGGTGGAGGGTTCCATCATACCAACACCCAGCTCTTCAACTTCCCTGACAAAGTGGGGGTCCAGCGATGCAGTTCAGTTCTGACCCTAACGCCCTGGAGTTAGCATCTGACCCCACAGGTTAAGGTCTCAGTCCCACAAGAGTGCTCCCACTTCAGATGCCAGTTTCAGGTCCTGGGCCAACCATGCTTCTCACTGGCCAGCTATAAAGTCCAAGGGTCCCACAACACCCCCACCTCAGGTTTTTGTTTGTTTTTTTAAAATATTTATTTAATTAATTCATTTCGTTGCACCTGGTCTTAGCTGTGGCAGGCAGGCAGGCTCGCTGGCTCCTTAGTTGAGGCATGCAGACTCTTCGTTGCGGCATGTGGGATCTAGTTCCCGGACCAGGGATCGAACCTGGGGCCCCTGCATTGGGAGCGCGGAGTCTTAGCCGTTGCACCACCGGGGAAGCCCTCCTCAGGTTTGATGATTTGCTTGAATGGCTCACAGAACTCAGGAGGGCACTTCCCTTACTATTATCAGTTTATAAAGGATACCATTCAGGAGCAGCCAAATGGAAGAAACGCATAGGGCAAGGTATGGGGTGTGTGTGCGCATGCGTGTGGGAGCCCAAGGCTTCTGTGCCCTGTCCTGCAAAACCACCCTCCCGGCACTGGCACCTTTGTAACTGAGCGGGACCCTGGGCCCTTCCCGCAACAGACCCCTCTCCCGTATCCTCTGCTGTAGCTCCTCTCTGAAGTGCTCAGATAATGGTATCTCCTACACATTGCCTGGGCTTTTCAGGTGCTAAGAAACCACCACCCAATGGAAGATCTACTGGATGATCTTGAGCACATAGCCCCCAGACCTTCTGGTGCCTAAGCCGCCCATCATCCAATCAGAGAATTGTGCCCGAGCTGATCACATACCCTGGGACGCCCCTGGACTTTAAAAATGCTTTGCTGAAACCCTTCAGGGCGTCCAGGGTTTTGGGGGGCACGAGCCACCCTTTCTCCTTGCATGGCCCTGCAATAAACCTTTCTCTGCTCCAAACTCCCGACATTTTGGTTTGTTTGGCCTCACTGTGCGTTGGGCACACGAACTTGTGTCCGGTACAGATCCACGTGTAACTAATTTTAGGGAGCCCCTGCAATCAGATGTTTCTCTGCCCAAGAGTTGAGTGCCTTAGGGGCACTGAGAAGGAAAATCCTTTCATGTGGCCTTTCTTGGCTTAGGTTCTCAATCACGTCCTCTGAGATTGAATATCCTTTTGATCTGCCCAATCCAGTTTTAATTTGGTCAGTTTAAATTAGGGAAGGATTTTAAAAGACAACACTAATAATAACGCAGCGTTTGAGATAATGTAGGTAGGGATAACTGGTCCGAAATGTGCTTCAGTAAACTTCTTTTGTTTTGTTTGTGGCTAGTAAAATGCAGTGGGGGGAAATAAGCTGATCTGTTTCTTGGTGTTTGCTACATTTCATTGTTAAGTAAAGCTTGCTGTTCCACAAACAAATGCTTGTGCCTTGGGCGGTATGTTTGTTCCCTTCGTTCTCCTTCAATAGGAAGCCTGATTTGTAATGGAAGAGAAAACCTAATGTCTTCTTTGTGAGTAAATTGATGGTTGTAGGAGAATTGGGGATGATTTGGCCCAGACACATTCTTTCTTTGTTAAACAATATTTAGAGAGCCTTCATGTGAAGCTGTGCTGTTCTATATGATAGCCCCTAGCTACTGGCACTTGAAGTTTAAAATTAAAATTAAAAATTCAGTTCCTCAGTCGCATTGGCCGCATTTCCAGTGCTCAGTAGCCACATGTGGCTAATTCGAGACTGGCGTTTGGGGCCAGATAATTCTTGGTTGTGGGGGAGGGAGCCATCCCATGCATTGTAGGGTGTTTAGCAGCACCTCAGGCTCTACCTACTGGATGCCAGGAGCATTCTCTAGTCATGACAGTCAAAACTGTCTGTTGAGATTGCTAAATGTCCCTTGAGGGGCAAAGTCACCCCCGGTTGAGAATCACTGGCCGAGTGGCTACAGCTTTGGACAGTGCATATATAGAACATTTCCATTATCACAGACAGTACTGTTCTAGAATAATTCCTATCACTGTTTGGTGTGGGGCATTTTATAGATTAAACTTTTTTTTTTTTTTTTTTGTGGTACACGGGCCTCTCACTGCTGTGGCCTCTCCCGTTGCGGAGCACAGGCTCTGGATGCGCAGGCTCAGCGGCCATGGCTCACGGGCCCAGCCGCTCCGCGGCATGTGGGATCATCCCGGACCGGGGCACGAACCCGAGTCCCCTGCATCCGCAGGCGGACTCTCAACCACTGTGTCATCAGGGGAGCCCCAGATGAAACCTTTTAACATTTAGAGGAATCACAGTGGTCATCCAGTTCAAAGCTTTGGGAAACTGAGGCAGAGAGGTTTTTTTCCAGGTGACTTAAGATCGATAGCATGCAAGTGTCCATCTAGAGTTCTGGACTTCACGTAGCCTAGAGGACAGACTTGTGATTTTCATCCAAACCTACCTCATGCTTGCTGTGTGCTTGCACTCAGTGATGGCAAGTAGAAGGAGGACTTCCTCCTTCATGCGGGAAGGAGGGAGTCCTGAGAAATGGAAGACACCCCGCCCTGAGGCTCTCAGAGAAGCAAATTCCTGACTTGAACCCTGGGTTATACCTGTTGTACACCTCCACAGCCTGTGACTTTCTCTAAAGCCCTGCCTCTAGGCTAGGGTTGGAGGGGTGCTGGGGACATCTGGTGGCCTCACCCTTGCTCTAAGAGAGGGCACAGTCCTGTTGGGTTTCCCAGTTCCATGCGTACAGAGAGATGTGAACACACTTCTGGCCCATGGAAGACTGTGGTCCTTTAAAAGAGTCCCTCTTGTTAGCTTTTAAATCTCCAGAGTCTCCTTGCGTCTTCCTGGAAGTGGTCCGTGGCAAAGGCTTTAATATGAATTACTTGGAGATTCTTATTTTTCGGGGTCACAGGGAAGCAGCCAGCCCTAGAGACCTGTCTACAGAAAGCGTTGGGGAGGGAAGAAGATTCTCTTTCAGGGTGGTGGTGTCCACAGCTGGAGAGGCCAGAAAGTAAGGCTTAGCAAGGGCTGGGGTGGGGATGTGTCTGGAGGGCAGGCTGGGCCTGCAAAGTTTCCCAGGGGCTTTGATGTGTCCCAGGATCTCCTCCCCGTCGATGAACCCCCCCATGCTTCACATACCTCCCATTGACTCTTCTTCCATCACCGAATGTATTCTCTCCTCTGCTCTGAAATCTTCAGTGGCTCACTGCTGCCTTTTCATGGTGGACAATTCTTAGTACTCAAGGCTCTTTTTGCTCTTATATTATCTTCTTTCCCTTCCAAGAGTAGAAACTAGTTTTTGTGCAGCTGAAAGCTTTATTGTTACTGTGGTTTGCAGAATTATTCTCTTGGGGCTGAGGGTCCATGGTGGCGGACACTTTGCTCAGAGCTTTTTGACGTGTAATAGCTTGCTCAGGAGGAAGTTTTGTTTCTGGTGATACTCTGTTGAGTCGGAGGCCTAGACAACTACTTAAAATCAGCCAACAACTCAAAAATTCCAAGTCCAGTCAACAGACCAGAAGGAGCAACAACAAAAGCAGAGGGAGGATCGCATGTGTAAATCCTCAGGTAACCTTGGGCTGGTGGCCGGTTGGTCCTGTAACATCAGGAGCCCAGTGAGCTGCTGACCAGGTCCAAGGTCAGTGTTCTGCGGCGCCCGCTGTCAAGTTTAGCTGGAAATAAGCTAATGTGTAAACTGGCCTCTTGGTCTTTTTCAGTTGCTTCATCTTCCCCATTTCAGTTGAAAGAAGTGGCTTTTCTTTCAGAGTTTGGTGACTGGCCGCTCTTTCATCGAATTGTGGATGTTTTCTTTTGGGAAACCGGTCTTTTTGGGTGTCTCCATGGTGAAGGGAAAGGTATTTTTAAAGTCGTGCATTTGGGGGCAGGTTCTGATTTGAGCGATGGGAGGCTTGGGGCGTGGGGAGGACCAAGGTCCCGCCGGCTGCATGGCCGTGGCCGCTATTGCTCACTGGGTCTGCGTCTCTCTTTTGCTCCACAGACCAACGAGTGGAACAAGAATGATGACCGGCTGCTGCAGGCCGTGGAGAATGGAGACGCAGAGAAGGTGGCCTCGCTGCTGGGCAAGAAAGGGGCCAGCGCCACCAAACATGACAGCGAGGGCAAGACCGCGTAAGCTAAAGAGATTGGCTTCTGACGGCCGCCTCTGGGTTCTCAACCTGCTCCCTGCAATTCCCGGGCTCCCTGCGGGAACTTTGCCGGTGCATCTATGGGGACTTCGTGAAATCACTGCCCCTAGCGCACCCCGCATGTTAAAATGTATAAGAGGCTATTTTAATCCAGTTCCTTTCTCTTCAAGCTCCAAATTACATATTTGGGCTTTACCTTGAATGGCTACATTTGCTCCCAGGTATGACCGGAGATTTTGCCAGAGAAGACATAGCACCAGGCTTGCAGCCAGTTAACTGATAGGTGGGAAAAGAGTTCTGCCCCAGATTAGAAACAGCGTAAAAGAGAAAGCAATTTTTTCACAACCCTTAAATCTTATTATTTATAGTATTATTTCTTATAAAACCCCTTCCTTCACATAGATCTGTAATTTTGTATGAATTTTGCTTTATGATTTGCCATATGTGGTACTTTTGTCCACCATAATTAAAACTATATATTTAAGTATTTGTGTGTGTGTGTGTGTGTGTATGTGTGTGTGTGTGTGTGTGTGTGTGTTTGCTTGTTTGTTTGTTTGTTTGTATCCATCCTTACTCTGGTCGTACTGTAGAGAGATCTTTAGACTTCTAATCTGGACTCTTATCACTTAGGAGTTGTGTAGTCCTTGAGTTTCAATTTCTTCATTGTACAGTGGAGATGACAGTATTCAACCGCTAGGGCAGTTATAAGAATAAAACAAGATACTGACTTTGGTTGGGTGCCCCCAGAAGCAGGCTGTGAGGTGAGGATTTGATTGTAAGTAGTTTTTATAGCCCGTGATCCCAGGAAGTGCACAGTAAGGGAATGAAGCCTCTATAGCATGTTATTGACAAGATACTGCTCTGGGCAGCTGAGACTCATTCCCACTAAGGACCTCTGGGAATCTGTTTAGATTTAGAGCCGGGTGTGGCCCACTGTCTTTGTAAATCAAGTTTTATTAGAATGCAGCCACACCCATTCATTCAGCATTGTCTGGGGCTGCTTCTGTACCACAAAGGCAGATTTGAGTGGTAAGACAAGGACTGTATGGCCCACAAAGCCTGACATATTAACTAGTTTGCTTACTCCAGGCTTAAAGCGTGCCTCAGAGTTATCCCACCCGAGGGATAAGGAAACTGGGGTGTCTATTCCTGATCTCCTGTCCCTCCCAAGGTTGAGTGCCTCTCCTAGGGGCCATAATGCTCGTGCCCAGAACACTTCCAAGACGTTGAGGAAGGGGCACCTACAGCCATGGACACCATATGTAAAGAGCTGCACAGTGCCCAGCCCACAGTAGACACTTGATAAAGCCAGCTCCCTTCCTTTCTTGGCCTAGATGAGTGGTTCTCAAACCTGGAAGCTCCTGCATTAGACTCTCCTGGGTGCTTTTAAAACATGTTGATGCCATGCCCACCCCAGACATTCTGAGTCATTTGGTCTAGGGAGAGGCCCAGGAATCAATATTTTCTAATGAATCCCATGTAGGTTCAACCAGAGAGAACCATTGTCTGGAAACTAAACTAGATTGACTCTAGATTGAAGGATAAGTATCAGGCATGACTGGCAAATTGTCAGGAGAAAACTGTCACATTTTAGCATACTTCGCCAGTTAATCCTCTTCCCAGCACCCAGTGGATCTCGTAGTGTAGACACCGACCCTGTTGTTTTGGGAGCCTCGAGAGAGCTTAAGGGCAGGCTGAGCTTTGTGTAGAGAGCAGGCTAGCTGGTACACAAAGAGAAGAGGGACGCATTCTCACGCAGGTTGGAGTCTGGTTCTCTAGGAGCTGGGCTTGTCCTCTGTGCCCGTCACCCCAGGTTGAGCTCCACCTCACAGCACAGTTTGACTTCCTCCTTGGCCTGTCTCAGGTGTGGGGACAGGGCCATATCCCCGTGAGCTCTGACTCGTTAGGATGCCCAGTAGTAGGTGGGCTTTGGGTGTTGGCTAATATTTTGTTGCATCAGTTGCCTCCTCGGCCTTATGTAACTTTTAGTTCTTATCTCTCTTGCACTCTAGGTTGTAATTTCCTTGCTAGAAGGGACTGTGACCTTGTAGTTCACTGCTACAATTATATCATCTAGCCAGCCGCTGGGTTTGTAGTAGATAGTCAATAAATATTTGTTGGATGAGTCAGTTAACCTTTTCCTGTGATGCTACATTTGGAGTCCGTGCTCTCTGAGCTACAGTGGCAGAGGCCACACTCCTAAGCCTGTCCTGAGGCTTTTGGCTGTAGGCATAGTGCTTTCCCATCACCCTTTGTACCTCTCTACAGCTTCCCTGGCTCCTGTCCTCCTCCCAGTCTGGCTCTGCCGGTGTCTGCATAAGATGAACTTTGTAGCCATCTGAGAGAAAGTGGGGGGAACTGTTCATGGTAGTTTTGTCCAAGACAGTACTCACTAAAAGAAGATAAAAAATTTAGATTAGTAGTTTCACCACAATTGTGATCACCTTGATCCATTTGTGTCTTTTGTTAATAAGACATTTATTATGTATAGGATAGATGGCCAGACAGTTATTTTCTATTCTCTCTCTTTTTTAATTGTAAAATATACACATCATAAAATTTACCATTTTAACCATTTTAAAGTATACAGTTCAGGGACATTAAGTACCTTCATAATGTTGTACAACCATCATCATCTAGTTCCAGAAATTTTTCATCACCCCAGAAGGAAACCCATACCCATTAAACAGTGACAGTCCTCAACTTCCCCTCCCGCTCTCCCTGGCAACCACTAATCCGCTTTCTGTCTTTATGAACTTGCCTATTCTGGATATTTCACATAAACGGAATCATACTATACATATGGGGCCCTTTGTCTCTGGCTTCTTTCACTTAGCGTAATGTTTTCAAGTTTCATCCTTATTGTAGCATGAATCAGTAGTTTATTCTATTTTTTTCAACTGTAGAAATGCACACAGCAGTTATAAAAAATCACCACCTCCATTTGGAAGATGATAAAGCTAAGGCCCACATGATACATCTCTCCCTGAATTAACCCTAGAACCAGTTCTAACATCTCTACCTTTGCACTTACAAGCCACCGTCTTTCCCTTCAGTGACACTTAGGTAGAAAACTAGAGGAACTCTATGGAAAAGGAAGAGAGGAGGTAATTAATTTTTTTTGCAAGATTTTCCATAAGTCATCATCTGCTAACATTTAACTTTTCTACTTGGGCTATTCCTTTTGACGATTAAAGTTATTAACTGATAACTATGAGAATTTAATTTTCAAAGGCACCATGGAATTAAATCTATCTGGCTTCATATTTTCATTCACATCTAATGGCCCTAGTATTGAGAAGGAGGGGTGTGCTGCGGTGTTGGAAACCATCTCTCCTGTCCCTTTTGTACCTCGTCATCATGCACAGCCAAGCATTCTGTTGTGAGCCCCAAGCAGTGTTGTTCCCTTGGCTTCAGCCTTCTCACCTTGGAAGTCTGCACTTCTGGATTTGGGTTAGTCCAATCTGTGCATTCCTGCCCGAGTGTACGTGTGTCTCCCTCAAGCTGTGGAGACTTTGCAGTTCTTGCTCCTGTTCTTTCCCACGGGCATTTGGTTTGGTAGCAGGTGAACTGGGAACCTCCTAGGAGCAGTTCTAAATTCACGGCGGGCCGATGCAGTGTGTCCCTCCTGCCAGAGGTCTTGGCTTCACCAGCCCTGCGGAGCTCGCAGGGCCAGCATTCGTCGGTGGACGTGTATGGAAGGTATTGCATTTGTCTCCGAAGGGTAAGACTAAATCACACACCTAAAGTTAGGTCCTTGGCAGGACTTGGCCTCATTCTCTGCCTGCTCATTAGGGTTTACCCTTTGATTTATATACACCTCCATACCAGAATTAATTTAGAGGCCTATTTTCTAGCTAGCTTTTGTGATAACCCGTTTTGTCATCTTTCTCAGTGATGCACCATGTTTTCCTATTGCCTAACAGCCTAGAGTCCTGATTTTGGCTTTCAAGGGCCTCCCAGTGGCCCTGCCCTTACTTAGCTAACTGTTTTCTCACACATTTCTTCTGCTGGAGGTGTCGCTGTCTGCTCCCTGCCCTCCCCTCCTATAAGACCATCCAGGTGTTTGTCCCAGGTTCTCTGGTCCAGAATGCCTTCCTCCCTGATATTCTCAGTCCTTTTTTTTTTGGATTCTTCTTCTCTTTGAAATACGAGAATCTTGCTTTAGAACTTGATGTTGTTACAACAATAGAAAAGTCTCTACAGCTTAAATAAGATCTGTGTTTTCTGAACGACTTGAATCCCTTACAACAGGGGTCCCCAACCGAGGACCCCCGGGCCTAGGACCAGTAGCGCTCCGTGGGCCTGGCGGGAACCGGCCGCACGGCAGGAGGTGAGCGGCAGGCCAGCCGGCGAAGCTTCATCTGCTGCTGCCTGTCGCTCGCGTTACCACCTGACCATCCCCACACCCTGTCCCGTGGAAAAATTGGCTTCCATGAGACCGGTCCCTGCTGCCAAAAAGGTTGGGGACCGCTTCCTTACAACACAGAAGCTCCCTGAGGACAGGGATCGAATGATTTTAGCGTCTGTGTTGGTCTCTCCCACTGTTCCAGGCATAGAAGAGGCATTTGGCTGGTGTTTGTGGATGTGAACTTTTCAGCGTGGTTCTAATGGAGAAAACACCCTCCTTCTGCTGGTACTGTCTTACGGGTAAAGTTGTTAGGGGTGAGTTAACTTGGGGCTTCCAGAGGCAAAAAGCTATCCTGGTGAATGTCACAACTTGACGCTTGCCTCTCCCAGCTTCCAGTGAACTTTCAGTAGAGAAATACTCAGCCTTCACTACCTAGAGAACCAGACGACCCAGAAAGTCCCAAGAATGAGGCAGCCATCTCGGCAGACATTCTCCAGAAGCCTCCATAACCCGAGGTCAATAACCAGAGGGGTGGTTTGGTAATTCTTCAGACTTTTCAGTTCTTGCTGGAATTATTTCCTTTAGGGAGAGATAAGAAACCTTGTCTGAAAATTTTCTCCCTGTAAAACTGATCAAAGAGGGGTTAAAAAAAAAAAAAAAGGGGAAAGCAGTTGAATGACTGGAATTCACTTTGCGAAGAGTGAAAGCAGGGTGGTGTCTGGGGTCAGAAGAGAACAAAATAGAGCAGGGCAGAGAGCCACGGCTGCAGACTGTGTTTGTAGAGTCAGGCTTGGCTTCCTGCGACCCCTCCGTTCTCTTTCCGCCGTGGAGGTGAGGAAGCGGGAGGATGCCATTGCCCTAAGACCTCTCACCATAGAGCAGTCTAATTGTTTCAAGATGGTTTCCCCTACATTTGGATGTGCATTTCATTAAAGTTAATGTGTGTTTGTTTTAGGAACAACCAGACTAAATAAAATCACTGCTGGGACTGTAGTATTTGAAGAAATACCACCCAGCCATGTGTGTATAGAGATAAATATATATATGTGTATGTTGTCTGTACCCATAGCCCGCGTTTCAGAAACCTGATCTTTTTGGCTTTGAAAACAAGAACTTGTGCTAGTATTTTTAGATGACTCTGTGGAACTTACATGTAAAATAGGGGAGGTCGTCCTTGAATTCTGCAAGTCAGGACAAGAAGGGGCTTCTCTGGTGGGTGGCTTGTTGTACTTTTGACTCTTCCTGTTTTCTCAGAATAGGGATGGAGACAGGGTTTTCTCAGTTCAGTCTTGGAAATCAAGTCATACCACCTGGTCGCCTTCCTCCAGTTCTTCCCACATAGCTGCCAGATTCATTTACCTAAAACTGCTGTATATTTTATGTCATTGCAGCTTCCTTCCCAGCAAAATGACCTTCCAGGCAAAACCACCCTGTGTCTTGTATAAATCTTGTTCGTGTTTGGCAGAGGGATGAACTGAACGCTGTAATTTCTATATAGCATATCTGCTCTGCTTTTGGTCAAGTAGATTTTCGAAGGCGACATAATGTCTGTTCCTGTCTTGCAAATGTGCCCAGATGTTTGCTTCTAGTTGGGAGGTACTAAAATGTTCCAAACTCTGTTGTCTAAAATGCTCCAAACTCTTTCGTAAGCACGTACAAAAGAAGGAGAAAATATGGCCCTTGCCTATAAGATGCATAGCATCTGGCCGAGAAGACAAGACCAATGGATGTACTGGGGAATAATGAAGTGCTGAATCATAAAATTCTAACTTGTAAGGGGTTCAAGGTGGGAAGAGGTGGTGAAGCACAGGAGTAGCGAAGGAATGCTCCCTGCCTGTGATGCAAGGTGGGCCTGAGAGAATGGATTGGGAGGGTGTGGGTGGGGACAGAGGAAGTGGAGGACGGTGTGGGTGCTGCTAACAGTGTGATGGAGGCCATCCCAAGTTGAAAAGGAAAAACAACACCGTGCTCACTGTTTCCTTCCCTTCCTCCAGAGTTGTTATAGCAGTTCAAGGTCAGGGACCCACTTGACACTAGATCAGGGGTTCTCAACTCCCATTAGAAGCGCCTGGACAGCTTTGAAAGTGCTGTGTGGGGTGTCACCCTCTAAGATACCTATGTAATTGGTGTGGGGTGCAGTCTGGGCGTGGGGTTGTTTCAAGCACCCAGGTTACTTGAATGGTCAGTCCAAACTGAGAACCACAGTGCTGGACACTCCACAGTGAGACCCCAGGCTTCTTAGCCCAAGGCTTCTCAACAGGTTTTCCCCATGATAGGTTACAGGTAGGCTGAGGAAGGCCCACGGAGCCCAGGTGGAATTTTTTCTAGCATACACACACATACATATATGTATATATAATGCTTGTGCACAGAATAAAATTAAAATGAAAGGTAAATGTTGGCATAAAGTAAATTATGTTAAACTAATTCACAAGAGTTTTAAAGGGAAATGGTGTTGTAGGTTAAAGCTGAACAGATCATGGTGCAAAATTGTGCTTTGGAGGGAACACTTGTAACCAGGGAAGTGGTGCAAACTGATGAGAATAGGTTTGGGGATTAAGAGCTGCACTGATTAAAATATTGGGGGGATCACAGGATTTTTCATTTTAAAACTGCAAAGCAGGATTAAGTATATTGAGAAGGAAGGATTTTAAACACTCAGTTGGCTCATTGTTGCCCGGGGTTGCAGCAATCTGGCTCTTCCGTGCCCTCCGCCTGCCCGGACCTGCCCCCGCATGCGGAGGTCAGGAGAGCCTGGGAAACCCCAGTCGGCTGTGTTAGAGGGCGGAGCAGGGGCGGGTGGCCGGCAGCAGCAGCCCGCAGTGAACTCCACTCAGCCTAACCCCGCGAGAGGAGGGAGCACCTGGGGCGGGAGGTTCTCACGCTGGCAGCCACCAGACAGTTCAAGGGTGGAGGCGCATGAAATCACTCGACACGTGCCTGTCCTTTAGAAATACTCCTGCTTCCCTGAAATTCACGCCTTCCAAAACGCTGCCGCCGCCGCCCCGCCATGCTGCTGGGTCATTTGAGGTCCAGTTTGCCATCTCTTTCATGAAGCCTTTTCTAAATTCCAAAGGGGGTGAGCTCGATCTCAACCACTGCGTCTCTTAAAACACCTAGGATTTGATGAGTCTCGGTTACCTATGTACTTACCTTATCCCTATTATTGGACTATCGGGGTTAGAGCCCAATCTTATCCAATTAATAAGAAAGGAATTGTTATTAATCGTGTTAATATTGAATGCCCAGCCCTGGGCTAGGGGCTTTCACATGTGTCATTCATTCAACAGATAGTTGCTTCTTTCATCCATTTTAAAGACCATGTCAGTTTCCCTCAGGTATTTCTTATCTCATGCTCTCAATTACCCTGGAGTAATTTGTGAAGAGGAAAGTGTGGGTCAGAAAGGTTTGGAAATTGGTACAAATCACCCATTCTGGGTAGAGTCTGGGGGTCTATCGTGAGCACAAGAGACAAATCATTTGCCCTAAAGATATTTCATACTGCCCAAGTGCTGTTTTCCTACTGCATTTGTGAAACCAAACAATCCCGAAGAAAAAGAGCTAACTCTCAGCTTAAGTGTCACGGGGTTTCTTAGCTCTGAGTATGTGATCTTTCGTCTCAGCCTCTCCTCCTCCTGTCCCCAGGAGATCTCTGTCCCCAGAAGCACGGCTGATTCCATTAGCACATCGTGGGCACTTAAAGGACAGTAATCCTATTTTTACAGCCTTTATTTCTTTTATGCTAGTCACCATTTATTATATCTATCTGAAACGTTTAGCAGGAGAAGGCCACCAGTGTTCCATTTCTCAAACTGTCTGCCACCTCAGTTCCTAATAGAGGCAGTGATCAGAGTCCCTGTTGCAGCTGCCTTTGAAATAGCTGAAAGCCTGGCAGCCCTATTACTTCTCTGCCAGAGGCGATTTCTCTTAGGCCCATAGGGTTGATGCCTACTAGTAGAGCAGAATTCGTTTTTCAACGCGTTTTTGACTATAAGCTATTAGACAGTGATGCCTTCCTTACCCTCGGATTATAATCTGAAATGGGAATCCAGGTCTTTTAGGATTAAGGTTTGTCCCGCTGAAATACTCGGTGTGTGCTAAGCCTCTTTTGAGCTCAGTGACCTCATTAGAATTTAGATGTTGCAGCAAGTAAGTGCCAGGAAACAATTGGTAGGCTGGGTTGGAATCATAGACTTTAGAACTGAAGAAGGCTTCAGTGGTCACGTGGACCAGATGAATAAACTGAGGCCAGTGAACGTGAGAGACTTTATCGTTCCATACTTGGGGATGGCAGAATTGAGACCAAAACCAGAGAATACTGACTTTTAGTTCATGCTTCTGCCTCCTATGCTAGTGGTCCTAAAAATGGGACATGTATGAGAATCACCTAGGGGGCTTGTTAAAACACAGATTGCTGGGCCCCTCCCCTGTGTCTGGGCAGGATCCTCAGAATCTGCATTTCTAACAAGCTCCCAGTGATACTGATGCTGCTGGCCCAAGGGCCACACTTTGAAAACCACCATATGACATGATGTTGGGAAGCAAAATAAAGCTTGTAATAACGACATAAAGGACACAGCCTCTCTCTTAAGAACTTATAGTACAAGGGCTTCCCTGGTGGCGCAGTGGTTGAGAGTCCGCCTGCCAATGCAGGGGACACGGGTCCGTGCCCCGGTCCGGGAAGGTCCCACATGCCGCGGAGCGGCTGGGCCCATGAGCCATGGCTGCTGAGCCTGCACGTCCGGAGCCTGTGCTCCGCAGCGGGAGAGGCCACAACAGTGAGAGGCCCACATACCGCAAAAGAAAAGAACTTATCGTACAACCTGAAGAAAACATGGTCATGCCAGTTTATAGATGTGCCTTGGTTTAAGGAAATGCAAAATAGAAACTTCAGATGGAAAAGGCAAATTCAAAACTGAAGACTTGCATTCTCCCCCCACCCACCCCAAACCACTTCTCTGTGCTAGGAAAATTGCAATAGGCAAGACAAAATCTCTGCCCTCATGGAACGTATGGAAGGTATAGTCTATCGGGGCACTCAGACAATAACCACATGCCTCTTTGTAATATCAGGTGCATTGAAGAAAAAGCAGCAGCCAGGGGCCACTTTGAATAAACCTTGGCAAGAAAGGCCTCTCTGAGCAGGCACCTTCATTTAAGCAGATTCCCAAATTAGAATGAGGTGCCAAGCCTGCTCTTTTCTAGAACTGCTGTCCTGGTGGAGGGAACAGCAAGGCGAATGCTCTGAGGTGGGAGGGTACCTGATGTGCCCTCAGCGAACAGGGAAAGAGCTAGAAGGTGAGATCACAGTGGGAGCCAGGACCTCCTCATATAGAGCCTGGTGAGCCACACGAAGGATTTTGGATTAAATCCTAATTCCAAATACTTAATTTCTCTGGTTCATTTTTCTATGATTTAATATCATTTTCCCCCTCCAGAAAGATGTCTTACAAAAGCCATGCAACTAAAGTATAGGCGATTATAGGTATTTGGGAAATGCTGAAGCTCTCAAGGGATTATGAAAAGTTGGTTATTACCATGAAGTATTTCTGAGTCTCACTAACCATGGTGATCCCTCTTGTAAATAAAGGGCTTTAAAAGGAAAGAAGGGGGCTTCCCTGGTGGCGCAGTGGTTGAGAGTCCGCCTGCCGATGCAGGGGACATGGGTTCACGCCCCGGTCCGGGAGGATCCCACATGCCGCGGAGCGGCTGGGCCCGTGAGCCATGGCTGCTGAGCCTGCGCGTCCGGAGCCTGCGCTCCGCAACAGGAGAGGCCACAGCGGTGAGAGGCCTGCGTACTGCAAAAAAAAAAAAAAAAGGAAAGAAGGAAGATGTGGATTTCGCAGGGAGGAACTGCTCTTAGAGTCAGGGCAGGGGACTCAAGTCCTGATCTTCTGCACATTTCCAACCTCTCTGAGCCTCAGTGTCTTCCTCTGTGAAGTGAGGATGTTGGGCCAGTTTATCCTTCTGGAACCTTCTAACACGCTGGGATTCTGGGTGTGTCTCGTGCTGGTAGGGTTTGGTGTATGGGCGTTTCTTTGTGGCTTGACTGACTTGGGGAGTGAAACATTGGTTGCCGAGGCAGTGGACGGGACTGGAGAGTTGCTGGTGGTGGCCAGCCTGTGGCGTTCCCGACCTCACTCGGCTGGCCAGCTCTTTAGGTATCGGGAGCTGGGGTGCTTGTAAAGGGTGCAAGAAAGAGTTTGGTTTGCGTGAAGTTGTCTGGGAACGAATATGCCTAAAAAATACAAGTCTCCTGAAAGTAGCCTTGTGAGTTTGTGTTTCCTCCAGGTATGTGCTTCAGCTGGCAATCAGAAACCAGAAGAACTGTGTTTGTTGTTGCTCTGAAAGATGGAAGGAACTTTCCCAGCCATCAGTCACGGGCTTTTAAATAGTAATAGTTCAAATCCCCTTCGGGTTAAGGGCCTTGAGAAACATCCCGGCCTTGTCCCGAGGCATTGAAGGCTTGTACAACTTGCCGAGTGGTTTTGTAGGAAACAAAAGCTCTGTCGCAGGCTCTGTTTGCTGCAGCGCTTGGATTACACTCCTTTCCATTGGAGACCACTGGCGACCCTAAGCAGCCCCAGTGAGAAGCCTGTGTTTGCTTTTTGGCCAAATACTTAGTTTTTTTTAGTTTAAACTTTGTTTCTGAAAGAGCCGTACAGCTAGTAAGTTATATTATGTGGTATTTCACAATTTGCAGAGTGATCTAACAAATAGTGCAGTTTCTCAGCATGGTGTTGAAGGGCCAACTCTGCAGGCAGAATGCTGGAGTCAAATCCAGGCTCCCGGGGCTTCCCTGGTGGCGCAGTGGTTGAGAGTCCGCCTGCCGATGCAGGGGACACGGGTTCATGCCCCGGTCAGGGAGGATCCCACATGCCGCGGAGCGGCTGGGCCCGTGAACCATGGCCGCTGAGCCTGCACGTCCGGAGCCTGTGCTCCGCAACGGGAGAGGCCACAACAATGAGAGGCCCGCGTACCGCAAAAAAAAAAAAAAAAAAAAAAATCCAGGCTCCCCTACTTACTGGTTCTGGGACTTCGGGCAAGCTGACTGGACTCCTCTGTGTCTCAGTTTCCTCCTCTGTAAAATGGGGATGATGATAATTACCCCTCCCAAGGCTGGTTGGGGGATGTAATGAGTTAAAAACGTAACTAGTGCATTGTATTTCAACAGAGAAGCTGCCATTACTATTGATGCTGATGTTTTTTAGTTGCCCAAGTACGGTTTAGAGGTGAGGGAACTGAAGTTAGGTACCTCAGCCATGATGACACAACAGCAACGCAGCACACCCAGCCGTGGTATCCCGGCCTCCGCGCTGGGTTTCTGCTGGTTCTTCCTCTGCACCATCAGGATGCCATCCAGCTGCTGTCCTGGGGCTCTCAAGGTCATCTTGGTCTTCTCTTGGGAGTGGGAGGGAGGGAGGAGGAAGAAGAAGGGGGGTGGTTGGTGGGGGAGAGATCGGGAGCCGCAAAACTCTGAAGCCCAGAAACCTTGGGAACTTTCCAAGTGACAAAAACAGAGAAATTCCAAATATCAATAAGCAGCAGAGGCATCAAAGGATCATGATGTAAATCTTCAGGCCACTCTGCCTTTTAGTTACCCCTCTGTGAAAGGGCCCAGCTGAGCTTTATAAGCAAAGCTAAACATTGCCTATTATAATGAAACTTAAAACAGCATCGATTCCTTTTTTGTGGGACACATCCACAAGATTGCTTTCAAGGCTTAAGGGGATTACGTTTTCAGAAGCGGTTTGAAACAATAGGTACCTTGGTAAAAAGGATGGTGCGAGGTTCTTAACTCGTTCTCCATTTAGAGCAGCGCTTTGCAAACAGTAATGTGCACTGGAATCAGCTGGGAAACTTGTAAAACACAGCTTTGGGGGCAGTGATGGGGGGTGGGGTCTGAGAGCCTCCATTTCTAACAGCTTCTGGTCTGTGGTTCACTCTGTGAGTATCCAAGACTTTTAGGCTATTGAAGTGCCCTCACTCTGGCTGCACTAGAATCTGGACAGACACCCTGCTGTATCCCTGGGCAGTGACGAGTATCCTTGTCACTGGGCCTGGAGTTAGAGGGGTGGATAAAGGTTTTTATACCCCACCCTCCTCCACTGAATTCTGAGACCTGTCCAAATGAAGAGGTAAACAAGCCAATAGAACCTCTCATGAAATATATTGCTATTGACTCTTGAATGACATTTCTTGTCTTTAAGAGGAAAGGCCACACTCTTTAATTAGGTATAAAAGCCTACAGAGACAAAGCCAAAGGATGTTCTGAATTTGTTTTGCATCCACTCTTTTGTTCCTCTAAGGGGAAATTTTAGCTGATAATTAGCTGAAATAACCACCTCAAAGCGTTCATTAAGAAAGACTTAAATGTTTCTTCTGTGGAAAATTTAGGTGTAATTAAAATTCTCATCACTTAAAATTTGGCGGACAGTAACAAGTCCTGGCTAGGATGTGGACAGATTGGAGCCCTCATGTCGTTGATGGGGATGTAAAACAGTGCAGCAGCTTTAGAAAAGAGTCTAACATTTCCTTAAAGACGTCAACATGGTTACCATATGGTTCAGCAATTCCACTCCTAGGTCTGTACCCACTAGAATTGAAAACAGGTGTCCATGCAAACACTTGTACACAAATGTTTTAGCAGCATTATTCGCAATAACCAAAAAGTAGAAACAACCCAAGTGTCCATAACCAATGAATGGATAAACAAAATGTGATATATCCACCCAATGGAAGGAATAACGTACTGGTACATGCTACAACGTGGATGAACCTTGAAAAGAGGCCAAATGAAAGAAGCCAAGCACAAAAGACCACATATTGTATGATTCGATCTTGATGACATGTCCAGAATAGGCAAATCCATAGATACAGAAAGTAGATTAATGATGGCCAAGGGTAGGCATGGGAATGGAGAGTGAATACTAATGGGTACAAGGATTTTTTTTTTTTTTTCCTTTTTTTTTTGCGGTATGCGGGCCTCTCACTGTTGTGGCCTCTCCCGTTGCGGAGCACAGGCTCCGGATGCGCAGGCCCAGCGGCCATGGCTCACGGGCCCAGCCGCTCCGCGGCATATGGGATCCTCCCAGACCGGGGCACGAACCCGTATCCCCTGCATCGGCAGGCGGACTCTCAACCACTGCGCCACCAGGGAGGCCCCAAGGATTTTTTTTAAGCTGATGAAAATGTTCTGGAATTAGATAGTGATGTTGGTTGCACAACTTTGTGAATATCCTAAAAACAACTGAATTGTGCATTTTAAAATGGTGAATTTACGTACTGTAAAATATATCTCAATAAAAAGATTGAGATCTGCTATGATGTTTTTTCAGTCTTTGTTTAATTTGTCTGAATAGAATTATATTGTAGCATCATGCGTTTGTATTAAGTGGTTTATCACAGAGATCCTCAACCTGGGCACTATTGACATTTTGATATGTTGATATTATTGACATTTTAGACTAGTCAGATAATTGTTTATTGTGGGGCCTGTACATCGTAGGATGTTTAGCAGCATCTCTGGTCTTTACATGTTAGACACCAGGAGAAGCTACCCACCCCCAACCCTGTGAATAATCAAAAATGCCTCTGGATGTTGCCAAATGTCCCCTGGGTGGGGCAAAAATCACCCCCAGTTGAGAACTACTGGTTTATCTTTAGTCTTCCAACTGAAAGCTTAGATCCATGAGGGCTTTTTTTTTTTATTCACCATGTGTTTCTCAGTGCTTAGAACAGTGTCTGGCACGTAAATACCCTAGTATAGTAAGTATATGAGTGAATTAATATATTTAGCTATAGCAATTTATAAAAATATACAACTAGAGAAATATCGAAATTATCCCATGCTTGGGTTAGGTCTAATGCCCTAGAATTAACGTTGTCAAGAACAGTCTCTGTTTGGGGGCGAGGGGGGCCTGTTAATCAGCCTACGACTTTGCCTGCCCCCCTCACCCCAATCTGCAAACTGTCTTTATCTAGAGGTGTGTTGTTTTACCAGCTATCCAGGGCACGGGCCATTAAAGGCCACCAGCCATGCTCTTCATTAGTGGTGTGCTGACCTGGGGCACCATCTGCTCCCTAAGCCTGAGGTAACCCCACAGATGCCCATCTGCAGTCCAGACCAGCACCCACCAGTCACGGGGACTGCTGCCTTGAGGGGACTGCCGCCCTGAGGGGACCGCATTTATCAGTCACTGCAGAGGAAGGGAAGCCTACTCGCTGTCATTTACAAACCCAGGTTCTGTCAGTGACTAATCATGTTTTCCCACCCAACTGAACCCAACTTTCCACTTGAGTATCTTATTAAAAGTTGGCTCTGCTTCTCGTTCACATTCAGAGGCTAAATGCTAATGACTTGCTGCTGCCAAACCCTGCTTTGGGGATTATCACTTCTATGGAAGGCGCCGGAATGTTAGCAGCATTAGACAAGGCTGGTCTCAGATGGCTTTTTCTTTGGTCATCTGTGACTGTCTACAACTCTCTCTTTCTTGCTTTCCTCTTCCTCCTTTCTTTCCTTCTTTCTTCATTTCTTAAGCAATGATGGTTCTGACCTAATTTCTGCTAACCTGTCTTTTCTGAACACTGAGACAAATCCTTTTATTAAGCAACATGTCTCAGACTCTGTGCCTTGTCTTGTGTTGATGAGGCTCTGAAAATTGGTGGTATTTTCTTGGATGTTTACTACATGCTTCACGTTTTGCTAGTGCTTTTACATATACCTCATTGATTCCTCACAGCCCATTTAACAGGTGTGATGATGGTACTGTTAGCACATTTTTGTAAAGAGCTATTTTATTTTAGAAATACATATTGAAATATTTATGAATGAAATGGTATGACATGAGATTTGCTTCAGAATAATGGTAAGGGTGTAGGTGAAACAAGGTTGTTTTGCATTCAAGTTAGACATGGTATTGGATACAAAGCATCTCATTGCGTTATTATTTCTCCTTTGTAAAGTGCGTATCTTTTAAGTATATGTGCAGTAAAGTTCAGAGACGAAAAGATATAAGTGAGATTTGCCTCAAAATAATCCAGTTGTGGCAGGGGAGGAGGTAGGGTGGATGAGTTTATAGATAAAGTAAGATCTGTGGCTTTGAGTTATTGTTGTTGGTTTTCTCTTTGTTTTCTTTTTGTTTTAGCTTAAAAAAAGGTACTGTTTAATTCTTATCCTCTACTCATAAATAGGTCTTTCGCCTTGGCCAATATTTTAATAAACTTCTTTATGATGTTATTACACATGGCCTGAATTAAATAAAAAATTCATAGGAATAAAGCAACTAAGAAGTAAAAATATCTGGTTGTCACTTTTTAAATACATTTTTAAAAAACTGGATGTTTGTACCTTTTTGACTGCCTTCATCTAGTTCCCCTTCCCCCAATCCCCTCACCTCTGGTAACCATAAATCTGATCTCTTTTTCTATGAGTTGGTTGGTTGGTTGGTTGGTTTTTGAAGTATAATTGACCTACAACACTGTTAGTTCCTATTACACAAGATAGTGATTTGATATTTCTGTACATTCCAAAATGATCACAGTGATAAGTGTAGTTACCATCTGTCACCATACAAAGATATTACATAGTTATTGACTATATTCCCCACGGTGTACACTTCATACCCCTGACTCATTTATTTTGCCACTGGAAGTTTGTACCTCTTAATCTCCCTCACTTATTTCTTTCCTCCCTCCACCCCCCTCCCCTCTGGCAACCACCTGTATCTATAACTGTTTCTGTTTTGTTCTGTTTGTTCATTTGTTTTTTAGATTCCACATATAAGTGAAATCATACAGTATTTGTCTCTGCCTGACTTATTTCACTTAGTATAATACCCTCTAGGTTCGTCCATGTTGAAGCAAATGGCAAGATTTCATTCTTTTTTATGGCTGAGTAATAGTCCATAATATATATACATACCACATCTTTATCCATTCATCTATTGATGGATAGTTATGATGCTTTCATATCTTGGCTATTGTATATAATGCTGCAGTGAACACTGGGGTGCATATATCTTTTCTAATTAGTGTTTTCATTTTCTTCAGATAAATACCCAGGAGTGGAATTGCTAGGTCATATGGTAGTTCTATTTTTAATTTTCTGAGGAATCTCCATACTGTTTTCCATAGAGTCTGCACCAATTAACATTCCCGTCAAAGGTGTGCCAAGGTTCCTTTCCTTTACATCCTTGCCAGCACTTGTTACTTTTTATCTTTTTAATAATAACCATTCTGACAGGTGTGAAGTGATATCTTATTGTGGTTTTGATTTCCATTTCCCTGATGAGTGATGTTGAGCATCTTTTCATGTGCATGTTGGCCATCTGTATGTCTTCTTTGGAAAAATGTCTATTCAGATCCTCTGCCCATTTTTTAAGTGGTTTTTTTTTTTTTTTTTTGATGTTGAGTTGTATGAGTTCTTTGGTTATTAACCCCTCATCAGATATACTGTTTGCAAATATCTTCCATTCAGTAGATGGCTTTTTATTTTGCTGATAGTTCTCTTTGCTGTGCAAAAGTTTTCTTAGTTTGATTAGGTCCCATGTGTTTATTTTTGCTTTTGTTTCCCTTGCCTGAAGAGACATAGCCAAAAGAAACATTGTTAAGATTGGCATCAGAGAGCATACTGCCTGTTTTCTTCTGGAAGTTTTATAGTTTCAGGTCTTACATTCGTCTTTAATCCATATTGAGTTGGTTTTTGTATATGGTGTGAGAAGGTAGCCTAAATTGATTGTCTTGTGTGTAACTGTCCAGTTTTCCCAACACCATTTGTCGAAGAGACTGTCTTTTCCCCATTGTATATTCTTGCCTCCTTTGTCATAGATTAATTGCCCATATAAGTGTGGGCATACATGGCTGTCCCCAGTGTCTGTGTCCCCAGGGTGAGCTCCAGCTGCCTCCTGCCTCTCCAGGATCAGCAGGTGGGTCTGACCCAAGCTCCTTTCAAATGACTACTTCTGCCCTGGGTTCCAGAGCATGTGAGATTTTGTGTGAGCCTTTTAAGAGTGGAGTCTCTATTTCCCACAGCCCTCTGGCTCTCCCGAAAGTAAGCCCAGCTGACCTTCAAAGCCAGACATTCTAGGGGCTCATCTTCCTGGTGCAGGGCCACTGGGCCAGGGAACCCAGTGTGGGGCTTGGACCCCTCACTCCTTGGGGAGAAACTTTGCAATTGTAATTATCCTCCTCTTCGTGGGTTACCCACCCAGGGTATGGGTCTTGACTATAGCACATCTCCGCCCCTCCTACCTGTCTCGTTGTGGTTCCTTCTTTATATCTTTGGTTGTAGAAGATCTTTTCTACTAGTCTTCTGATCTTTCATTAATAGTTGCTCTGTAAATAGCTGTAATTTTGGTGTGCCCATGGAGGGGAGGATCTTTCTACTCTGACATCTTCTCTAGTCAAAACAATTTTTAAGGCTGAATTTGCCCTTATAAATATTTAATCTGATAATGTGCACAGAAACCTAATAGTTCTTCCTGTGGATGATCACACACAAAATACCTAACACTGGTATCATTCAAGGTCCCAGTAGGAAACAGGTAGCACTCACATAGGATAATTGATGGGTGGTTAAGAAAGGAACTGCTTATACACATGTGGTCAGATTAAACCAGCAAGGCTGGAAAAGCAGCCCTGGCTGGTGACAGTGGGAAATATTTCACCACCACTGCTGCCCACACCTGAAGAGGCAAGGAGAGAAATCAGTTACCAAAACCCAGAAAGAGCTGCAGCTGTAGCTTCGGAAGAGCTGGCCCACAGAGCTGTGAACTTCACAGAGGAAGTAGAGGAAGGCAGCCAAGTCATCCATAGAACAGCATGTCGTGTTCATCAGAGCACATTTATCAACGTGCAGTAGTGGCCTACAGTAATGCTTCACTGTCACATGTATCTGCAGTTTCAATCCCCTATTATTGTAGTGTGCAATCCAGAGGTAATCCAGGAAGCCTCGGAGTAGAAAAAATATAAATATTACAGGGGGAAGAGGGTCAGTAACTCAAAGGGGCACGTTGAAGAGCTTCTAGGTTGCTAGCAGGAGATACGAGGAAAGATTTTGGGTCTCTGGCCAAGTTCTGTTTCTTCAGTATCAAAGTAAAAGGGGCACGTTCCATTTGTGAAGTTTCAGCAGGCTATACAGTTACGGTATGTGTACCTTTCTTTATATATGTTAAACTTCAATCAAAACTTCTGTATCTATACATACTTTTATGTTTTGTGTGTGTGTGCATGTGCGCATGTGCATGCATGTGAGTGTGCTAATTACTAATCCTGGTACTTTTATCTTTAGCAAAAGATATGGCTGTCCAGATCATTTTGATTGAGTTCTCCCCGGTCATAGGAGATAGCAGAATGAATAGCTTAGAAGCAAACACAAAGATGTTAAGAAAAGAAGATAAATATTAATAAATATTAGAGCTTAATAATGCGGGGCATTTAGATTCATAGCCTTGAAAGCAGAGTTCAATAATTGAGGCTCTTAATGGTGATATCATGTCCTCAAGAGCAATTTAATTATGTAACATATACTGTTATTAAAACTGGGGAGATTTTAGGGCTTCCCTGGTGGCGCAGTGGTTGAGAGTCCGCCTGCCGATGCAGGGGACACGGGTTCGTCCCCCGGTCTGGGAAGATCCCACATGCCGCGGAGCGGCTGGGCCTGTGAGCCATGGCCGTTGAGCCTGCGCGTCCGGAGCCTGTGCTCCGCAACAGGAGAGGCCCACATACTGCAAAAAAAAAAAAAAAAAACTGGGGAGATTTTAGAAACCTTCCACTATGATTGAACAATTCACTGCTTAAAGATGAACTTTACTTATTGTAAAGTTAAGTTACCCCAACAATGCTGAAAACAGAGGTATTCTTGTAGTGCCTTTTAGGGAGGTTCTTCAGGTTAAGCCGTATTTAGTCAGGAATTCCATTTAAACAAGTCACCACGTTCCCAAGTCATTCCAGATGATCAGAGTTTCACTGTAATGTGTAATCACCTACAGAGTGAATTTTGACTGTAAAGAAACATTACACATAAACTGCTGCACAAATGCAGAAATAGTTGGTGTGACCAGAGCCAGGTAAGCTTTAATTTATCATTTTAAAGAATGTTAGAGCCAGAGGGACCATCAGATATCATCTGAGTCAATCCCCACATTTTACTGTGGAGGAAATTTAGGCTCAGAGAGGTTAAACTGACTTCCCAAAGATACATAGCTGACGTATGGCTGATTTGCAACCAGGACTGACCTATCCCCAATTGCTGACCTGCCCACCTTTACTCAGCCTCGTTCTCCAGAGCAGAGGTGCTGGGTCAAGCTGACTTGAGTTTGAATCGGTTTAGCTCTTGGATTTGCTAGTTGAATGTGACCCTGGGCCCCAGTGACAGGTCCTGTCCTATGAAAAAATATTGCCTGGGTATTAATTCAGAGGTACAGACACCAAGGTGCTGCATGGCAAGTATCTTGAGAAGTTAAGTCCCTAAGATAGAACTGAGGGTGGAGGAGAGTTGGGAGGCTCCTCAACCTCCTTCTATAGGAAGGAGGCTGTGAAGAGGGAAGACCTCTGCAGTGGAGACCTTCCTGGGGTTTTTGCCTTCTCAGCCTCTGGGCCTGAGTGCCCAGTGGAACTGTGCTTTCCTTCTGCCTGCAGAAGTGCACTTTACTCCGGGATCTGCGGAGATGATGTGCATTTGTGGGCTTTCTCTAATGCTGTTTGCACCTGACTGAGTGTAGACACCTGCCATCTAATGGAGATGGTGTTAGGACTCTCACCTCAAAAGGCTTTTATGAGAATGACAAGAGATAATGTATTAAAGTGAGCAGTTGGCACACATTAGCCACTTAAAAGTTGTGTACAACTGTTGTTATTCAGCTAGAACACAACAGTGGATTTGACCTTGATGCTGTTCAAGAACCTTGACCATTGTTTGACTTGGCCAAACTTCCCTTCATAGAGTGTATTACTTAAAATTAATGGCTTTGGTGAAAACACTAGACAGCAGAAAAAAGTTGATGAATTACTTCTTATTTAGGAATCCGATCTAGTTGGGACTCTGGCTATTCTTTCCTAAAGGGACAAGGAATGTAGTTGTGTCTTACTTTTTTTCAAGCTTTGTCTTTACGTTGGAAGACCTAAGGTCTAGCTCCTAATCCATTACTTAATAAAAAGTGTCAATGAGCAAATTATCAGACCGCTTTGAGCTTCCATTTCCTCCTCTTTAAAACGAGGTTGATAATAATACCTACCCACAAGATGGTTGTGGAACTTAAGTGAGAGAAAGTGTACACAAAGAAGCAAAAACGTGGTCAGAGATGAACTCTGAAGAGTGGAAATCTTCAGGAGATGATGTTACCTCTTTTCCAGTTTTCATCTTGCTGCTACAAAAGGACACGTGGAATGCCTCAGGGTCATGGTTACGCATGGCGTGGATGTGACAGCCCAGGATACTGCCGGTATGTAGTCTTTTTCTCTTAAGTCAACAGGCCAGCAAGAAAGTAGGTATCACAAAAGTGATACAAATTCATTGTGGAAAATTTACAATCTATACATATAAGCCAAAAGAACAACATAGAGTCTACTCCACTGACCAGGCTCTGACATGGTTTCGTTATTCGTGCCTTTACAGGTGTTTGCATCTTATATGTGGTTAGTCAATTAGAGACTGTATGCTTTTTATCCCCCATTTAAAATGTTTATTTTCTAAGATTACTTGTATGGACCAAGCACCTTTCCCTAATTTTTGTTTTTATGAATCATGGTATGAAGTGCTGAATGGAGTGAATTGTGTAGGCGCTTATTTTGTCAACTAGCTGAGTTGAGCTCTGTGGACAGAAGCCAGGATCCTAATGTGGACCAGCTGCCCATGGTCTGCACCCCTTACTGTGGTTTAGTGTATCTGAATCACCTGAGAACTGGAGGGGAGGAAGGGAGGGAGAGAAAGGGGGAAAGGAGAGGAAACAAAAGAATAAACAGTGCACGCGTGCGCACACACACACACACACACACACACACACAAACACAAACACAAACACAACCCCACACATATATACCCAAACTCTGTCTTCTGAAATTCAGATTCCATTGTCCGAACGTTTCCAGCCAATTGGTATTTTTTGTAAAGCTCCCAGGTGATTCTAATGTGAAGCCAGTGTTGTTAAATGATGATCCAGGCAAATAGAAGAGGAAGTGTAGGCTTGTCTTTTATGAACCTTGTTATATAGGAAGGAGCCCCTGTGGTCTCCAGCCTGGGATTCTACCCCTGTTGGCCACACCGAAAGATCAAAGCAGCTACTGATGCCTTTTCATTTCTATATTGTACTTGAAAATCTGTCTTCTAATAGGCTTTTGGTGGTTTTTACTGGAATATAACATCAGTCTATTTCATAGTCTTTATTTAGGCTTTTCATTAATCCGAAATGGATCACTTTCCCTTCCCCAAAACACTGACACCTCAGAGTAGTCATCTTGGGGGCAGATTAGTCAATCAGGTATTGTGAAAATATAATTATTTCAAAATATGGCTGGAAAACTGGTGTTTTGGAATTGTTTTCATAAAGCCTGTGGCATTAAAAAGAAATAATCTCAGTGTTTGGGAACCTTTATTCTTTGAGAATAGATTCGTTTTTTTAGGACAGGCCAAGAGCCACTTGAAGTCAAGTCAGGTAAATGAAGTGTCAACCTGGTAAAACCATTTTTGGTCAAAAATAGTGAGTGATTGAAGTAACCGAATGATTTTCCTGAGCAATGCCACAGAAAGCTCCAGAAAAATATTTTGAGAAATGGCAATACCAATAGAAGAAAGAATGGTATCCCTAAGTGACCACCTTGAAGGAAACACTAATTTATGTTGCTAATTAAAATCATCTTTAATCCCAAGACCCAGTTATTTTGTTTTTAAAGTTTATTGTTACTACTTTTAAAGTTGTACCACATACACTTAGAGCAGTATGAGTGGCTACAGTCGCCTTGATGAAACATATGTCTTCTTAAGTAGACAGGGTTTCTTCTCTAAGAAAATCATAATCTAGAAGAATTTTCTTAGAGTGAATATATTTGAGCTGTAATACAGTTTTGTTTACCTGCATGTGATGTTAAAAAATAGATTAGAGACAGGAATCTGGTTATTTCCATCATAACCAAACGTCTCTCCCCCATATTTTTATTAAAGGGAAAAAATGTTTCTTTAATACATGCTCACTGTAGAAAATTTGGGAAATACAGAAAACTACCAAGAAGATAACGAGTCCTTCTACTCCAAGAAGAAAAAAATTTTACTGTTTAGCTATATTTCCTAACAGATTTTTCTGGCACATTTTTACATAGTTGAGATCACATTATTAATAAACTCTAAATCCTGCCTTTAAAAAAAAAAAGATTACCATGATCATTTTCTGCACTAAAAGCTTTTAAGAAGCATAGTTTTTTGTGGCCATCTAACACCACGTGGGTAGAGTTTGTATTTACTACCAGAGCCCTCACTCAGTTTCTGAGAGCCTCGGGAATTGGGCAGTGAGACCTGGACATCCCAGTGCAGTTCCCTCTTCCTTGCCAGCTGAGATGACAGTGCCCTCCAAGAAGCTGGAGGGGAGGACTTCCCTGGCGGTCCAGTGGTTAAGACTGCCCTTCCACTACAGGGAGCATGGGTTCAACCCCTGGTCAGGGAACTAAGATCCCACGTGCTGCAAGGCGTGGCCAAAAAAAAAAAAAAAGAAGCTGGAGGGGACACTGCAGACCCATCCTGGATGCTTCTCTGGGCTGGTCCGTGGGAACTGCCACAGCCCATTTCTTTCAACTCTGATTGAAACTGGTAGAATCCACAGCACTTTGTAGCCCCAGAACATCGTCCAAACATCCCATGAGTTGGAAATGTCTCAGAGCTGCCGGTCACTTCCCTCTTGCCTGACGTTGTTAACAGTGAGGTCAGCACTCTGGTCCTTGGGCTTAATGTTTTACTTTAGTCTGAGTGAGGCAATGACTTCTTGTGATTTCTTGAAAACATGCAAAGAGAACACAGGAACAAAAGAAGGAAGAGCGGCATGGATAAAAGTGCATAGAGAGTCTGTTGTGTTATGCAGAACAACACTTCTCAAACTTTTTTCTGTTACAATGAACCAGATGAACGTGATGGCCTTCACTGCTCACATCCTTCCTGTCGGCTATATCACCCAGTCCCGTCTCTCCCTCTCAAGAACACGTATCAGAATCCAAGGGAAGGACAAGGACATTAGGCACTGTGCTTTAGTGGTCGTCATTTGCCCAAAACATTTGACGAATGAATGAATTAAATGGCTCCGCTCTCATAGGTGCTGTCTTTTCAGTAAACCTACCTGAAGTGTTGCCATATTATTACTAAGATATAGTCGTCTTCAATCCCAACAGCCACTGAGAACTCGTATGAAAACCTGTTACCATAAATCCAACTGCCCTATAGAGTTTCTGAAAAAAACATGCTTTCAAAATATCTCATTATACTGACCCTTTTAATTCTTTTTATCCACAAAGTCTACAGGATGATTTTAAACTGGTGATTGCATTTAAGTTCAGAAGCAAAGGGTTTTTAGCATCTATTTCTTTTTTTTTTTTTTTTTTTTTTTGCGGTACGCGGGCCTCTCACTGTTGTGGCCTCTCCCATTGCGGAGCACAGGCTCCGGACGCGCAGGCTCAGCAGCCATGGCTCATGGGCCTAGCTGCTCTGCGGCATGTGGGATCTTCCCAGACCGGGGCACGAACCCGTGTCCCCTGCATCGGCAGGTGGACTCTCAACCACTGCACCACCAGGGAAGCCCAGCATCTATTTCTTTATCAACGATCCTTCCACATAAAATGCTTGGCGGTCTGACCAGAGACTTTTTTTTTATTTTATTTTATTTTTATTTTTAGCTGCATTGGGTCTTCGTTTCTCTGTGCGGGCTTTCTCTAGTTGTGGAGAGCGGGGGCTACTCTTCGTTGCAGTGCGCGGGCTTCTCATTGCGGTGGCTTCTCCCGTTAAGGAGCACGGGTTCTAGAGCGCGGGCTCAGTAGTTGTGGCACACGGGCTTAGCTGCTCCGTGGCATGTGGGATCCTCCCAGACCAGGGCTCGAACCCGTGTCCCCTGCACTGGCAGGCGGATTCTTAACCACTGTGCCGCCAGGGAAGCTCCTGACCAGAGACTTTTCATAAGTGCTTTACAAACAATCTTAGGAGCAGAACAGTGTCAGAAGATAAGGCCTTGGGTATAGTACAGTACATCTCAATAATCGTTTTAGATGGCCTTTGAGGCTTAGGTGAGATAATACGTGTGGGCATCTTAGTGCCCAGCACACAGTGAGTGCTCACTGCCTTTGGCTCCTATTTTATGATGATTATTGCTACTTCATCCACATCACCTTTATTCTCTTTTACACATCAGGCTTTTGCAGAGGTTTCACATCTTAAAAAAAAAAAAAAAAATGTGATCATGGCCAAGCCAAACACTCTCATAGTACAAATGAGAAAAAGAAACTCCAAAACTGGCAGAAGCTCATGACTCATGTTTTTGGTTTGGGGGGGTTCCCCCCATTCCTTATTGCCTGTTTGCCAAACAACGCCTTAGGCGTATATGTAGCAATCAGCTGGGAAAGTCCACACCTAAAGTCCTAGCTGACTCTGAACAGGGCCTGTGTAATTGTCCAGCACCTCTCCTTGCTTTGTTTCCTCTTGTTCTTCACTGATGTAGGAAGTGGCATTTCTGTCTGTTTCTTTAGAAATTGCTTCTCCCAGATTTCTAGGCTTTTTTTTTTTTTTTTTTTTTTTTTTTTTATGGCTGCAGTTAGCGCCTGGGAGGATGAGATTGGATTAAACAGAAGCATTTACAGAAGATTGAAGAAGACCAAAGAATCTTCTGTTTGTTATCAGTGCTCTTCTGAAGCCTGAGCTTTCAGACTCCCTTTATTAGCAAGCGTATGCGTTTGACACAGTGTGATCCAGTGGCTTAAACAAGATAGACTTTTCTGTCTCTCAGTTGAAAGTCCCAAATTGGTATGGCAGCTTGGCTCCACAGCAAGGGACCCAGACTCCTGTTGGTCCACCATCCAGGGTGTTGCCTTGGTCCTAATGACCCAGGATGGCTCCCCCTGAGTCTGCATCGCAGTCACAGTGGGCAAGCCCAGCCCACAGAGTGATCTGTGGCCACACCTGGCTTTAAGGGAAGCTGGGAATTCTGGGCAGCAAATGATCCAATTAAAACTATAGAAGGTTTTGCTGTAGAAGGAGGTGGAAACAGATTGAAGGATGATGTGCAGTTTCTGTCACACTCCCATATCTTAAGTTTTCCCTGATTCCTTTGCACACAAAACTTCTTTTCTCATAGAAGAAGAGAGGCTTAGGAAAGTGAGAACTGAAGTATGGAAATACCATAATGCACAGAGGTCTCAGGAGCGGGGCACTTGAGAACCTTACTCTTTTCTAGGGTTTCAGGTACTGGTTTAGCTTTTGTTTGGATTTCTGGGTGGCCCTCCATTCCATGATGCCCCTAATCCCACTCACATATGACACCATGTGAAGACACAGACGGTAATATTCATCTTAAAATTCAGGCACTTGAGAGAATGGGTCATTTAAAATGTTAATTGCAAATTATAGCCCACTAAGTGTATTTCGTATTTTCATTTGGATTAAAGGCAAACCAAAAAACGATTGTATGATTTATAGTCCTTTATTTGCTGTTCACACATACGTATGGGATGTCAGGAGGGCCAGCCATATACAGTAATCAGCATAACCTGGCCATGAAAATATTTCAGGTGATACATCCACACACACAAAAGTCTTTTGATTCTATATAAAACAATATGCAAATCTACATTGTGGAGATTAAGAGATAATTCAAAACTCGATTTAATAGTAAGAATGGTTATTAGAAATCTCCTCTATATATGTATGTGTGTTTATGTAAAACTGAATTGCTTTGCTGTACACCAGAAACTAACACAACATTGCAAATCAACTATACTTCAATAAAAGAAAAGACAAATAAATTTTTTAAAATTATTTTTTATTGAAATATAGTTGACTTACAGTATTGTGGGGTTTTCTTTTGTTAACTTTTATTTTATATTGGGGTATAGTTGATTAACCATGTTGTGTTAGTTTCAGGTGTACAGCAAAGTGATTCAATTATACTATACATGTATCTATTCTTTTTAATAAATAAAATTTAAAAAAGGAAATACATCTTTTATACCCTGATCTTGCCCCTGGAACTATAACTAGGTGAATAGACTTATGCTTCAATCATTAAAAACTTGATGTAAAGATAAGCATTTCTAAGAACAGTGTTGTTTCAATATATTTGAAGTTGTAAATAAGAAACAAATTAATTTATACTTTTATTGTTTATATTCAGCATTCTGAAACTCTGGTTCTTAAATAGATATTTTAAACCTTATCTAGTCGAGCATAATTTAATTCTCTTTCTTTTTTTAAATGTCTCCATGTTATAATCTGGAACTCTAATTTCTCAAACTTCAGCCTTTTGGTGCTTGTTCGTCATGTCTTTGTGTCTTATGACCTCATCGGTTTAAAAATTTGTCACCTACACTTGAAGACTGTGTTCTCAGTCCCATCAGTAGTTCCTCCACTCTGTGAGTGAGTTCTTCTCTGTTTCAGCAGTGATCTTAAATCACTGAATAAATGGCTGTTGTCTGAGGTGGGTTGGAGGATGGTGTTCATGGCTACAACGGCTAGGTCATCCTTCTTAGACTCTTTCAATAACAGGATTCTTACACCACCTGGAATAGCCCACGACTCTTGACTTATAAATAGCCCTGGTCTGTTCGCTTATAGGGTTCTGCTGAGATGCACTTGAATTAGGGTTGCCCTGTTTTATTTTCCTATAGGGAAGTTGCTTCCTGATATTCCAGACAGATCCACAGCTGAGTGGGAGCCAGACGTATGCACTGGCTCGTTTCAGTGAGGTTCTGTCACTATAATATATTCTCTCCGGAAAATTTTGCATTTGGAAAGAGAATTTTGTTTTAATGGGAGCAGTGAGAGACATCTCACTCCAGTGTAATGTTGTCCAGGGAATGATGCATCATTTGAATTTTGAGACTTTTAAGTGAAAAATGCTTTTGTGCTCCTGGTTAGGAAAACACACCACAGGGCCAAGGAATAAGAAAATTTTGTTTCTCTAGAAACACAGCGCTTACTTCCAGGTATGACTAGAACACATTGGAGTGAAAAATAAAAGCCTGTTATTTATTTTATGATGAATTGTTTAAATCTCCCTACCCTCTTGTCTTTGGAGAACTGTGCCTTTTCCCAGTGGGTGCTATTTATGTAGAAGAGCTTTTGTCCACAGGGTAGACAGAAGTTAAGGCATTGCGTACACGACATAAACAGTCTTCTACTTACAATCAGGATGGGTTCCAGAAGTTCATCTGTAAGGCATTTGTTTAAAACACAGAATGTGCTTGTCCTTAGAAACACTGGTATAAATGATGGTTGAGGTCCAGGCTAACCCACCAAAACCTATTTAACGCATAATGTATCTGAACTCACTCTTGTGTGTTATACATCCTGAAAGGAGGGGGTCTCTTGCGGTAAAAGGAGGAAGGGGAAGAGAAGATCTTTGTCTTCCTGCTTCCAAGGGTCTCAGTCCCTCATCTCCTGACCTTCCTCATCCTCATCCATTTGGGAGGAGGTCTTGCCTCAGTGTTCCACCCCCATCAATTAACTCCCCTCACACATACCCAGAAAATCTCTGTGCAGCTACTCAGAAAAGAAGGAATCTGATCTTTTGACCTCACACATGCTTTTGTGCAGCTCACTGTGGTCCTAAAACCCTTTAATTTTAAATACGGTATTTCCTAGCCATATGATAACCTAATAATGAGTGGATTTCTGGTCAGTGTTATTATAAAGACTAATTCAGAAAGGAGAAATGGTATTTGGAGACTGGACCACCATATAAAAGAAGCTGTTCCTCTAAGCCAGGGGTTGTCAACCGGGGGTGATTCCCACCCATCCAGGGGATATTTGGCGATGTCTCGGGACATTTCTGATTGTCCCAGCTAGACGTCCAGTGGGTAGAGGCCAGAGATGCTACTCACCATCCTATAGTACAGAGGACCACCTTCCACAGCTTCCAATGTCAAGAGCAGTAAGGCTGAGAAACATGCTTTAAGCCTGTTCCAAAGTGTGGGTTGCTTACAGGTGTTACATTGGGGGTATCTTGGTCAAACAGTTTACAGATGCAGGATTTAGGAGTTTCCTAGGTGTATTGGGTTGGCTGGCAGTGGTAACTTTGGTTCCCTCCTTCCAAATACCACTCTGCAGACATCTGTAGTGGACACACCCTCTAATTCAAATTAACAAATGTGGATCGAGAGCCTATTATGTGCCAGCAGTGCTGCGGGCTCTTGGGATACAGAGTTTATATTCTAGTGGGCAGAGAAGAGCAGTTAAACATGAGTGTGTGTGTGTGTGTGTGTGTGTGTGCATAAAAGAATGAAGCAGGAAGTAGGGATAAAAGGGGTGGGGGAGGAACTGGAATTTTAAGTGGTGAGGTCAGGAAAGGTCTCATCCAGAAGACTGTGTTTCGGTGGCCTCCGAGGGAGGTAAGAGGGCAAGCTGGGTGGTTATCTTAGAGGAGGAGTAGGGTCCAGGCCAAGCAAAGAGTAATTTGCCAGGGCCCTGGGGTGGGAGCCTGCTGGTCTAGTAGGGCTGCCTCTAAGCCCCTCTTCCATAGAAACTCAATAGGCCCATTCGGTGGTAGCGGGTATAGCATTAAAATTTCCTAAAGTAATCTGGCCACAGAAACGTCAGAGAGTCTCGTGTTGTTGTAATGTCCTGTGAAGGGAGCGTGAAAAGATGCTACTTTGCTAGTGTGTTGTTTTTATAACCCTTTTCCTTCTTCCATGTAAGAACTTGGGACATCTGAACTCCAGGTAGTTTCCATACAGAGCTGGCGCACATCTGGGGGAGGGAGAAACGAGAGGTGGAAGTGGGGTTTCGTCGGGTGTTTGGTGTGCTCCCTGCTGGCTCGCTGGCTGCCTTTGCTGGGTTCCTGGGCCAGTGGCAGTCGTGGCCTGGTGTGACTGTTATGGACGTGGGGCGTCTGGCACCCGTGCTGACAGCTGAAAGCAGAACTTCCAAGGCGCATACCAGGAGTCCACCGCAAGCTTCTAGCCCAGAGCTTGATTGTACCCCAAGAGGACAGCAGCTGGCATGGGCTCTGAATGTCATCCAGGGGGGCAGGATGCTCTGTGTTCTCCCCACTTTTGTCACACTGAACTTTGCAGAGAAGAAGTTGAGGCCTCATTCTCAAGAGTAACAATTCCGTCTTTGTTGGAGAACAATTTATTTCCTCATAGTTGTGTTGTCTTCATTACAGAGATAAGAGATTAAAAAAAAATTTTTTTTTAATCCATTTAGGACACAGTGCTTTGCACCTTGCAGCCAAGAACAGCCACCATGAATGCATCAAGAAGCTCCTTCAGGTAAAGTGGAACACCAGAAAATTATAAATGTGTCATTTTTAAAATTTGAAAGTAACCTTGTGGGTGAAGGAACAAACACATACACACATACTCCTTCAAATATTATCCCAGAACCTGGGTTTCCTAAGAAGCTTCATTATAACCAAGGAGAAGATTATTTCCATAGCAGTTGTGCTGGTAGAGAAGGGGATCCTAATAAAAATTTGGAGTGTCTTCCTGGGATCCAGCCCTTTTCTCCGCTTTCTTCAGCTCTTTTTTTCTTATTGGAAGAACTTGTACCCTTTACATAGTCAGCTTGAAAAAGATTTTTCATGCTGTTCGAGATCCTTAGAATACAGGATCTCCAGTATCCTAGTATTTATTCTCTCTCAATCATTAGTAGAATGCAGCTTTTCTCGATAAGCAAAATTTCAACCACTGTTTCCTTGTATGTAACTTGATGAGCCTTTAGTTCTTAGTCTTTGTTCAGGTTCTTGGTTTTATTCTTCTTTATAATTTTAGGTCAACTCCCTGGTTTGATAACCTTGCCAGGAAGTTTATAATGATTGCTTAGGGTGACTTCCGTATATCTTTAAAGATGAATATTTCATGAAATCCCAATAGCAGTTTGTACAGTAACTTCCAGCTGTTGCCAGTCAAAATGCAAGCTGGCTGTTTTCAGGAACAGCACAGAGCAATAAAATATGTGTTTGGAGTAATGTCTGTTCTCTTGAGCTGTTGTCTTGGCCTTCCTGAGCATCGTTTGGGACCCAGCATCTTGCTTTAATTTGGCTTTGCAATTCTAATGCAGCAACATGGGCACATTCTTCAACTTGTCCTGGTCTGCTGATCACACAGCTTCTTGTCTTGCATTACCTGATGCAAGCTACCACCAATGCCAGCAATGCTTAACCTTAACAGGTCTTTGAAGTGAAATTCAAGAAACGTAGATCAACATCTGTGATGATGATGATGATGATTTTTATTCTGGGGTCCTCTCTATAAAGACAGTTACAATAGAACTTTTCTTCCCTGCCTCCACACCCATGGTCTTAACCTTAAATTTTTGTTTAACTTATTTGTATTTTAAATCTCCATTCCCATCCTGGCTTGGCTATCCAGACTTTGCATCTGGCTCTGATTTGAAGGAAGAATGAACTTGACAAGCTGGAAATCCTCATGGGCAAGGACCAGATATTCTAGCCTCTAATGTAATTTTATATCTGGTTATGCAAATGGATTGGTTTTCCCCTGGAATCTTTGAAGCCTTTAAACGGTTCCTTGTGCTGTTCTAAAATTAGGCCAAAACATGGTAAGCTGTAACGTGATCTCTATTCTTCTCACCACTGCAGGGCAGACAGACATTTCCACCATTGCCTGCTCTCTGCAAATTGTCTGAATTCTGCTCCTCTTTCTGGATAGTGGTTAAAACTGGAGGCTTTGACGGCCTCCTCATGGGCTGCTTACCTTGGGTCCTGCACCCCTCTGGTAACGGCTTCACTCCTCGTCTGGGCCACCCACGCCCTCCGTGATGGGGCCACTGCCATCTCGTGCCTCCCTGCACCCTGCGCCCTCTCTCTCCGGCCTTTTGCTCTTACTATCTGTCTGCTGGAGAGACTTCCCTTCTCCAGCGGCTGCCATTTCAAAGTTCCACCTCCTTAAGGCGATGGGCACAAAGAGAGCCTTGTGAGAGTCGTCACGTGAACTCTCCCCCACTCTCTCTTGTAGCAAGTGGTCCCTGGGCACCATGCACCCTGTCAAGCAGTGAGTGTTGACTCACAGAGCAGCCCCTATCCTGCTGGAGCTTGCCATCTGGTAAATGAAGACAGAAACACACATGCCCGATTGCACATCACTGAGAAGAAAACTAACAGAGTGCTGTGAGAGGGGAGTGAGGGGGCATGTTCAGGAAGGCCCCGGGGAGGAGGTGATATTTAAGCTGAGAACTCAGCGGTGCAGAAAGCCAAGGGGAGAGCATTCCAAGCAGACGGAACAGCAAGTACAAAAGGCCTGAGGTAGGAAAGTCACTCACTAGCCGGGGAGGAAAGAAAGCCAGTGGGTGGGCTGGGGGCAAAGCGAATGAGGAGCAGAAAGAAGGGCCCAGGGGGCTTCCCTGGTGGTCCAGTGGTTGAGACTCTGCGCTTCCACTGCAGGGGGCGTGGAGGCCACCAAAAAAAAAAAAAAAGGGCCCAGGCTGTAGCCTTGTGTGTCACGATGGGCAGACAGTGATTCCTCAAAGTACAGTGTGGAACTGTGGAGGACTTTGAAGTAAAGAGCAACACTGACGGTTTAGAAGTTCACTCTGTTTGTATAGAGAATCGACTAAAGAACTGAGGACGGCCAGGTGGCCGTCAGGGCTGTGCAGGTGAGCAGCTGTTGGCTCAGACCAGGTGGTGACAATGGAGAAAGAGAGGAGAGTAGATCGGGGTGTGTTTTGGGGACAGGATTGACAGGACGTGGTGGTAGGTTAGACGTGGCAGGAGGAAGAGAAGAAATCAAGGATGACTCAGTGGTTTCTGGCTCAGTGACTAGACCGATGATCGTGCTGTTGACAGAGGCAGGGACGGCTCGGATCAGGCTGCGTGGCGGGGAGGGGCAACCAGAAGTGTTGGCTGTGCTGCGTTTGAGACATCAGGCGGAAATGTGAAATAGGCTGTGGGTTGTCAAGCTGGGGGCTCAGAGATGCCATCTGCTGTGTACAGATGTGAACACTGGCTGGAGCCCAGCCTGTCTGGCTTTGAATCCTGGCTCTGCCACTTACTGTGACCCGAGCAAATTACTAACTTCTTTGTACCTCAGTTTCCTCATCTGTAAATGGGGGTAATAACAGTATCTAACTAGGATTGTCAAGAGCCTTAAAACAATTATTTGAATAGTACCTGGCACATACTAATAGCCAATACTTACACAGTAGTGTTGTCACTGTTAAGATATACACTCGGGAAGCATTGGCTTCTAGATGGGATTTCGAGCTATGGGTGTGGATGAGATTACCGAGGGAGAGGGCTTAGAGAAAGAACATCCAGGAGCCCGCAGTTTTATGTTTGGCCAAAGGGGCAGGCGTGGCCAGAGCAGTGGGGGGAAAACCAAGATCGGATGGGCCAGGCAGGGCTCTAGGGGCTGAGAGGAGAGAGTGTTTGGAGAAGAGGGAGCGGATTGCCGGGGAGAGGTTGGTGAGAGGGGGGGCAAGCATGTTTGCCGTCGTTGGAAACACGACGGTGGCTGGCCACTTGCATCAGGGCCATCCCTGTGGAGTCTTGAGGGCAGACGCCCAACTGCAGTGAGTCCAGGAATAAGTGGGAGACGAGGCAACATGGCTTGTGTGGGACAGTTCTTAACAGGAAGTTGGTTTTGTGACGGCGGATAGAGAATTAGGGCAGGAAATGGGGGGAAAGGTGGGATCAAGATGAGAAATCCTAGAGCATGTTTGTTAGCTGGTGGGGATGATCTGTTGGCGACAGAGTTGATGCAAGAGAGGGGAGACGGTCAAAGCAGCCAAGAGGTGACGGTTCACCTGTGTCGTGATTACTTGGAGATGAGTCTCCCTCCCCATGAGATCCTGGGCCCCTGGAGCACAACAGTTGGGACTTATTCATGTTCATTATACTTTTCTTAGGAAGTTGCGTCATACCTTGCAGGAAAAGGATGAACTGAATTTTTATTATACGTATTTATTGCTTTTTGTCTTACAGTCTAAATGCCCAGCCGAAAGTATCGACAGCTCTGGGAAAACAGCTTTACATTATGCAGGTAATTTTCATTCTCTTACTTGTCTTCTTCTGCCCTGAGGAACAGTAAGTGTTCGTTTTCCTTATTTAAGCCATTAACCTTGCCATTGTTACTCCTGATGCCGTTTTCTGTGGTCATTCCTAGACATCATTCCCATTTTCCTCAGTTTGCAAAGCGTGTAGGGTTTTACGGAGGAATACAGCTAGAATTCGTCAGTCGCCTGCCAAACAACTAGTAAAACTTGTCCTGGTTATTGTATTTTAATTAACGTGAGGTTCTTGTTTAAGAGATATTCATGAGCATTTGTAGATTTCAGGTAATGTGTGGTACAGATTTTTTTTTTACTTGGGGATCAAAAGGAACATCAATCAGTTTTATTTATCAACATTTGGTTTTACTATCTGTCACACAGTTTCCAGTGACGAAACATTGGTACTGAAGTCCAGGATGGTGAGATTTGCAAATTTCTTTTAGTGCTAGTTGTGGAAAAGCTAAGTCCCACGAAAAGCTAAACCAAAGGTTTGCCTAAAGGCAACAACTGGCAAGCACTGCCTTTAGGTCTGGATGACGCTGAAATTAAACAGTAATTTAAAACACCACTTACTTAACCATTCTGACATCATTTCTCTTCAATGCAACGTATGCAAGCTGGGTGGAAGGTGAACTTTTCCTTCATAGAAGTGTTTGATGCCCCTGGCTGTGAGAGTAGCTTTGTGATTGGCTGTGGTTTCTGTGTCTTCCTTCTCTCAGCGGCACAGGGCTGCCTTCAAGCTGTGCAGGTTCTTTGCGAGCACAAAAGCCCCATAAACCTCAAGGATTTGGTAAGTACCAGGTGACCACTAGAGGTGCAGATGGACACTGGTGTCTAGAGCACCATGGGCTACTTCTGGGAGTCACGAAGACCTTAGAGACCCAAGCATCTGGTAAAAGTCTGTTGCTTTCTGACCTAGATCCTCTTGTGCAAAACAGATTTAAGTATTATCCCCGTTGGTCCTTAAACCGTTAATAAAACGTTTTGCAGCATGCACTTCCTGTGTTTGTTTCTAAGGATAGACACATGGCTTACCATCAACCTAAATACTAATAAGGCTTAATTTCTTGATTTTTATAAATTAAAAATAAGTCTAAATAGAAGTTCTATTATTTTCTTTTTGCACCCCATATATTACCTTTGGTACTAGGGTTTTCCAATTTTAAAGACCACTTGTAGCCGACTTTGACCTTGCTGGGCTATTTTGAGAATAAACTGACATGTCTATTGCTCCTGATTATAGGGTTAAATTTCCTGCTGTAGCATGGGACTTGGCATGTGTAAGTTATTCCTGATGGGGACATTGCGAAGTGAGCATTTAGAATCTGTAAATAAATTCACGCTCCCTGAATCTCGGTACTTTATAACCAGAAAGTATTATAACTTCACAGAGATAATTTTCTAGAAATTCTGAAGTTCGACTTTGAGTGGATACTTAATCCTTAAGCAGCAATTGTATTTTTAAATATCCCCATGTTAAAATAACTGGATATATTGTAACTTTTTTTTTTCCTTTGCCTAAAATGACGGTCAACCCCATTTGTGGGGTATGTTCAAGGCAAGAGCAGAATAAGAGCCTCTCTTTCTGGTTTACATAATTTGAGTCCGACCCCACTTCAAACTAAGATTCTGGAAATCGTCACCTATAAATTCTTCTAGTATTTTTTTTCATTCGTTTCATACTGTAATGTTGAGATTCTTAATCCGTTTTACATAGTTTGTATGAGTTGGGATCTAAATTCTTTTTTCTAAAGGAATTGCCAATTGTTATAACATATTAAACAAATCATTCTTTCCATCAGTCCCTTTATCTAGTCATGTGTCAGTAATGAACAAATAAACTCTTAACGTATGTTTCGATACCTAGTAAGGTTATGAAAGGGTATGCTTTCTGAGAAGACGGTGGTGGCATGGCAGGATACTAGGATATGTGTAGTTCACTCAGAAGAAACTGCTTAGAGAGCAGTGCGACCTACTAATGCCATATGGAACAGCCCTTCATTTCTCCAGAACCATGGAGAACCATTTCTCAATAAACATGGTATACTTGCCTCGAGCCTTTACATACTTTGCATCCCACTGTCTCTCACATCATAGTCAGGCGACAAGCAGCCTGAGAGACTGACTCCTGAGGAAAAGCCCACAGTCAGTGGGATTCCAAAACAAGGGTAGTGTTAGGGGGCAGACTACTTTGATGGGTCACATGTAAGACCAGCAGGACAAGTCAGGAATAAATGTAGAAGGAATAAGGACCTTTGCAGTCCCGGCATTTGGCATCTAAATTAAAATCTTAATCTGAATTTGTCTCCTAGGATGGGACTATACCACTGCTTCTTGCAGTACAAAATGGCCACAGTGAGGTCTGTCGCTTTCTCCTGGATCATGGAGCAGATGTAAATTCCAGAGACAAAAATGGAAGGTACCACAGAATTAGAAAGCATGTTATTTCAGTGATATCCACATTCGGAGAAGCTTTCAAAATATCACAGCTGTATTTTGGATCATTTGTTTTAAAGCAGTTTTAATTTCTTTCTTTTACTGATTTCTGCCTTTTTGGATAATTAAGAATCTGTTTTGACTTAAAAAGTATTTTCCCCAGACCTCTGGGAGCATCATTGCTGACTGTGTCTGTGATGAGATTATTAAATGCTAAAATGAATAGGCCGTTTCCTTTGCCTTTTCATGCAAAATAAAAGTAAACATATTGGTTGTTTTTTCAAAACAGTCTTAAAATGTTATAGGTTCTTTAAAAAACTTGATTTGAAGAAAAGGCAAGATTTGTGCCAATCGTATTAAATTTCATCATATTTAGAAGATTATGTCTATGTTATTTGACCTAATATTTAATGTTCTGATTTAATCTGAAGTTTTATAAAACAGCAACCCAATTTTATTTTTGATAGCATTCCATTTTGAATTTCCTAGAAAATTAAGTGTAGTACAGGTTTAACTGCACTTAGTCTTCTTTCCTCTGTTTTTAAGACAAATGAAATGATTTCCTAGCAAAAAGTTTTCACATTTTGTGTACTAATTTTGTGTCTCCTCATTCTTTAGAACTGCTCTCATGCTGGCCTGTGAGATTGGCAGCTCTAACATTGTGGAAGCCTTAATTAAAAAGGGTGCAGACCTAAACCTTGTAGATTCTCTTGGACACAATGCCTTACATTATTCCAAACTCTCAGAAAATGCAGGAATTCAAAGCCTTCTATTATCAAAAATCTCTCAGGATGCTGGTATGTGAAAGAAAATAGCCAGTGTTGTTTTAAATTTATCCACTCCATTTTCCCCGAAGGTTAAAGGAATTTGTGCAATATATTTTATTATTCTTTTAAATATATTTCTGGAGAAAAGTAGTGTTGAATATTGTGTATGTTGTGTGTATGGGTGTGTATGGGTGTGTGTGTGTGTGTGTGTGTGTGTGTGTGTGTGTGTGTGTGTGTGTGTGTGTTTATATACCCTGCCACCCAAAGTGGATATGAGTCATGGTTCTTATAGGTTTTTTTTTTTCCCTCACTTTTCTTCTATAGATTTAAAGACACCAACAAAACCAAAGCAGGTATTTATCTTTGGGGATGGAGATTCTTTTTCATCATTGCCTGTGGGAGTTCGAACATGTTCTAATTAAACCACTCTGTGGTCCATTAGGAAAGTGATAAAGACTATGCTGAAACTACTTAAGGAGTAAAATATCTTTGGAATAAATGATTCATTGTAAGGTGGTAAATATTTTCTTAATGATTTACCCTATTTCCAAAGCATGTAACTTTAAACTTGCTACTTATATATTCATCTTTTTCTGAAATATACTAATATTTCCTACTGGTGTGAAAAGGTTTGATGTGATTTTAACTCTGAGAACAACAGTATTTTAACTTCTTGTAATATCACAGGAATTATAGAACTCTGTCCATAGCCATGTTAGTTAATGAAAGTAAGAGATTTAGCATTTTCTTTTATTTTAATTAGAGCTTTTCTAAAATGTCATTCATTTTACACAGATAGCAATTGAGAAGTTTACCCTGTTACTTTGGAGTTTTTCCTAAAAACGTAGTCACTACTGTTTATTAATGAGATATATATTTGGCTGTTTTATTTATTTATACATCTATGTTCTTGAAAAAATTATCATAATCAGCAAATACTTGATACTGAATTTATTTTGTACCAATTGTGTTATATTTATCCATAACCTTCAGAGATGAGGTTCTCCCTTTTTTCCCATATTTATGGTCATTCCTTGGTATCATCTGCAGAAGCTCAAGTCCCTTATATAAAATAGTGTGATACAGTTGGCTCTCTGTATCTGCAATTCTGGGATATGCAGATGGTTGAATTTGGATGTGAAACCTGTGGATATGGAGGGTCAACTGTATATTCTTTAAGAAAAGGACTGGAAGTAATGAAAAGGTCGGGGAAATACCACTGCTTTGCATTAAGATGGAAGCTAGACTATGAATGTATTCTGGGTTCTAAGTTGTGGTAAACAACCCCTTATTCTCTACTTTCCCAGTTCTCCATACCAACTTAATCTGGTTTTGTCTTGTGATTTTTATTTTCTTGCTTTAAAGCATGGGCTGCTAGAAGAAAACTTGGAGCATGCATATTACTTATTTTTATGTTGGTAGCAGATTTCAGATCTTGATAAAGTAAGAAATGCATGAACTGTTGAGGTTTTTCTCATTTGTTTGATGAAGCTATTTACTCAGACTTTACTAACCTAACTAACCCACCTCCATTCTTTGGACTGTGACAACTTTCAGCATGATCAAGTCTCTAAAATAAGCTCAGAGAGAAGTGGAACTCCAAAAAAACGCAAAGCTCCACCACCTCCTATCAGTCCTACCCAGGTAAAAATAAAAGAAAACCAACAATGAACAAACATATAACAACAAAGCCATAATTTTGTCATTTTGTGTTTAGGCCAAAAAGTACTGTTTTAAAATTGACCCTTAAATGCACATTTGAAATTTTCTGTAGTGGTTTTAAATTACAAATAGTGGTATGAAGAATTTTGATTATTAGTATGGAAATAATGTTGATTCTTATTTCAAAACTGAAGAATTGAACAGTATCTTTTTTAAAAGCCTCAAAATTCTTAAAATCTATGACAGGAACTTTTTCCCCAAGATAATGAGCTCAGTCTATTTTCAGAGCTCGTATTAACAGCTCTAGTAAAGTGGGGGAGAATGTGTAGCTGGTGAGGCGTTAGTTGAAAATGAATTTTAGTTGGTTTATTAAATGTTGTTAAAATAGATTTGCCTTTCCTATTACACTTAAGGTTGACTAATATTAAAAAAAACAGCTTTCATTTCTGAGCTTATAGTGATTACTGAATAGAGGAGGAAGCTTGAATATCTATGAAATGGTAAATAAAAACAGGCCAGGGTTTGTTATTAAAAGAATCATAGGCCATAAAAAGAATCCATATCAAATATTTGAGCAGAATCTCTCATCCAGTAAGTAATGTTAAATACGTTAGCATATTCATTAATAATATTCTCAATCTGCAATAGAAGTTTTATAAATTTTTAACGTTAATTCTAGTGAATATAGGAGTGAAATTCCGTAGTTAATTCTACTGGGCAAACTTTCAAAAAGTATTTGAGATAGCTGAATTACACTGAAAATATGTTACCCTTGAATTAACTGAAACTAAGGATAATTATTGTTAGATTTATTTGTATTGGTTAAATAGGCTAATTCTTTGGCACTGTAGAAGACTGAAAAATGACTCTTTATTGATGGTTTTCATTTTGTTTTTTTAGTTGAGTGATGTGTCTTCCCCAAGATCAATAACTTCAACACCACTTTCAGGAAAGGAATCAGTATTTTTTGCTGAACCACCCTTCAAGGTATTTCCTTTCTGTGTCCAACTTATTATTGAATTTTAAGATACATAATAGATTTGATTTAAGTTACACAGCATTGGGCAAAACAGAATATATTTCTCAGTCATTGGTTCAAACCTTTTCATCATAAAGCACCCTTTGATTATTTTTCCTAGCATGGGCTCCATACAAAAAGAGTAGCATGAATCAATTATATTTGTTAGCTAATATTTAATTTTCTTCATTAAAAAAGGACAAAGATAAGACTTTAAGATCACCAGTCATCTTACCAAATTGAGTTGCTATAATACTAATCAAAAAGAAAGAAATGGTTATTCTCTGCTGTCTTACTAAGAAGTAATTGTATATTTTTAATTAAACTTTTTACTGACTATAAAAGTAATATGTATTTATTTTAGAATTTTAGAAAATCCATTAGGTCTTATTCCACCTAATTCTCTAGACTTGTGGTTGGAAAGTATTTTAAGGAATGGGAGGGTATTTCAATTTAATATCTGTTTACCTAACAATCACTAGGAAATTGTACTTGGAAAGAAAGTAAAATTTATAATTGTTAAAATGAAATTTCAATGGCATCATTGTTTATTCTTTTCTCCCTTCTAAGAATTACTAAAAATGAATTTTCTTTTAACTTGGATGCACATTGATGTGGAAAAGATTCTATCCACCTATCACTTCCCTTGCTTTAACTAGATTTTATTAAAATACAAGGCAAGGAAAGGAAGTTATGCTCTTATAATTACCACCCTAGTATCTTCTAATATGATTATGGCTCAAAGGAGGCAATGCGTTCCAAAGAATAATATCACAAATTATGTCTTTCAGAAATAGAGTGTAAAAAGACTTTTATTTCTTTAAAAAAATCACAAAATGATAAAAAAGGACACAATTTAGAATAGCTAAAGTTTAAAAAGATTAAAAATACAAATTGTTGGTGATGATGTGGAAGAGTTAGAACTCTCATACTCTGTTGGTAGGATGTAAAATGGTACAACTACTTTGGAAAACCATTTGACAGTTTCTTGAAAAGTTCAACATACCTAACATACGATCTAGCCATTCACTCATAGATATTAACCCAAGAGAAATTAAAATATATGTCTCAAAAAATCATATACACAAATGTTTATAGCATCTTTATTCAAATATCCCCAAACTAGAAATGATCCAAATGTCCTCCAACAAATGAATGGATAAAGATAATGAGATACATACATGTAATGAAATATTACTCAGCCATAAAAGAGAATGAAGTGCTGGCCAAGCAGCATGATGGATGCATCTGAAAACCATCATGCTGAATGAAAGAAGCCAGGTTCAAAGAAATTCATCCCCTATGACATTCCATTTATAGGAATTCTAGAAAATGCAAAAAGGAGAGTAGTGGTTGCCTGGGAATGGCAGGGATTGGCTGTGATGAGGCATGAGGAAACTTTTAGGGGTAATGGGAATATTCTGAATCTTGATTATAGTGGTGGTTCCTTGGGTGTGTATCTGTCAAAACTCCTCAAATTGTAAGCTTCCAATGGATGTAGTTTATTGTACTATATATATATAGTACAAAATATAGCCTTTTTTATGATAAGCACTTGCCAAAAATGAGCCACTTCATTTTTAGCATTTGAGCCTTTACAAAAGCCCCTTTGCTGAACAATTCTCTCTCTTATCATGGTCTGTGGCTCATCTAGATAAAACATGGCAATTTCTGGCAAGTGACTGTATTTTGTTTTGGAATGAGAATCTGGCTTTGAAGGTAAAGAATTTTTCCAATATATTAATGGACAGAGATATTCAGGGATACAAGTTTAGAGGAAATCTTTAGGGGATTGTCAGTCCACAGCCATAAGAATTTTTATTCTCTTATAAAATTACCTTTATTTTCTGTGACAGGTCTCATTTACTACCATTTCCCTTAAAAATAATTAATAATAATATATTAATAGTTAATTTGTGAAATGATAAAGCTGAAAAGTGCTTCTAATATATTTTAATATATTACCCAGATAAGTAAAACTTCTATTTGACTCTGTCATGAAAGTAGTATTCACCATCTCAAGCTTTAGCACGTAGCCCACTAAGTTAGCTATTATGTAATTTTATTATAATCTTCAAAGATATTTGTAATATACTTACTGAAATTTCTGAAAAATATTTTGAGAATATACCCTCTGGAACCTCTAAGTAAAAATTGCACCTCGGGAGATAACTGTCACTTTTATTGTATTTTTAAATATCTTCTTTCCTGGAGATTCTCTGTTTTTCTAGTAGGATAGCACCAACTTGTATAAACTCAAGGAGGAAAATTTGCTTGATTCTTTTGTAGAGTGTTCCATTCAGGAATATTCTTTTAAGTCATTTTTGTGTTCCAGCAGGCTGAGATCAGTTCTATACGGGAAAACAAAGACAGACTAAGTGACAGTACTACGGGTAAGATGAAGGGGCATTTTTGTTCCCTTGACCGATCTCTATTTCATGTTCCTTTAAGAGAGCAAAGGCCAAGCAGGGGTACCCTGTCTGGGGAAGTCGGAGAACCCAGGGTGCCACCCTAAGGCTGCCAACAGTGCACAGCCTGGTACTCTCTACTTCAGGGGGCTTTCACCTAGATTAAGGAGTCCCTGAGCTTGGGACTTGTGAAATATATCTCTGTTTTCATCTGTTCCTAATTTAGCATTAGTACTTCCTTCAATTATGAATATAGGCAATAAGCCCCAGTGGTATTAGCAGATCAGTGATTCTGACACCAAGAAAATTCACAGATAATATCATATCACCTCACTGTTATTACAGATACCTTGAAAGATCATTTACAGTATCTCTGCTAGAAATTATGGCAGTTATTAGACCTGCTTCCATATCTTGTTATTTGGTGTGTTACAAAGAAGGTCGCCAATTACTGTAAACTGTACATTCTATTTTTTTTAACATCTTTATTGGAGCATAATTGCTTTACAATGGTGTGTCAGTTTCTGCTTTATAACAAAGTGAATCAGCTATACATATACATATATCCCCATATCCCCTCCCTCTTGCATCTCCCTCCCACCCTCCCTATCCCACCCCTCTAGGTGGACACAGAGCACCGAGCTGATCTCCCTGTGCTATGCAGCTGCTTCCCACTAGCTATCTATTTTACGTTTGGTAGTGTATATATGTCCATGCCACTCTCTCTCTTCGTCCCAGCTTATTTCATGCATTTTAAAACATCGTTTTGAGATGAGGTCCATAGGCTGTAAGCTGCCAGCTAGCGGCCCTCCTTACAACTGAGCAGCAGGTTATTTCTCGAGGGGAGAGCCAACTGAACACCTCCACGGCTGCCACAATCTAACTTTTCTACTTTTGATTTTTAAAAGACACATACAAAGAGTGTTAATGAAATCACACACTATCATATTGTCTTCACCAAGACACGGTTTAATTCATTGTATCGAGTCCATCCTGTTGCTTTATCCTCTAAGAATGTAGGATGGTATATGCAGAATCAATTTGAAATGTAGAGTAGATTACTTCAAAGGCCCCTTTTTGCTGCAGCATTCAGTTTCTTAGTCTGTTATGTATTTCATATGTGTTTGGAGCCCTTAACTTACAGAATTTAGAAATATTAAGAAATATTCCTGGCAGAGAACAATGTTAATATAACTGAACAGTTGTTACATTGTATACTTTAAAAGCCATCCATCATGGCTTAGAAGTAATTTTTGTTGCTTAGAATTACCCTCATGCTCCCAATCCCCTGGTTCATTCCAAGCTGACCAGACTCTTTGTCAAGAACACTCATAAAGCTGTGGTTTAGGCACCAGACATGATTAGTAAGCATTTCTATGAAGAAATGTCATTTTGTATCCTTCCAAATTAAGATTAAAGTTTTCATCCTTGCATTAAATGGCTTGAGAAAATTTTTAAATAACAGTAGAAATTTGGATCAGTGCTATTCAGAGTGTGGTCTCTAAACTGTTGCCAGTCTAAAATAACTAAGGAGTTTAGAGCAGAAAGTCATCCAGCCAAGCACACTGTTTTGTCCACCTGAAAATTTTTTTTTTCCGTAGGAAGACTTTCTGGATGAAGGAAGCAGTACACTGAGTGACATTCTGGAGGACGTTTCTTGTTTTGTCTCAATGAGAACTTTGAGTAGCATAGCTTTAAATGTTATTTCAGCATGATAATCAGTAGAATCTCAAATAGTTCTGGTTTACCAACAGTGTTTACTGTGGGATGCAGAGAAGGCTGTTTCATGCTGGGGTGGTCAGAGAATGCTTTAAGGAAGAGGCAGAATTTGCCATGAGTCTTGAAGGATGCCTAAGAGTTATCTAGCCAAAGAGGTGCTACAAGGGCAGTCATGGATGAAGAATTAAAGAAGCAGCCTTGTGTTGAGAATATAGAGGATGTGATAGAAGCGTTGAATCTGATGAAAATGGGATACTAGAGAAAAACATCAGGAGTTATAAGCCTGAAAAAAAGTAGATTGGAGCCAGATCCTAGAGGCCTTAATCCAGATGAAGGAATTTGGAGGTTATTTTTAGCAGGAGAGCAATTAAAACACTTGAACCAAAGGAATGACCCTATCAAAGTATGTTTTAGGAAGATTAGTCTGACAGTGTTGTTGGTACAGGCTACATTTTCACTAGAGGAGAGAGAGAGAGATTTGTTAGGAAGCCATTTGTAGAGTTACCAAGTATGGTGATGAAGTTTGAACTAGAGTGATGGATGTGGGAATAAGAAGTGAACCAGATTCCAGAGATCTTTCTGAAAGGATTCACAGAATGGGATGCATTAGGCATGGGAGGAACAAAAAACAACCAAGGTGTGGCACTTGATTAAGTGAACGGAAAATGTGTGACCAAATCCATCAGTTTTCAGATGTGCTTATTTGTATCCAGGCACCTAGTATATGTGTTAGGGAAACGCCAGTAAGGAAACCCCAGTACCTGAGAATTGCTATCTATCCAGCTGCAGGGGGCTTTCATTCATAGTCTGGACTAGGAAGAAGAACTGGATTGGGCAGAAAGTGAGTTTGTAAGAGACCAGAGAAATAACAGTTTAATTTTTTAAATATTATTTGATATTTCCTGTCTCTTTTCCAAGGTGCTGATAGCTTATTAGATATAAGTTCTGAAGCTGACCAACAAGATCTTCTTGTCCTACTGCAAGCAAAAGTTGCTTCTCTTACCTTACACAATAAGGAATTACAAGATAAATTACAGGTAGGTAAATAGATTGCTAACACGGTCTATTCTGTAGGGTTCAAGCTATTGGGTTTTTCAGGGTTAGTCAGGTGATATTTTGTTTTAGACATCGACATTAGTTTCTTCTTTTTAAAATATAATTAGCCTTAAGCATTTTATAGTTTCAAATTATTTGTTTCTTGAGAGAGTTTATTCATTAACTATTTTTGTAAATTGGTAAATTATATATAATTATATACATAGTATGATATATATGACAATATATATACATATGTGTACACACACATATATATGATTAGTCAGTTATTCACTTAGTAAAGTTGATCATTTAGCAGATTTAAGAACTTGATAAGAAGTAGCTGTATTAAGCCCATTGTCCCTCTTGGCAACTACAATAATATGAGAAACAAAGGAAACATTTGAGTCAGAGGCTCTTCAGCCAAAACAAATCTCACATTTTTAAAGTGGCACACATAATCTGTCCTAAGAGAGCACAGAAGACGCTTAGAGTCATTAGCCGGACTCTCGCGTCCCAGACCGTAGTTTTTCACGGGGCGAGAGGACGCGTGCACAGCGATCCTGCCGCTCTGCCGCATGTAAGGTTTGGAATCGCTCTCTCGTTGCAGTTGCTTCCTCATCTAACCCCACCTTTGGTGCCACTTCATTCTTGCCTCTTTTTTCCAGGCCAAGACGCCCAGGGAGGCAGAAGCAGACCTGAGCTTTGACTTTTACCATTCTGCTGAAACTGACTTGGCCCCATCCCCGGGCAAACCTAGTGAAACGCCTCCCCCAGACTCCAAACCGTCTCCATCTGTCTTAACACATTCCTTGAGTAAATCCACTATCGACAGCGATGTCAGGATCCAGCAACTACAGGAGATGTTACACGACTTGCAGAAGAAATTGGAGAGCTCTGAAGCAGAGAGGAAAGAGCTGCAGGCCGAGCTCCAGGCCAGAAGGACAGAGCCGGTGTGCTTAAACAACTCGGAGATTTCAGAGAACGGCTCCGACCTCAGCCAGAAACTTAAGGAAACTCAGAGCAAGTACGAGGAAGCTATGAAAGAAGTCCTGAGTGTGCAGAAGCAGATGAAACTGGGCCTGGTCTCACCGGAAGGCACGGATACTGACTCAGGCCTCCGCGAGCTGAGGATCACCGAGGAGGAAGTAGACGTGCTAAAGCGGGATCTCCAGAACGCACTGGAAGAAAGTGAACGAAATAAAGGGAGAGTGAGAGAGTTGGAGGAAAAGCTGGTAGAGAGGGAGAAAGCGGTGGTTATGAAGCCACCTGGGGAAGAGTACGAGGAAATGAAAAGCTCATATTGCTCGGTGATTGAGAATATGAACAAGGAGAAGGCATTTTTGTTTGAGAAATACCAAGAGGCCCAAGAAGAAATCATGAAATTAAAAGATACACTGAAAAATCAGATGACCCAGGAGGCGGGTGATGAAGCTGGGGACATGAAAGAGGCCATGAACAGGATGATAGATGAACTCAACAAGCAGGTGAGTGAGCTGTCCCAGCTATACAAAGAGGCCCAGGCCGAGCTGGAGGACTACAGGAAGAGGAAATCTCTAGAAGACGTCACGGCTGAATATATCCATAAAGCAGAGCACGAGCAGCTGATGCAAGTGACCAACATATCCAGAGCGAAGGCTGAAGAGGCACTGTCTGAAATGAAGTCGCAGTATTCCAAAGTGCTGAATGAGCTGACCCAGCTCAAACAGTTGGTAGATGCACAGAGAGAGAACTCTGTGTCCATGGCGGAGCATCTGCAAGTGATAACCGCGCTGCGGACCACTGCCAAAGAGATGGAGGAACAAATAGGCAGTCTTAAAGAGCACCTCGCGAGCAAGGAAGGGGAGGTGGCAAAGCTGGAGAAACAACTCCTAGAGGAGAAGGCGGCCGTGACCGACGCGATGGTGCCCAGGTCTGCCTATGAGAAGCTCCAGTCGTCTTTGGAAAGCGAAGTGAGCGTGTTGGCCTCAAAATTAAAGGATTCCATGAAAGAGAAAGAGAAGGCCCATTCGGAGGTTGCCCAGATGAGAAGTGAGGTCTCACAAATGAAAAGGGAAAGGGAAAACATTCAGACTCTCTTGAAATCCAAAGAGCAGGAAGTAAATGAACTTCTGCAGAAATGCCAGGATGCTCAGGAGGAGCTTGCAGAAATGAAGAGAGATTCTGAAAGCTCTTCAAAACTGGAAGAGGATAAAGACAAGAAGGTTGGTGAGACTGTATTGCTGTTGAATTTCTAGCTAGTACGCTAGGACTTTCAACCTTCATTTACTGTGGTTAACATTTTTACCCTTTGTAAGCACTAACCTATTGTGAATGGTCAGAAGCTCCACACATGACTCCCTCTGTCCCCAAAGCCACATTAAGAATAGTAGGGTGGGCCTCCCTGGTGGCGCAGTGGTTGAGAGTCCGCCTGCCGATGCAGGGGACACGGGTTCGTCCCCCGGTCTGGGAAGATCCCACATGCCGCAGAGCGGCTGGGACTGTGAGCCATGGCCGCTGAGCCTGCACGTCCGGAGCCTGTGCTCCGCAACGGGAGAGGCCACAGCAGTGAGAGGCCCACGTACCGCAAACAAAACAAAACAAAAAAGAATAGTAGGGTGGACATTTATTTAAAAAAAAAAATACTCATCTTCTACTGCTTCCCTCATACCAAAGCATTTTCACATGTGTGGTACATGTTTTCCCTTTAGAAATTATTTTACAGAAGCCCTGCCAAGTGCCAGGGATCAGAAGTGAACCCACCAACTGAGAAGCATTTGTGACCCATCTTGAACTTCTACTGTTGGAATCCAGACAGATTCCTCTGTCATATGAAAACCCAATTACTCCCAGACTTGATATTGCTTCCCTAAACCGCACGAGCTTTCCTCTGAGTCAGTATAAAAACCCTCCCCGGGCCCCATTTTCAAAGGTGTACAGGATAATAAGGCAGGAAATGTGAGGGGCGGGTGATTCGAGATGGGCTGGGCCGGGAGGAAGGAGGAAAGTAAAGGGAAAAGTGGATGATGCTCCCGTGCCTGGATCTGCTCTGCATTCCCGGTCTCCTGGGTCAGATGTTCTGAACGGCATTCATTAGAGCATTTTTTATCTTTTATTCCTTCATTATAATGAATGTTTCAAAAAGAGCTCCTGAAGCCAAGAGACGGGGTGGAGGTGGGCGATGGTCTTCACTACGAGGCAAGATGCCCGAGCTACCAGGGTTTCTAAAACTTATTCCTGACTGCCCACGTCAGCAATATGGAGCAAGACCTAGCTGTCTCCAAATAAGGAATACCTGAAATCCTGTTTCTGATTTATTTTTTCAACCATCCCCCTTTTAAGGGTGAACGAAGGAAATCCATGTCACAGCTTTTGTTACCTTCAGGCCCCAAAACACAGTCTGTCATTCGGGGGCTCTTGTCTGCATGGAATGGCCTTAGAGGGCTTTGTTTGGTTTGCCTGATTTTATCTGTTTTTATCGGATTTTATGTTTCATTTTATGGCTTTTCTTTTAAAAATAACAAGGGATTGCTGCAGTCCCAGAGGCCAGGAGAGGCTGTGTTCCAGGTTGAGAAGTAGGTGGAGTCCTGCTTCTGCATCACGTTCTTGCCTAGTGATAGAGCTTTCCTTTCTCGCCAGATAAACGAGATGTCGAAGGAAGTCGCCAAGTTGAAGGAGGCCCTGAACAGCCTCTCGCAGCTCTCCTACGCCACGAGCTCGTCCAAGAGGCAGGGCCAGCAGCTGGAGGCGCTGCAGCAGCAGGTCAAGCAGCTGCAGCACCAGCTGGCTGTGAGTGGGCGTGTTTCTGCGGCCTGGCGGTGGGGGGGGGGGGGCCGGGAGGCAGACGGCACGCCAGGGGGAGCGGGGAGCCAGCGGGCAGATGCCCAGCCTGAAGGCGTGTTGCGCTTCAGCGAGCAGCTGACTACAGACTTCTGTGATGGAGGCCAGAGAGGGAGCGGATGGATTTCTCAGTCACTGCCTGCAGTGCGATGGGTAACACGTATCAGTGGGAAGGAAGGGAGGAGCCCACGGGACAGTGGGCGGAGGTTTCTTGTTCGCTCTTCCACTCGCTTTTTACCCTTTCTCCATTTTTCTGCCGTGGTAGTCGCTGTCTCTGGCAGCGGTGAGAGCTGTTTCTTATTAGGGGCCAGGATCTCTGGTAGTTGTATGTCTACATGTCTGAAGCTGCTTCTTGGCCTCTCTCCTGATTTCACCCAGGAAAGCCCTTTCATGTCTGTATTCGTTTCCGATGGCTACTGTAATAGAGCAACACGAACTTGGTTTGAAACAACATGAACTTATTACTACGGTTCTCGAGATCCATACGTCCGAAGAAACCAGTTTCGCAAAAGTAAAGTCAAGGTGTCAGCAGGGCTGGTTCCTTCTCGAGGCTCTAGGGGAGAATCCATTTCCTTGCCTCTTCCAGCTTCTAGAGTCTGCCTGGATTCTTTGGCTCGTGGCCCCTTTCTCCATCCCCAATGCATATGACTCCAGCCTCTGATTCCGTCCTCCCATCTCCTCCTTCACCTTTGACCTTCTTGCCTCCGTCTTATAGGACCCTGGTGGTTACATTTTAGATCCACCCAGATCATCAGGATAACCTTCCTTTCTATCTCAAGACCCTTAATCTGCAAGTCCCTTTGGCCTTATAGGTCACACTCCCAGGTTCTACGGATTAGGACGTGGGCATCTTTGGAGGGCTATTAGTCAGTCTATCACAATGTCTGTAAAGTTTTAGTTATTGAGGGTATGTTACATTTTCCACGTGAAGGTTAGTCTGTCCTGGACTGTCTCTAGCTTCCCTTTACAAACAGGACCTGGATTTTGTGATTTCTTCAGTACAGACTCAATACCGGTGAATTCAGGTTTCTACAGTCCTTACCCCAGCTGGCCACAAAGTATAAAACCGGCTTTTCTTGTGTCGCCAGCTCTAGTAGAGCAGTGGAGGAGTAGACAGGGAAGGAGAAGTTGCTCTTGACTGTGTTTTGCAGGTCATTTTTCTGATCAAGTGATTATCACAGACCTGTAGATAAAGTACTAATGATTTATACAGTCATTCTTACAGTTATTCTATAGGCGTTTAATGAGCTTTTATGTGTCAGTAATATACAAGGTGCTGATGATATAAAAATGAATAAGACACAGTCCCTGCCTTCATGGAACATATACTCAATATAATGGCTTACCATATATTCAGTGTAGTAAGCGTCCATTGATAGGTGCCCAACGTGCCGTGGGCATAGAGAGGCAATGTGCTCACCCAATCCGGGTGAGTCTCTGAAGGCTTCCTGCAGGAGGCAGTGCTTGTGCTGAACCTCAAAGAGGTGAGCAGGAGGCAGCAGGGACTGGGATGTGGCATTTGGATGGCCCGTGGTAGCCACGGCAACCACAGTTCCAGTGGAGGGCTGGAGGAGTATGGATGGCCGAGGCTGGCTGCTGCAGAAGTGACTAAGGAGCTAGGCGGCTGCCGGGGCTGAAGAGTCACAGCAGGAGGCAGGGGAAGCCTAAAGCAGGTTTGCTGCAAAGATGGGAGATGGTGGTGAGGGAGTGGGATGCTTTCAACTGAGATCTCAGAGGTAATGACTGAGGCGGCTCTGACCAGAAGAGCGGGTGGCTGGAAGGAGGGACAGGTCATGAAGCTGAGGTCGAGGGACTGAGAGGCCGGGGTGGTGGGTGGCTCATCCACGTGGATCCTGAAGTCAACCAAGTGATGACAGAAGCAGAACCGGAAAGGAAGACGGTGATCAGAAGACAAAGCTATAAATGATGGGAGTGGAGGCAACCAAGAGGTGGGAGGAAACGGCACAGAGAGAGCTACCAAGCGTACCTTCTACTGTCAGGAACTTCAAAGACTGAGGTTTCAAAGGGTTTCCTTGAATAGGAAGGACACCTCGTATCTGACACTGTTGGGGAGGAGGTGAGACTGGCTACTGATAGACTTCAGTAGATGTTTAAAGTGACCCATATACGATAGTCCCAATTTCCATCATGACGTAGACAGAAAGGCCTCTTCTTAGACGAGTTAAGAGCTGAGTTGAGATCCTTGAAAGAGTCACTAGGAGGAATTGGAATTATAGCTCAACAAGGAGAAATAAAATCATTAACAGCTATGCTGAGGGACCATTTGAGGTTGGTGCCGTCACCCTGTTCACCTCCTTGGTACGCTGACAGCTAAATCATTGAATTCCCCAGGGATTATACACCACTGGCTATATAGAAGGTGACCAATAACTCTCTTTAAAAGAATAATTTTTTAAATTAATAAATATTTGGTCACTGTATACGATAGAAAAGTTGGAAGATACAGAAGACTCTGGAAAAGCTACTATAAATTAAAACTGCCTATAATCCAACCACTCAGAGACAATAACTTTGCATTTGACAAAGTAAATAGTTCCTTGCACTGTTTACCTTGTGTGAATATATCTGTATTCTTTGCCTGAGTAGGTATATATATATTTAAACAAATTCGGGATTATCATATCTACTTTTTACATGAATTTTCTTCTAGGGTTGACATACCAAGATATGAAACAGGTAGTTTTTTTCCCTGAGAATATTGACAAGCATTCCAAACTACACAATACTCTGAGTCCACAGCAATTCTGAAAGCTTCCTGTGCTAGTTGGTGGAAGGAATCACTGGGGTAGCGTTTGGCCGCAGCTTTCTCCTAGTTTTTTTTGGTTTTTTTTAAAGGTCTCCTAAGCTCTTGAACAATGTCAAATTGTCTCTTTCTAGGAGTGCAAGAAACAACACCAGGAAGTGATATCAGTTTACAGAATGCACCTTCTGTACGCTGTGCAGGTACGGTGTCTGGGGATCCTAAAGAGATACCACAGCAGGTCTTGCCCAAATGCCCATCATGAAACTAGTAGAGCAGATGAGAATTTGAGAAGACAGCTCTTCACTGGAAGGCTTTTTAAAACACCTTCTGCTTTGCTTTGGATTTTGTGTTGGGAGCCCCATGCCCTGTTAACCAGGAGGAGCCCCCTTTGCTGGGAGCTGAAGGAGGGTGTGGGGGCAGCCCCCCATCAGGAGGAGGGGTCTGGGTGTTCCTTTCCGGATTTGGTGATATTCTCAGAGCTATCCGTACCATCTCATTCCTGCAACTGTTGTTGGTGCTTTGGCTGGCTGGGCTCACATTTGCTACTGAGATGCCAGAAACCCTTTGCTGAGGAGTCTGGTAGGAGACCCAGCCTCCTCATCCTCCGGAGGAAAAAGAGCAGGGTCGTGTCTTTGACTCAGTTCCTCCTAGAAATGTGGGACATTCAACGTTTCCTTGAAGATCGGGGTGGGAGGGCTCATCCCAGCCAGCCATCTCCCTCCCCAGGTGAGGCAGTGCCAGGATTTAGGATCTGAGTGTTGTTTTGGTTTGGTTTGGTTTACACCTTTTTGATGTTATTTTTTCTAACGAGTGTTTTAGTTTTTCAGTGTTCAGCCTCCCCTCTACCTCTGTTGTTTTCTGCCTTTTGAAGTTCCTGTGGGGCAACAGCCTCTGCCCTTTATTCACCTCCTTCCTCACTCCCCCATGGTCCTGTGTGATTTGTGTCCAAGTCATGATATCGTAGGTTATTCTAATGAGTGTCTTTTGTTGGAATTTCCTAGGGCCAGATGGATGAAGATGTCCAAAAAGTACTGAAGCAAATCCTCACGATGTGTAAGAACCAGTCCCAGAAGAAGTAAAATGGATTCCTTGGCAGGACACTGGCCCCTTGTTGTCCACCTTTTGTTAGATCCGGAGTTGCTGGCAACCACTGCCATTGTTCTCATTCGTGGTATCACTGTGACCCTTGTAATAGAGCTTCTTCCCTTTCCAGAGGCTTCTTTCTGAGGATGGGTCCCAGGAGAAGACTGTCCTCCTCAGAACCGCTTAGAAACTTCGAAGCAGCAGAGGTGAAAGATGCCGTCATCCCTTCTGATTCCAGAGCTGGGATCATCCACGCTGGTGGCAGGCATCCTCCTTGGTACCTGCCCAGCTGAGGGACTTCATCACTGAGTGACACATCGATGCTCCACGCAGCCGTGCTTCCGTTCCTACACTCAGGCTGTGCTGTTCAGCACAGCAGTGTTCTTTTTGCCTTTGGTTTCCTATCCCCCAAACATGACTTAATTTCTAACCAAATTAGTATGGCACTAGTTATGAGCTGCATGCTTTAGACCCTTTATCGTGATATCTTGTGGATTTAAAAATGCTAATTCCATCTTTTTTTTCCTCATCTGCCTTATATTTCTCACCACCCTGCTTATCAATCTTATAGTTTGATGAGCACTGTTAACTTAAATATGAAGTTTTAAAACACAAGCAAATTGTCCTTAAAAGTTCTTTTTAAGTAAATTGCTGACATAGTGCAAATTTTCTATGCAAACTTGCCTCCTGCTGTTTGTTAGGCACGAAGCTCAGGAAATCCAAACATTTGTGTTCAACAAGGGATAGTAAATTGCGTGTTTACAGCCAAAAGAAATGCCTCATAGTTTTTAACCTCAATTTTTTTAAAGTGTTTTTTTTCCTCTACAATATTTGTATTGGCTCTTAAAGATGTTTTCATATCTAAATCCCTAAGTAAGTGAAATTTACATTAGACTATATCAGCAAAATATTTTTTAGGTAATCATGTTTAAGACTTTAAAAAGTATATAACTTTTTCCTCCAGGTTTTCAGCTATAGCAGGAGGTGGTTCTGTATTCCAGACTCAAAATGAGCTGCCACCGACACCCCTAGGCTTCCTGCCATCGTGTTCTCAGAACTGTAGCACGTCTCTGAATATAGTAAATCCTCTTTTACCCACTGAATATTTTGGAATGCCCCAACTCTACCAGCACCTGTAAATTATCTCTAGAAGGGCTGTTAGTACCAACGAGCTTTTCAACTTTGAAGCAAAAAATCCTGGTAAACATTATGGTGCCTAGCTGAGGTCTTGGGAGAAAACAGTCCTGTTCACTTTACTTTCAGGTTAACTTGCTTGCAGCTTCCCTTACAGCCTTGATCTTATTGAGAGATGTAAACTGAATTACGGAAATCTCTCAAGTATAGAACTGAAAGCATAGGCCAGCTCCGACAGGGCCGCCTGGGCTCAGAGGCCACTTGGTAGCACTGTGTTGGATGAGGACCAATGACAGCGAAGCAACACCCGCTTTCGAGCCTGGTGTTACCTTTCTTAAGTTGTTTATAGTTCGGCAATTTCGAACAGGCTCCAAAGAAAACTGTGAAAGGACTTTCTGTCACAGCACTTAAGAAAACACAAGACCATCCCCCTCCCAGCTCCACACAGAAATGCTGCAGAGTGTAAAACTTGAGACATTTTGTAGGACGCCTGACAAAGTGTAGCCTTTTATCTTGTTTCAGGATGCATATTTATTACAAGTACTCTGGTTAAATATTGAAAAGTTACATGCTGTAGTTTAGCATTTTGCCTTTGTAATTTACAGAAAGTATTGCAGAAAATAAACTTTTGTTTCATTTTGCATCTCTGTTGTTGATTTGGGGCACCTTCGTAAGCATGCCTGTACAGCTTCTGGAGTTCAGCTAACTAGCATTTCGGGGCAAAGGTTTTTATACCCTGTGTCGTGCTCCACCGGTGGCCATTGTCCACAGTCTCTCACACAATGTGTCATACCATTTCGTCCCCTAGCTCCTGGGGTCACCTTGAACTCTACCCCAAGCAACACCCACTTTTGGGCACTTGCATCACAGTTCTTTCATTTAAAATTGCCTCTCAGTTGATCTGCAGTCTTTTTTTTTTTTTTTTTTTTTTACTATTTAAAAGCCATTAGATTTTTTTTTCTCTTTTTTTTTCTTTGCTTTTTTGAAAAAGTAATACATACACATGGTTTTTCTTACATTATCCTATCACATTACAAGGTTAATTCATTCCTGAAAAAAACTCCTGTGGGGTGAATTCTTCCAGGTTGAAAGCATAATTAAAACACCAGATGACAATGAAATGGGTGCAATTATTTAAATAGCTAACACGGTTCTTCGTAACACAGCATAACGAGGCCATCTCCCTTCATTAAGGCCGCTTCCCTTGCTAACAATACGATTCTGCCTCTCTCAGCTCCTGTTGCCAAGGCAGACCATACATACTCAACTGAACCCTTCCTCACGCCCCACCTCTGGAAGAAAGAAAGAGGACAAAAGATATCAATGAAAATAATGCAAATAGTGTCTGAGGTTATTACTATTTTAAATTATCGAGTGTGCACCCTGAAAGGAGAACTCACCTCAAGAGAGGCCAGCCATTCAACTCAGATGATGATTTTTTATTTTTTTTTTGCCATGCCTCCCAGCATGTGGGATCTTAATTCCCATACCAGGGATTGAACCTGCGCCCCCTGCAGTGGAAGTGTGGAGTCTTAACCACTGGGCCACCAGGGAAGTCCCAGAAGATGATTTCTTGGTGACACTCAAATGAGCACTTAACCTAGATAAATACAAACCAGACTTCTTAAATGGAAAGAATTGCCTCATATGCCAAAGGCAGGGTCTGAAAAACTGTCATCCTGCAGCAGTGGTTATATATCATGGGATATAACTGTAGGATACATGAGATAAACTGAAAATAAATCTCTCCTCCTGATTCTTAGTTTACCACCCCAGAAGCAACAGCTGTTAAGTTTCTTGAATGACCTAAGACATTCTATGTCTATATGTACATGTAGACATGCATTTTATTTTCCCATTTAAAAATAGAAACTTCTGGACCATACTTTTTCCACTTAAAATATCTTGGAGATAGTTCTTTGTCAGCACACACATCCTTTTTTTTTTTCTTTTTTTTTATGCAGTATGCGGGCCTCTCACCGCTGCGGCCTCTCCTGCCGCGGAGCACAGGCCCCGGATGCGCAGGCCCAGCGGCCACGGCCCACGGGCCCAGCCGCTATACGTCATGCAGGATCCCCCCGGACCGGGGCACAAACCCGCGCCCCCAGCACCGGCAGGTGGACTCCCAACCACTGCGCCACCAGGGAAGCCCCACACATCCTTTTTAACTGCTGCATAATGTTTCATATTATGTGCTTTTTTTTTTTAAAACTAACTCCTCATTGATGGGCAATTAATCTGCTTCCAGTATTTTACAGCCCTAAAAATGATGTGATGACTATGCTATGTATGCATAGGTGTGAGGATCATTTGGATAATTTTCAAATTGCCCATTTTCACACTAGCTTCCATCATGTGATATAGTAATGGAGAGGATAAAAGTAGAATAGCATATGGGTCATCACAGTGGGTGAGCAAGAATGGCCTTTTTCTTCACATTGGTTACATAAGAGTCATCAACTTGTTTTTCTTACATAAACGTTCAGACTGACTCCAAAGCCTTTAATAATTAAACCCACCCATCTTAAGATAAACACATGATATGCCATGTGGGGAAAATGCTCCCAGAACATGTTGATGCACAACCTTTTGCCATGTGGCATGACTGTGGAATGCTGGGTGCTGACAGCAGTAGAAACCATCCAGCAAAGATGGGGGTGATGCAAGGTTTGAAAGGCAGACTGCAAGGCAAAGAGTGAGCCGGAAAAAGTAACAGACGGAGGCACTCACAGGAGCAAGTTCTGTTCACATGTTCAGGGCAGAGAACTGTCCAGCATTCGGGGAGTGTGTGGCATATTTGTGAAACAAAGGACAAAAGCTCAACTATGACGGTCGCCATAATTGGGCCATGGGGGCTGGTTGAGGGAGCAATCAAAGTGGGTTCCAGGAGATGGAAAGGCTCCCTTGAGGAGTAAATCCCCAAGAGATGGAGGTGAGTAGAAGAGAAGGAAGGAGACATTTCTGTGCATTCGGTATAAACCAAGCCCTAAAAATGGGAAGAAACAATATTTCAAGAACGGCGACCGGATGTACCAGATTATTAGTGGAGGATGTGGAGGGGGGAGGGAGCAGGACGCAGCCAAATAACGTAAGCTTTTAACAAAGGAGCGGGAAAGTGAGGGTTACCTATCTGTCACCTTCAGGTGTTTTTAAACCTATACTTTTATTTTTTTTTCAAAAAAAACCTTCTTGAGGAAACGTTAGTGAGATCAATACTTCAGTTTCAAAATCACAGTAAAAATGAGAGTTTGTTGTTCCAGTTTTGAATTTTTCAAATTTTAGGAAAATTTTTAAACAAACTGCAAAAAGATTTTACACTCAACACTCATATGCTCATCACCTAGAGTCAAGCATTAACATTTTACTAGACTTGCTTTGTATGCATGTCTATCCACTTATCTATCCCAATTTCCATCCATTAGTCCATGTTTCTTTTTGAGACATTTTAAAATAAGTACAGAACATCCACACAGGCTACCCTGAAAATTTCAGTATACATATCATTAACTAGGTTTTAGTATTTGTTTGAAATTATGTCTAGGTAAAATTTACATAACAATGAAATGCATAAATAGTAAGTGTACCATCTGATAAGTTTTGACAAGTAAATATGTCTGGGCAACAAACCCTATCAAAGGATAGAACGTTACCATTAGCCCAGAACATCCTCTCATCCTCCTTCCTTAAAATTAGCAAAGCCTGAAGGTATATAGGACAGAATCCAGGAGAAACAAGGCACACACATCCAGGTGCCCTCTTCCAGTGGAGTTACATGGATATAGCTAACTGTCCCAGCAGTGATGTGTGACAACACTTTGGAAGTCTGGCCAGTCAGATTAGCCCACCCAAGCCTGGGTATCCAGGACTTTACTGGGGAACTATCATCAAGGCTGAAGTACCTGCATAACAATTTCAGTATTCAGATTCCAGACCCCCCCAGAGCAAAGACATGCATTCATCATACATCACATTTTAAGAATGAACTATTTAATCGGATTTGTACCACTTGGCCCAAGATGTCAAGCATACAAAAATGTTCTTCTCAGAATATTCTAATGGATCAGAACTCATTTCCCAGGAGCCAGTCTGAGGCCATTCCTGAAGATAGGCATTTGTAATCCATATGCAGGTTTTGAGCAACCCAGACATGTAAATTAATCCTTTAAATCTATACATTTAAATCAAGTTAAACACTCTGGTAGGCAGAATAACACTCCCCCCAAAGAGGCTCATGTCCTAATTCCCTGGAATTTAAATAGTCTATGTTATATGGCAAAAGGAGAATAAAGTTCGCAGGTAGAATTAAAGTTGTTATTCAGCTGACCTTAAAACAAGGAGATTACCCTGGGTTACCCTGGTAAGGCCTGATGTAATCAAAAGGGTCTTTTAAAGCAGGAGAAGAAGTCAGAGATTTAAAGATGCTACACTGCTGGCTCTGAAGATGGAAGAAGAGCCATGAACCAAGGAAGGCAGGTGGTTTCTAGAAGCTGGAAAAGGCAAGAAAACAATTCTCCCCGAGAGCCTCTAGAAAGAACCGGTCTTGCTGACACCTGATCTCTAGGCCAGTGATGGTCATTGCAGACTTCTGACCTCCAGGACGAGGAGATAATAAATTCTTGTTGTTTTAAGCTGCTAAGTTTGTGATGACTTGTTACAGCAGCAATAGGAAACCAATATACACAGAGAGGCCAGAATCTCTACTAATGGGGAGTTCCTGAAGGTTACTCAGTTTATTAAGTGTTATTGAACACTAGTAATAAGCCAGGCACCATGCTGAATGCTAAAGGCTCAGTGGTGGATACAAATCTCCTGCTCACAAGAGCCTCACATCTGGTCAGACAGGGCCTGCCACCTAGCAGATACTCAGTATTCACTGGGTGGGTGGGTAGGTGGAGATTTAGATGGATTGCCCATAAGGCCCTGCATCACCTCCTCTTCTGCTGACCCACTCTCCTGTCTCTCTTTTCATTCTTAATTGAAACTTTTTCTGTTCTTGCACCCATTAAATTTGCGCCTGCCTCAGGGCTTTTGCACTTGCTATTAACATCTTACAACGCTCTTCTCAATATTTGTGTCATTTGCTCCCTTATTCCCTTGTGGTCTCTGCTCAATGCTACCTTGTCAGAGAAGCCCTTCTTAACTACACTGTAGAAGCCAGTATACCCCTCCCTCCCCATATCCACATCACTTTCTAGATCCCTTGCCTGACTTTATTTTTCTCCATGTAATTTGTTACTTCCATGTCAGGTGGTTCATCCCTTTCCCAAAGCTGGACCCCTTAGCAGGGGCCTGAGACTGGCTGGAGGAAGAGGCTTTCTCCTGATTCACACAAAGTTGCTGCCTATTCCCTAAGCCACCTGCCTTTTGCTAACTTGCAGAGATGTCATATTGTTTACTAGCAGCCCTGGTAGAATAGAAGCTCTAGGAGAGTGAAATCTTTGTTGCTTTGTTCGCTGTTGCTTTCCCTAATGCTTAGAAAGAACAGTGTTGGGCACATAGCAGGTATTCAATAGGTATTTTTCCTTGGATGGATGGACAGATGAATGGAAAAACTCAAAAGTAAATGGAGTGCCAATAGACTTGTTGAGTGTCACTATGAAACTGTGGATGGGATACCGTGGGAGCTCAGAAAGAAGGTATCTAACCCTGCCTTGAGAGGGTGGAAAATGTGTTTTAAGAAATTACACAGTCCAGGGACTTCCCTGGTGGTGCAGTGGTTAAGAACCCTCCTGCCAATGCAGAGGACACAGGTTCAAGCCCTGGTCCGGGAAGATCCCACATGCCGCAGAGCAACTAAGCCTGTGTGCCACAACTACTGAGCCTGCGCTCTACAGCCCATGAGCCACAAGTACTGAAGCCTCAGTGCCTAGAGCCCATGCTCCACAACAAGAGAAGCCACTGCAATGAGAAGCCCACGCACCACAAGGAAGAGTAGCCCTTGCTCACCATAACTAGAGAAAGCCCGTGCACAGCAACGAAGACCCAACGTAGCCAAAAAAAAAAAAAAAGAAATCACACAGTCCAAGAGAAAGTTTATTTGGATTTCCTTGTTCTTAGGTTTCACAGTCCTTGCGTTTGGAATCATTTGGAGCTAATCACAGTTGATTGGGGGTTGGAAGAGTCTAGAAGTACCCTATACACATGGTTCCTCTGTGTGATTTCTGCAATAGCAAAGCTTATGGTAATCAGGATCAAAGGCGGGTATGTGAACCCGCTGTAAAAGCACTATCCCCAGATTACTAGCATTCCATTCCAGAGTTCGTGAACAGAACTAAAGCACACTTACCGTTGAGACAGGGGGGAAAGGAGCAGTATACAAATGCTAGATAATAAAGAAAGGGGGCAGCTGTTGGGACGTGATAAAGACTGGCTGGAACCAGCTGAAAACAAGGTGGCTTTGAGAACAGTCCAGTCATTGACCTTTAGCTCATTATACCTTCATTGTAATCCTAAAAATCACTCTCTGTTATGCCATGACGGTTCCGAGGTAGACCATAAAAGGCCAAATAGTGGGCAGTGATCCAATTCCTGGGAAATCCCCACCCTACCCCAAAATAGCGAGAATATTCCTCCCACTCATTAGCCTATGAAATTACTTAATCCATAAAAACCTAGGACCCCAGGCCCCAGAACCACTATCACTTTCCAGGATGACCCCATGCCCTGGGGCTGCTCTCACTTTCTAAAGCAGTCTGCATTCTGCCTATTGAATGTGTATCTCTCTAAATAAATACCCATTACTTTCCCTTTACTCTGGCTTACTCTTGAATTCTTTCCTGCAAGAAGCCAAGACCCCTCCCTTGGCGATCGGTCCTAAGGACACCTGCAGGTCCCAGGATGTGACATTTCCCCCCCTGCAATGCTATAACTAACTTTACATTTGCAGCCAGGGTTAAGATGTAAGGAAAGAAAAAGTGTCACAGAGGTTTAGAACTCTAAAAGTCTTTAAAGTTCTCTTCATTTGATTTCTTTCTTTTTTTTTTTTTTTGCCGTACACGGGCCTCTCACTGTTGTGGCCTCTCCCGTTGCGCAGCACAGGCTCCGGACGAGCAGACTCAGCGGCCATGGCTCACGGGCCCCGCTACTCCGTGGCACGAGGGATCTTCCCAGACCGGGGCACGAACCCGCGTCCCCTGCGTCGGCAGGCGGACTCTCAACCACTGCGCCATCAGGGAAGCCCTTGATTTCTAATTTTACAGATGAGCTAATTAAATGGAGGTGGAGCCAGAGTGTTGGCTTTAGGGAATGGGAACTCAGTGACTGTTCTGGTACCACACGTCCCCCTCACAAGGATCAGCAGAGCAAGTGTTCAGGAAAGAGAAGTTATATTTAATACACTTAGAAACAACTTCATAGCTATTTCCTAGAATGACAGAACATTAAAACTTTCCATTTCATTGAAGACCAACTTGTAACAAGAATAAGGGAAATAAGTGTTAGAGAACAGGAAACCAGTTCTGCCCTTTTATCCCCATACATGTTATATATTCATATTAAATATTCAATATTATGTTCATAGAATCATAAAAATCTGTGGTTTATCCTCACAGAATCCTGGAACTGGACGGGGTTTTAGAAAGCAAGTGGTACAAATACTCTCAATGTACTGGCAAGAAAATTCAGTCCCCTAGGCTGTGACTTGCCCCAGGGCACACAGTCCAAAGCAGAACCCTGACATCCTGAAGCCCAGCCCAATGCGCTCATCATCCTTTCATGCTGAGGGTTCTTTTAGAAAACAGAGGATAAAAGAGGTGGGGTCTTTCTAAAATTTTGGCTCAGGAGCTTGAGGGTACAGATTTAAACTTTAATAGACCATCCAGGTTTTAGTTAAGAGATATTAAAGTGGGCCTTCCCTGGTGGCGCAGTGGTTGAGAATCTGCCTGCCAATGCAGGGGACACGGGTTCGAGCCCTGGTCTGGGAAGATCCCACATGCCATGGAGCAACTAAGCCCGTGCGCCACAGCTACTGAGCCTGCGCTCCAGAGCCCGTGAGCCACAACTACTGAGCCTGCGCGTCTGGAGCCTGTGCTCCGCAACAAGAGAAGGCCGCGACAGTGAGAGGCCAACGCACCGCGATGAAGAGTGGCCCCCACTTGCGCAACTAGAGAAAGCCCTCGCACAGAAACGAAGACCCAACACAGCCAAAAATAAATAAATAAATAAATAAATTTATATTAAAAAAAGAGATATTAAAGCAAACTCACTTAAATAGCTCCTCCAACCTAACTTCAGAAAGGCTATCTTGGCAGTCTTGGATCAACAGCAATTAAACTTCAGCCACAGAACTGGAAAGAACAAACACTGAATGTAAACACCACCTGTCAAGTTCTGGGTAAATATTTTCCTTCTTTTTCTACTGAGCCTGCTCTTGTTTGAAAAGGAGAGGGACATACCAGCTCCAACTTGACTTGTCACAGCCCCTAATTCATTGTGGGGTTCATGGCAACACCCTGAAACCCGAGGCTGCTTGAGCCAGTGATGTTCACTTGGTTATTAACCACAATTGCCCCTGTACCTGTCAGATCTGAGTTACTGTTACCACTGTGGGTATTTCAGGCCACTGAAGATGGGTAGGATAAGGATACATGGTGCATAACTTAGGGCTATGTGGTGTTTGCCAAATGTGCCCTCTACCCTCGAAAATATTCTCTGAACTGCTAATCATTAGCAGAACTAGTGGTCCATATCTTAAGCTACTCACTTCCTGCACTCCGCTCCCTTACTCATGCGTAGCTCTAATCTTACCGGGAGAGGCAACACAGACGGTGCCAGCACCGCCAATAGTTCTATCTGAGCCTTTCCTCGCAGGCCCGGAGGACCCGAACACCTGGGCAACTGTGAGGGTGCAGGGAGCGCGGAGGGGCACGCGGGGGGCGAAGCGTGTCGCCGAATACAGCCCGGTACGTCGTCGCAGCTTTAAATTGGTAAGGTCGTGGAGCCGGACGCCCCTTTCCATCCTTCGGTGGGATTTACTTCCTCTTCCGGCGTCGTTATCCCCGAGAGGTAAAGTCCCTTTAAGAAAAACAGTAGTGGACCGTTCAGCCGCAGCAGAGGGTAGTGTGGGGACGAAGCTAAGGTCGCCCGAGTCTCGCCCGCGGGGACCGTTAAGGCAAGGGTGCGGTGGCAGCTATGGTTTGCGCGGGTGGCCTGGGATTCCGCTGGGCCGGAAGTGCCCCTCGTCGCCATGGCTACAGGCGCGGGCGCCGCCCGCAACGTTCCGTTTCCATGGTAACCTCATTGTCTCAGTAGCCAGAACTCCGGCGGCGCGCGGGAAAGGTAGAGCTAGGTGAGCTTCTCTCTTCTGCAAGGCAATCTAGCGGCGCCTTGAACGAGGTCCGAAGAGGCCGGTACACTGAAGCCGCCGGCGGAAGCCGAGCCGCCAGGCTGAGGGAGCCGGGAAGCCTAGTTCTGGGCCGTGGCTCCTCTGCCCTCGGCCAGGTACGCCGCGTCACGCTTGCCTCTCGGCCGCCCTCGCCCGCTTTTCGGGCTGCGGCCTCTTCGGCCGGGGCACCGCCCGCAGGAAAGAAGCCAGGGGAAGCTTGGACGTTGCTCGGAATGTGGTGTTAATGTTTACAAAACTAAGGCGAGACAACGGCAGAAAATAAGGAAGCGATTTGCACTTGAGAGAGGGGGGCGATAGTGGTGTTACAATTCAGGGCCATGTGAAACCACATAGGAGCAGAATTTAGAAGGTTGAGACGTCAGAACCCCTCGCCCTGGCCACAGTTTTGAAAGTAGAGATGAGAAAGACAAATTAGTGAATCTTCCCTTCTGGTCTTTGGATTGTGGATGTTGTGGAGTCTGAGTCAGAGAGCTACTACTCGGGGCTCAGGTGGGAATGAGTGACCTTCTGCAGGGTGAAATGAGGAGGGCCTTGCTGGGTACCAATGTTCAATAAATAACTGCATTCGAGTTCGATTTGATTTAAGCGACAGGGATAGCCATGAGTGTTCAATTTAGCAAATAATTACAAATCAGATTTTTTGCCATGAGTTTCAGTCATTTCCCCCATCAGCTAATGACAGCAACCAAAATAGACGCATGTGTTTTAGCTCCTTAACTAGGATCACCTATCAAGTAGTGAGAGGGCCCAAGGGACACGGAGAAGAATTAACCAACAAATACACTGTTAGTAGTGAGAGCTGGTTACCTGCAAAAACAGTATCTGACTTGAGTAGAAGGTCATAGTTTTGTTGATTCAGGAGCTGTTAATGTGTTGGCTTAAGGGGTAAAAAAGCTAGGGGATTTTGGAGGTAATGTGAAGTAAAAATTAGAGGAAGGAAATTTAATTCAGGGATTTAATATGGCAAATGTCTTTAATTTCTGCTTTCCACGGTCTCCATACACGAGTGTGTGTATAGTCTATTTGTGGATTTAGGATGGGTTATATATATGGGCAGTTTCATTTTAATGCTAATAGCATCCAACAAAGGGAAAACAGAACAGACTTCTAAGCGTTTTCTTTCAAAGCTGACCTCACATGTGATTCTTGGTAGGAAGAAGATACGAGCCAGCCCCATCCGCATCCCGACTGTCAGCAATGACACCGACTGGGACTTCTGCTTCCATCTGTAAGTATCACACTCACTCAGTGGCCTGAAACATTGGGAACTCCACTTAAGGCAAACCTTGGTGAACTTTGCATGCATATTATATAGTAGAGAAGATTGAGCTTCTGTGTTGTATGCTAATAATGGTTCTGCTCTAATGTCCATTTGTACTTGTGCAACCTATGCAAGATGGAAAACAAATGTTTTTTCCTAACTTAAGGGAAATTTCAATTTTTTTAATAAAGATAGGTTACTTATAGCAAGATTGGTAAAGTCATGGAGAATTAAATATAGAAAAATTAATGAGAAATTGAAATTGTTTCATGAAATAAAGAGACAATAAGTAAATTAAAAATTTCACATCATAACAGCTAGTACTTATTGAGCAAATACTATGTGCCAGGCACTGTTCTAAGTACTTATGCATATTAACGCAACTAATTCCCCCAAAACCCTGTGAGGGAGGTACTATAATTACCCCATTTTTTTAGATAAGGAATATGAATTAAAGAGAGGTTAGGCAATTTGCTCGAAGTCACACAGCTAGTAAATGCTATTCAAACTGGGCAGTCTGACTCCAGAGTCCATTCTTTAACCACTACTGTATACCAGGGTTTCTCAACCTCGACACTATTGACATTTTGGATCCGATAATTCTTTGTTGTGAGGGCTGTCCTGTGCATTGTAGCATCCCTGGTCTCTACCTATGAGATGTCAGTAGCACTGTCCCAGTTGTGACAAGCCAAGATATCTCCAGACATTGCCAAATGTCCCCTAGGAGCAATATAACCCTTGGTTGAGACCCATTGCTCTATACCAATGCTATCAAGTAGAAATATAATGCAAGCCACAAATGTAATATTAAATTTTTAAGTAGCCATATTAAAAAATAAAAATAAACAGGTAAATTTAATTTTAACACCATATTTATTTATCTCAATATATCTAAAATATTACATAACGTAATTCATGAAATATTTTTTTCTTCAATTAAATCTTTGAATTTCGGTGTGTGTTTTACACCTGCAGCAGATCTCAATTCAGACCAGACACATTTCACATGCTTAATAGCCACATGAGACTAGTAGTTAACGTATTAGTGTAATTCTGTACCAGCTCATAAAATATCTTAAGGTTAAGGGTTATACAAATATAAAATTGAAGTTAAAAATGCAGAGTTTACAGTAGAGTATCTTGGAAAGAATCAGATAATTCGGGCCTCCCTGGTGGCGCAGTGGTTAAGAGTCCGCCTGCCGATGCAGGGGATACGGGTTCGTGCCCCGGTCTGGGAGGATCCCATATGCCGCGGAGCGGCTGGGCCCGTGAGCCATGGCCGCTGGGCCTGCGCATCCGGAGCCTGTGCTCCGCAACGGGAGAGGCCACAACAGTGAGAGGCCCACATACCGCAAAAAGAAAAAAAAAAAAAAAAAAAAAAAGAATCAGATAATTCATATTTAATTTTACTAGTCAGAATTCACATTTATGATGGCAACATGTAGAATAAGTTAGAAACCTAGCAGATCTTTCATTTAACTGGCCTAATTTTTTTATTCCGACTATCCTTCCAGATCTAACTGGTCAATATTCTCCAGGCATGTTTCTTGCCTTTCATAGCAAAATGTTCAAAGCTAGTTCAGGGCTTGGCAGTCTCAAGTCATTTGTCAAGACCTCAATGTTTCTACTTCCTTTGAGGCCCTGCTGTTGAAGCTTGCTCCCTTTGGTCTCAGCTTAATTTCATTCAAGGCTGAAATTTAAATATTTAGGGCTTATAATTTTTTTTAAAATATTTATTTAAATTTATTTGTTTGCTTATTTATTTTTGGCTGCATTGGGTCTTCGTTGTGTCACACGGGCTTTCTCTAGTCGTGGCGAGCGGGGGCTACTCTTCGTTGAGATGCGCTGGCTTCTCGCTGCAGTGGCTTCTCTTGTTGTGGAGCACGGGCTCTAGGCGCGTGGGCTTCAGTAATTGTGGCACATGGGCTCAGTAATTGTGGCTTGTGGGCTCTAGAGCACAGGCTCGGTAGTTGTGGCACACGGGCTTAGTTGCTCCGCTGCATGTGGGATCTTCCCGGACCAGGACTTGAACCCTTATCCCCTGCATTGGCAGGCAGATTCTTAACCACTGTGCCACCAGGGAAGCCCCTGGGGCTTATAATTTTTAATATCCAAAATTAGTAATCTCTTTGGTGACCCCAAAAGATTGAACTTCTGCTTCAGGTGGGTGAAATATGCGGCCTAAGCAAAGCCTTCTATTGAGTGACTAAGCTTTCTTTCTGTGAGTTTTCTTGAGTTATGATCTCTTGTCACAGATTTCCTTCACCTTCAGTCTTTTTCAGGTATCCTAAAGACTTTACACTTTCTTTGTCCATTCATTTCTTCATTATTTAACCAACCATTACTTGTTTTTACTGTGAGCCAGGTATCAGGGTTTCTTAGAAACAAATGAGACTCAGCCCTAGCCCTGGTGGAGTTAACTGGCTAGGAAGCAAAGAAGACTCCGAAACAAAAACAGATTTTGAAAATGAGACTGTTGTGTGATTTGCACTATAGTAGAAGTTAGAGAAGACTTTTGCAAGCCCTGTAGAGGGTGTTTCTACTGCTACTCCAGTGCTAGACTTCCAGCAGAGGTGACATTCGAGTTGGAGGAGGAGTACGGAATTCACTAGGCAGAAAACAGGCAAGTTTAGCACCTGTCTTCTGATTACAGTGCCGCCAGCCTTCCCTGGCTTTTCCATTGAATTTGCATGTCTTCTGAAAACACACTTCTGTTTGTGGGCAGAAGGCAGTCCTGCTGGGCCCTGGGCTTGGGCCTGAAGAAATGTTGCTATCCTTCAGACCTACTTGAGAATGGACTTGAGGATATGGGGAGGGGGAAGGGTAAGCTGTGTCAAAGCGAGAGAGAGGCATGGACATACATATACTACCAAACGTAAGGTAGATAGCTAGTGAGAAGCAGCCGCATAGCATAGGGAGATCAGATCGGTGCTTTGTGACCGCCTGGAGGGGTGGGATAGGGAGGGTGGGAGGGAAGGAGACGCAAGAGGGAAGGGATATGGGAACAGATGTATATGTATAACTGATTCACTTTGTTATAAAGCAGAAACTAACACACCATGTGAATCAATTATACTCCAATAAAGTTGTAAAAAAAAAAAAAAAGAAAGAAATGTTGCTGTCCTGTCCACATAACCTGGTTTGCCCACATGCCTAAATAAATATAGGTTATTTAGAACAGGACTCTGGATGGATATTAGGATGTCATTTATTCTAACCTTGTGTAAAAGGTTACGCTTGACATTTATTTTCCTTCTAAATTTTCCTCTTTTTTTCTTACAATGAACATTCATTACTTATCTAATCAGTAGAAAAGGAAGATAAATTTTATTTTAAAAACTATACAGTGGTTGAACTTTTAAAAGCTATCGTGAATACAAAGGTGATTCCTTTGGGGGAACTTATTAATAATTAAAATTTCTGTTGTTGCTCTTAATATCTTAGAATTCTATTTCTTCTGGATCACTTTATGATGTCTCTGGTAGAGTTAGGATATGGTTATCTTTTTTGTTATATAAGATTAACTCTTTGGGCTTTTATCTTTATCATACCAATTACCCATTCATAATTATGTTCAGCATCATAGTCTGAGATCTGCATGGTGTGTGTGTGTGTGTGTGTGTGTTTGTGTCTGTGTGTGTCTGTGTGTGTAAGGGGGTGGGCAGGGGGTGCTGGGGAAGAGGGAGATTTTCAACCCACTCAGCTCTTTCTCAAACACGTTTGTTTTTTTGTTTTGTTTTTTCTAACATATTTGAGAAGGCCATTTCTCTTCTGAATCTGCACTTGACCCAGTGTGGGTTCCCTCCCCTCTCCTTGGTGGGACCACATCCTCTTTAGTTACTATTTATGTTGAAGCTTTTAAGAAATATGAAAGAGGACACGTGAAGTTCTGACCTCAAAATGTTCCCTTTACCTTATTTCATTATGTCCATTTTCCCCCCTCGTTTGGATCAGAATTTTAGAACATCAAGGATCTTGGAGATCTTCCAATTCAACATCCTCAAGTCATGGAGCTCATAAAATAAGAATAGCTAATGTTAAAAGCGCACTTACTAAATAGCAGGCTATGCTAAGTGATTTATGAGTATTATCTGATTTAATCCCATAACCTCATCAGGTGGGTATTCATATTGACTTCATTTTACAGTGAAGCAAACCAGTAACTTACTTAAGGTCATATGGTTGGTAAGCAGCAGGGCTGCGACTCTGCCATGGGTGGGAGGTTCACTAAATCTGTTTGATTGGAACCACTACATTGCCGTTCTAATTCTTGGCTTTGCAGGTGACGTGAGTTCACCACCTAGCTTTATTCACAGGTTTATTTTAGAGATCATATCCCTAGCCCCCAGTTGGGAGGGCTCTGTCTTTCAGTGCTGCCTTGTTTGAGATATGCAGGGCTAAACCTGACTCCGTGTTGCTCTCTGGTACCCAAAGGTCACAGCAAACCAAGATCGCAGACCATCAGCGAACAGGTGAGTTGTATCCCACTAGTGGGTCTGGAGAGAGTGAAGAAGATGCTAAAGCCAAGGAGGAGAAGGCCATAGACCGTATGTCTCTTCCCAAAGAGAAACTGGCCCAATCCCAGAAGAAAGTAGCTCAGCTGATTAAGGGAAAAATGATAATAAAACAAAAAACTCACTGGGTTCTCCATTTAAAAATACGTCCATGACTAGAGAAGTTCTTCCTTAATTGCAGATCGAAGGACATGAAGAAGAGGAAGGTGTTATATTTCTTTATAAGTGGAAGAAAAGAAAGCAAAGCATAGTTGGTAGCCAGCCCGCCTTCGGGCTCCACACATGGGTCACTGCGCATGCCCCCTTGGAGTGTTTGTGTTCCTAGCTTTAAACTAAAAATTAATGTTTGCTTCTTCTTGTTGCTGTTTGATTACGTTAATTAAAAAATCATCTTTTGATTTCTCCTGAAAGGTTTCAGAATAATATCTTTTGGATAACAAGAAGGCCAGGATAGTGAGGCAGGAGGCTGAGAACAAGGGTAGCCAGGCAGAGTCTAGGCTCAGGCCTGGCAAGGATACGGTAAGATGCCTGTGGTTACAGTGGAATCATAAGCAAACCAAAGGACCGGAAGTGGGCGGTAGCAGCAGGGGCCAGAGAGTGTAGGTATCCATTTTCAAGAGCAAAGCAAGGACTTGGGAACTAGGACCTCAGAGCAAGCGTTTAGCAAGAGTGTTCAAAATGCGGGAACCCGAGAAAGCATGTCAGTGACCTTCACGATTAACACACAGGCACCGGCCTGCTCCCAGAGCATTATTTATCAACAAAGGAGTTCATGTGCTGACTTACTGACTTCCTGGCTATTCCTGGCTAAAGGAAAAAATGATCTTAATGTACATGTGTGAAAAAAAACCTCTGCAGATGGCTTAGGAAAGGCTGAGAAGCACTTCAGAGGGAGATGATAGAAGCTGATACTTCCCTAGATGGATGTATTTATAATATAAAGTTACCTCTGTAAATTACCCAGAAACTTGCAAAGGACCATCATCCTGACCTGGATCCAGTAGTATTTCATGAATCCAGGCTAGAGTGATCACTTCTAGAAAGACAAGTACCAACTGCCATGGAATGCAAGTGTGGGCTTTTAAGACTTGACAGCTCCTCGGGACTTCCCTGGTGGTGCAGTGGTTAAGACTCCCAATGCAGGGGGTCCGGGTTTGATCCCTGGTCTGGGAACTAGATCCCACATGCGTGCTGCAACTAAGAGTTCACAAGCCACAACTAAGGAACCCGCCTGCCGCAACTAAGACCCAGCACAACCAAATAAATAAATATTTTTTTTTAAAAAAAGGCTTGGAATCTCCTTGACCAGTTTGGATAATGACAAAGATTTAGATTTAGGAGTTATATCTAGCCAGCTCAGTGCTCACAGCCCTGAAGGACAGGAATATTGGTGGCAGGAGCAGCAGCCCTGGATTGACCTCTAGAGCCCACACTGGTTGTCTCAGTTTCCCAGGGCGGGAAGTGTGGGGATGAATGAATACGGAATGTCCAGAGCCAGGACAGAACCCAAGGCTTTGGACTCTCATTCCAGTGATGTTTCATGATGTTATGCTTCTCCCTCAGAATAGAACTTAGTATTTACTGTGCGTTCAGCCCGTGCAGAACTCTCAAAAATTCTGACTGAACGGATGTTTCTAAAACACGAGGGGAAATGTCCCTCTAACACTGTTTGCATCTGTGTGTTTGAGCTGGGAGGGGTGAAGCATCAGGTTGGGAAGGGGATGGGGTGGGGGGACGGGGATCATGGGGATCAGAAGGGAGCCGTCCTTGGACCACTCTGTGTGTTACTCTGTAAATGGTTACATTCAGATAACACGTAACAGATTTGCATCACTTTGATGTTGACTCACTTTCCCTACAGTAACTCCATGTTGTAGACGGTATAGATTTCCAAATAGAAAAGGAAGCTGGGACTCAGGATGATCTTGCCCCAAACATCACAATCAGTAAACAGAGGGTTGAAACTCCAGGCTTTTGAGTCCCTGAAGTGCCGTTTTCACCTCACCAGGAAATAAATGCCTGACTTTGTCAATTAGTGCAGCCAGTTGATGACTGTGTTTGTAAAGTTACTGACATCTATGACCTGAAGGTGCAATTCTCTCATTTCTTAGAGAGCTCTGCCTATCAATTCTACAGAGCCAGGGGCTCTCTCCCCGCCTCATCCTTATCTTTGCCAATCGAGAGAGGATTTATTCAGCAAATACTGAATGAGTGCCTCCTCTCTGCATGGAGCATACAGCACTGAACATGAGAAATAAACTGTTCTTTTAGTTATTTATTAAATTTATAAATTTATTTATTTATTTTTGGCTGTGTTGGGTCTTCATTGCTGTGGTGAGCGGGGGCTACTCTTTGTTGCGGTGCGCAGGCTTCTCATTGCGGTGGCTTCTCTTGTTGTGGAGTATGGGCTCTAGGCACGTGGGCTTCAGTAGTTGTGGCACGCGGGCTCAGTAGTTGTGGCACACAGGCTCTAGAGCGCAGGCTCAGTAGCTGTGGCGCACAGGCTTAGTTGCTCCGCAGCATGTGGGATCTTCCCAGACCAGGGCTCGAACCTGTGTCCCCTGCATTGGCGTGCAGATTCTTAACCACTGCGCCACCAGGGAAGCCCCAGGACTAAACTGTTCTTGAGTAACTTATTTTCTATTTGGGGAGACAGATCATAGACAAACAAAATAATAGTTACTGCAATATCAGAGAGAGATAAGTGCCATGAAGGAGAAAATCAAATAGGTAATGGGATAGTAAGTGATGGGGTGAGAGTCTGTTTTAGATAAGGTGGCCAAGGAAGGCCTCTCTGAGGTGAATGCAATGAAAATGACAGAAGAGGGTAACGATGTGTGAGAGTATCCCAAGCTGGGGGAACAACAGGTGTACAAGCCCCAAGTTAGAAATTAGTTTGCTATGTTCAGGAACATCAGATTTGTTTAAAAATCCAGATATGTTTATTATAATAATAATAGTAAGAAGAATGATAAATAACTAGCTATTTGGTCACCATTGGAGGATGCTAGTGAATGAACTCATTATTTGGAAAGCTGATAAATAAAGAGAATGATTAAATCATGTATCCTGTCCTTCTGATATGAACTGTACTATTGGGTAACTAAGAAGGAGATGAGAGGAGATTTCTTTTTATAAAGTTATTCCACCTAACATATGAAGAGGGAATGATAGGATATCAGCATTTTATAATCTTTTATAGATTAATTCATGTAGTTGTGCTTTTATCAGAAAGAGACAACCCAAGGTTAGGTGTCTTCTGACGGTAGAACCTATGAAGTAGTTTTGCTTAAAAAAAAAAAAGCTAAAGGTAACCAAACTTCTAAATCAACCACCAATATAAGGGCAGAATGGAGACTGGAAGGACATGTTGAGTGATACCATAAAGATTCAACCAAATTTCCATTTTGGGGAAACACTATAAACCAAATAACTCAGTTTCTTTGATAAATAATTTGCAATGAAAAGAATTAGAAATGGAGGTGGAACCCATTGATGAAAAGAGACTCAGGAGACTGATCTCAGTGTATGGACAATTAAACTGTAAAAGAAATGTTAGCTTTATAAGGTAATTATTAGGTTTATGAGACTAGGTATTTGATAGTAAGGAATCATTATTAATATTTTGGTGAGATAATGATTTTGTGGTTATATTTCTAAGTCTGTGTCTTTTGGAGATACTTACGAAATACGAAATGATTTAATATCTTTGATTTGCTTCAAAATCGTAGAGGGAGAGGGTGGATGCTTGAGGAGCATAGGTATGAAACCAGATTGGCTGTGAGCGATGAAGCTGACTCCTTCTCCATGCTCTTTTTGTATACTGTTGAAGTTTTTCACAATAAGAGGTTAAAAGAAGTCACTCTGGCTATGATGTAGAAAGTAGACTATGGGGGGCAAGAGTGGAGGCAATTAGGAGGGGCTGTGGTCACCCAGGTCAAAGATGAGGGTGGCTTGGACTAGGTACACATGGCAGAAATGAGAAGTGCGTAGCTTTAGGACTTAGGAATAGGGTGGAGCCAAGAGGACTTGATGGATTGGCTGTGGGATGGGAATGGGGGAGGAGAGAAAAAGTTGACAGTGGATGCAGTCCTGCAATCCAGTGATAAGATACAGGCTGGAGATTTTCTTCCTTTCCAAAAAGTGTAATGACTTGTTTGCTCTCTGCAGAATACCCAAGCAAATAAGAAGCTGATTCGCTGTGTCATCCTTTCTCAGATTATTTTTGGGGAAGGACCCTGGAAATGTGCACAGGCTTTGGCCACCCTGGCTTATGGCTACCTGACACTGAGAGGTACTCGATTCCCCGGCTGGGTCTGGGGGGGCCAGCCACACTGAGCCCACACAGAACCACAGTCGGGGTGGGGTTGCCCAGGGGAGGGTCCATCCTTTCCCAAACTCGCACCTTGTCAAGAAGAGGGGAAGTCCATGGATGGGGCGGGCAGTGTGACAGGGATCATAGAGGTAAAGGTAATAATGAGGGAAGGAAAGCAGAGGACAGAAGCCTGGAGGACAAGAGCATTAAGATTGGGTAGCGGAAGCGGAGCCAGCAAGGAAATAGAATTAGGAGGGGCCAAGTCATGGAAGCCAAGGGCAGAGAAGGGGTTTCAAAAGGAAGTGCAGTGTGGTTTCAGCAGGGTCAGATGGCAGAGAGAGGTCAAATGAGGTGAAGGCTGAAGACAGACCCATGGATATGTCAGTTGGCAAGTCATTGACACTGGTTTGGCACCAACAAGTATACTCCTTGGGCCCTGGGAGAGCCCAGATTCAGGGAGACAACTTAGGTAACTATTTTTGAAATTGTGACTTGAGGTGATGGCAGCTTGAACCTGAGAGGAAAGTACCAGAAGCGTTTGAAGGGAATGTTTGTCTGAACCGAGGGCAGGCAGACACAGCCTCCCTTTCTTTAGAGAGATTACTATGGTAGGTCTGTGGAAGGAGGTTGGCCTTCATCTTCTGAAATCAACCCTTTCTATGAATAGCCACAGTAGACTTTGAGTTTTGCTTTTCCAGTTAGATTCCAAACTAACTCAAGACAGGTAAACAGGTTATATTATGAAAGATGGTGGGAGCACCACTCTCTTTTCCCTAATTCACAGTTCTTCCAGGCACATGAATGGAGAACCACATTTGAGTAGTAGGTTGGAGGGGAAAAAGTTTTCCTGTAAAAGAAGGTCTTTTTGTGTGTTTGTTTTTTCTAGATGGGAAAAACAACTTCCTGGTTAGCTGAAGTGCCCACATAATATAGCAGCACTCAGTCTTGAACCCAGACTTTCTGAGGCCTAGCCTAGAGTTTTTGTAGAATAGGTTTTGATTATGACCGTACCTTGAGAATAGCCTAGGGTCTCTTATTTCAGGTATAGGCCTTCCCCAGTTTCTTCACTTTAACTTTTTTTGAAGTCTGTGGTCCTTCAAATAAAACAACGAAAGCTTTGAAAAATCACAGACCTTCAAGGGGGATGACATGCTTGCTGAATTCCACTTAGTTTTGTTGTCATTAATCCTGCAACTGCTGTAAAATGGACAGAATTTATGAGCCAGGCTCCCGTGTAGGCGAGACGTATGCGTCTGTGTGTGCTCCCGCCTCGCTGCACATGTGCATGCTTTATGGCCAGCAGACCTGCCTGCCTCATTTCCCTGGGAGCCTTTTCCAGCACTGGGGGAAGGGCATCAAGCCAGAAGGCTGATTTCTCTCGATAAATGGTCTTCCAGTAAGTATGTAATGAGACACTTGTATATGTGAAATTCTTTGACGAGGGCCCTGGGAACTATAAGGGACAGAAGGCACAGTTGTTGCCTTCAGAGAACTTACAACCTCGTGTGGAAGGTGAGCTACCCACAGACAACTACGAGAGAAGGCACCAGAAGGCCATGTGACTGGTTTAAATACAGGGCTTTGGGGGCGCTGGGTGAAATCATTTCTGACTGAAGGTAGTAAGTGATAGATTCAGGAAGAGGTGCCATTCAAGAAGGCCCTTTAAAAATGAGTAGGGGGCTTCCCTGGTGGCGCAGTGGTTAAGAATCCGCCTGCCAATGCAGGGGACACGGGTTCGATCCCTGGTCCGGGCAGATCCCACATGCCACGGAGAGGCTGGGCCAGTACTCTGCAACTACTGAGCCTGTGCTTTAGCGCTGCGAGCCACAACTACTGAGCCCGTGTGCCGCAACTACTGAAGCCCGTGCACCTAGAGCCCGTGCTCCGCAACAAGAGAAGCCGCTGCAATGAGAAGCCTGCGCACCATGAGGAAGAGTGACCCCCACTCGCCACAACTAGAGAAAGCCCGCGTGCAGCAACAAAGACCCAACGCAGCCAAAAATAAAATAAATAAAATAAATTTTAAAAAGTAATAACTTTAAAAAAAATGAGTAGGGTTGGGTAGGCAGAAGAAGGGGTGGGCATTTCTGGTGAAGAACAAGGCCTGGCAGACGCACGGTGGTGGGAAAGCACAGCGTGTGTTTAGAAAGTAATCAGCAGCGCTGGCTCGATACGGTGAGGACCACTCAGATGAACCTGGAAGGGAGGGCACTTTGGGCAGGCTGAGGAATTAGTCACTTATTTGGTAGACAAGGAGGACTATGAGAGATTTTCCAGCAGGGGGATGAGTAAATCAAAGTGTGCTTTTGGAAAGGTCAGTCTAGCAATGATAGCTAGAATGGAAGCTATCTCATCTAGCTGTTTACATCTAGGTGTAAAACCAGGCTGGTGACGGGGCACAAGTGAGAAGGTAAGGATTTAAGAGTCTATGAAGGACGGATACCTTTACCTTTTAAGCCAGAAATCCCACTTTTGGGACTCTTTCCTGAATACACACTTAAATGGATGATATTATTCTTTGCAGCATCGTTTATGATAGTAGAAGATTGGAAACAACCAAGTATACTCATCACTGAAGGACTAATACACACTATGTGGTATATACAGCCTTAGAAAGAGCATGAGGAAGCTTATCTACCACTAGGGAAAGATCTCCTGGATACATCTTTAGGCAACAGAGAATGCACAATTCAGGACCGTGTTTGTAACATACCTCTTTTCAGGTAAGAAGGAGGGGAGAGAAATGAGAATATGTGCTTATATTCACATCAAGAAACACTGAAGGAAACACAAGAAAGAAACAAAAGTTAGCTAGAGGCTGCTTGTGAAAGGGGACAGAATTTGAAGTGAGACTTCTCAACATTTACCTTTTCATATAATTTTAACTTTTGAACCATGGGAATGTATTACCTATTCAAAAATGATAGTTAAAAAAAGGCCGTGAAGGAAGAATTAGAAGGACATGACATTGGATTTGGGGTTGAGGAAATGTGAGGCCCCAAGATGACCATGAAGTTTCAGGCCCCTCAAGGTGCCATCGTCAGAGATAAGCCGGTCAGGAAAGGAAGCGAAGTGGGAGAGGAATGGTGGGTCTGGTTTTTGATACATTGACTTTGAATTACAGTGGAGAAATCCACAAGTATATTTTTACTAGGTGCTGGAGAGTTGGGACCAGAACTGGGGAGGAGAGAAGGGGAATCATAAGCATGGAAAAATATTTGAGACGAGAACTAGGGAGGGGAAATGGAAAATTATAAGCATGAAGGCCAAGGTTGAAGTTATAGGAGTTGATAAAACTTCTGAGAGGAGAGAGAAGAAAAGGAAGAAATGGAAAGACAGACCCTTGGAGAATGGACATGTTAATGGAAGGGAACAGAGGGCCCTGGGAGAGTGAGCAAAGAGTCAGTTAGAGAAGGTTTGTCAAGGAGAACTGAGTTAGAGCAGTGCCTTGGGAGCCAAGAGGAGAAGCCGAGCAGCTAAGGTGTCTGATGCTGCCATGAGACGGGGATACAAGAAACTGCGACTGCACTTACTCAGTAAGAGGCCCTTGGGGGCCTCACGAGAACCATTTCTGCAGAAGGGTTAGAGCAGAAGCCAGATTCCAGGGATGAGGGGAAGGCATGGCCCGGTAGCCTAGGCTATGTATGCTACGCCCTGCATAGTGAAAGGGGTGAGGGGAAATAGGAGGGTAGCTAGGGAAGGCAGAAAAGTCATTTGAAGCTAATTTTATAAGAGGAGGAGACCTGGGAACATTTTAGGCAGTGAAGAAGGAGCCAGATAGAGAGTTTGAAGGTTTTAAAAAATGGAGCGACCGATGCAGCGGGTTTCAGGGGTCAATAACAGAAAAACGTGAGGCCGGGCTTCCCTGGTGGCGCAGTGGTTGAGAGTCCGCCTGACGATGCAGGAGACACGGGTCTGTGCCCCGGTCCGGGAAGATCCCACATGCCGTGGGGCGGCTGGGTCCGTGAGCCATGGCCGCTGAGCCTGCGCGTCCGGAGCCTGTGCTCCGCAACGGGAGAGGCCACAACAGTGAGAGGCCCACATACCGCAAAAAAAAACAAAACGAAAAACAAAACCAAAAAAAAACGCGAGGCCTTTGCGAAGCGGAGAGTGTAAAAGGCTGATGTTTGGTGAAACAGGGTAAGGGACACTAGAAGTGGAAATCTGTCACCAGCTGACCTGGCGAGAACCCTCCCAAGCCTAGGGCTTCAGTGGTTGAGAAAAGGGCAGGTGGAGGTGGCTGGCCACCTTGTGACCACTGTTTCCATGTGTTCAGGAAGGAGAAGACAGTAACATGGCAAGCAGTTTCCTGATGTTTTGCCTGTTATTAATGAAGCAAGGAATTAATTTGTTAGCCTGTTATTACTGGGAACATTCCAGGTATCTGGGGCTCTAAGTGTTGCAGAAACCTCGAAAAAGAAGCATAAGTCATGAACCCTACTTTCTCTGTCTAGTTGGTAAAAAAGCTGGTACAGGACCAATAGGGAATAATAAAGAGCAGTTGATCTGACCTACAGGAAGCCTGGTACCTGTCTGAAGTGAGTGTGCGTTTGAGAAGGCAGCCTTTTATAGAGATTCTGTAAGCAGCTTTATGAAGACTGTCCAGAGTACATAAGGACAAGTATAATAAATTGCTTAAGGGGAATGGACCCTGGTAGTAAGGATGATGATAACAGCTAATATTTATTTAAGCTCATTTCATTCCTGTGTGCCAGGCACTATTTAATCCTTTTTCATAAATTAATTAAATTAATCCTTGCAACAGCCGTACAAGGTGGGAGGTATTTTCATTGCCATCTTATAGGTGAATAAACTGAAGTACAGATAGATGAAGTAATCATTCACGTGGTCAGTGGCTAAGCCAGCTTCCGTACCTGGAAGTCTGGCCCCAAGACCCTGCCGTCTTAACCACTGTACCACGGGAACATCTTCAATATAGGTGATGGTCAGAGATGAGAGCAGCAGCCTCCGAAGACTGAGTAGCTCCGAGAAGATTCTCTGTGGCCTGAGTCAGAGTAACAGAAATCCGTGGTGGGATCCCACCCCAAACTAAAGCAAAATGATCGATACATTTGGTGGACAATCTCTGGACCGCTTTTCCAGTTCATTCATGTGCCCCTGTGATTTCTGTGAATCTCGGGCTCCAGAAGCAGGTCTTGCTGCCACCCTGATTTTTACTTCTATAGTTGCTGCCCTGTTGGTGCAGGGAGAAGGCTGGTGTCCCTGGCTGGGGAGGGCAAGTAAAGGAAAATGACGTGGTCTTGGAACAGACATCGGATTCAGGGAGGTGGGACTTGGAGTTAGGGAACAAGGTCACTGATCTGTGAGCATCCTCTAGAGAGAGAGGGAATGAGTCTTACACAGACATATATGCAGAGCATTATTTTTACATAAAAGAGGGTGTTCTTGCAATTAGTAAAAAGCAAATTCATTTCAGAATATTAGATTCTGACTCATCATACTTTGTCATCCTGAACTTTCTCATGTAGGAAATGCTATAAAAATATTATCACAGATTTGTTTTTAATGAAAAAGGAGCTTTTTCATACTTGAAAACTTTAGAAAACATTTGTCTAGAGCAGTGGTCTCTAAACTCTTGAGAATTAGCTCTCTTTTCACAAAAAACGTTTTGAGCACTCTCCATAAATATGTATTTATTATAAACTATGTACAATAGTATTAAATATTATGTAATATTATATTCATAAAAATTGAAAACAAAAAAGATTGTTTTTAAAAGCAGAGAAATTTTAATTTCTTCCCCACACCCTTATGTCATCTTGCATACCCATAGGGGTACACGCACCCCACTTTGGAGACCAGAGTGGATTCTGGGAAGAGTAAAGGAGTCATTTTTTTCTTTAGGGCTGACTTTAAAGTTGAATGAGCTGTTTTAAATCAAGATCCTAGTTCAGTTTACTTTAGTCCCATTGGTTACCAGCTCAGCGTTTTCATCAGAAGGACCACAGGGCAGGGCGTGGTGAAGGGGAGACAGGGAACTATGTAATTAATTAGCTGCTGAGCTTAGAGGAAAAGGGTTCCTCTTGGGGATTTCACAGCCAGCACTGGGCCCCTAGGGCTGGGGTGTGGAGCTGAGGGGGCAGCCTTGCAAAGCCTCAGAACAGCTTTAGGATTTGTTCTCTGTTGAGGAGCCCAGAAGCGATGTTGTGCTGATTTGGGGGTGGTTTTCAATAGCTCATCCAGTTTCACTTTTCTCCCTCCTGTGGACCCAGGGAAGCGTCTAAATGCGGTTCCTGCACTACTTATTGACCCACTCCCAAGGGCCCAGATGGTTGTGGAAAGTAACCTATTTGATAAAAAGACTCTCAGTTTCCTACTTTGGTGTCTGGGTCTGATTCCCTGGCAGAGTTTTCGTTGCTGCTGCCTTCTCAAGACCTATGAAGACTCCCTGTTACCTAGCAGATCAAGTCCAGCTTCCTCAACTTGGCACCCAAGACTCCATTTTCTCTGTCTAATTCATACGTTCTGTGTCTTTCAACTTAAACCTCCCTTCAGGCAGACTGGTCTTCTTACAGCCTTCCCTAATACTCCAGCACCCCCCAACCCCACCCCACCAGTGCACGTGTGCACGAGTGTGCTCGTGCGTGCACGCACACACACACACACACACACACACGCTTATTCTGTCTTTATGGCCTCAGGCTGTTTACTCCGAGTGGAAACCCGTTCTCCTTCTTCTCCATCAGTCAAAACCCTACCTACTCTTCAGAAAGGAGATGAGTCCCACTTCCTGTATAGAGGCTTTACTAACTCACTGTTTCTCCAGATGTGGTCCTCAGACAGCCTACACCAGTATCACCTAAGATAGTTGTTATAAATCTGAATCCTTGGTTCTCACCTTAGAACTTGTGAACCGTAACTACTGGAGGCCCAGGAATCTGCATTTTAACAGGGTGCTTATGATGCTCCATGCCATTTGAGGACCACTGTCATCTGTAACTTGAGATGCAGCCCTCTCTTTCACCACGGAGTCCAGTTTTCTTTTCAGTTGGGACCTACACAACAGGCATCTCCGAGTGTTCTACGAAGACTTCTCGGCCTCTGGGTCACTTTTAGGGCTCTTCCAGAGAAACTGTTCCCATTGCTGCAATTCACTAAGGACCTGTACATCTGGAACATATGAGGGCTGCAGGCATCAAATGCAAGTCCTTTCAAATTATCTCTCTTGCCACTGACTGCACCCATACTGTGAAAGCGGGCTCCAAGGGCCAACCGGAGAGCAAACTGAGGGCTGAGGTGTAAGCGGAGCATCAGAGGCACAGTGGGCCTCCCCACATAGCAGGGGTGAATATGTTTCTCAGACCCTGGCGGCTGCCGAGAGGAGAGCTGACGCAGCCATGGCAGTCCTCAGTAGGGTGGAGGAGAACCCCTATGTGTTCTCTGCTGGCTTTTCTCTTTTCTCCAGAGTTTCCCTTTCCCATCAGGGATCACTAGACATGAGCTAGGCTAGAAGATGAGGAAATAGTTCTGTAAACTGAATACTCCCAAGTCTCCCTCTGTTAACTGGACTAATAGTTCAAGTAAGTGCCAGGAATACCAGCCTTTAGTTAGAAAATGAGGGGGAACATGCCCCATGTTCTGTCTAGCAGAGGTTTGGTATCCCCTTTGTCTTCTTTCTCTAGAGAGGGGCCTCACTGCATTTAGAAATTAGGCCTTTTGTGTGTGTATATGTGTGACCAATTAGTATCACCAGCTTCATCTTGGATTGAAAAAAATCCCCAGATGGAAGTAATTGTATTCATAAGCCCTTTGACTTTATAGAATGCCGTTTCCAGAAAGCTCGAATGAAGCATAGCACTCTGTGGCATAACCAAGTTCATTCCTGGACTATCTCCATGTGTTTGGTAAAAGGGCAGCTTCTATAATTTAGTTGTCATTTTACATTTGGAGGATGGAGAAGCTTTGTGGAATGAAAGGGTCACATGGCATGAGCAGTGGATTGGGAATGGGATACGCAGCTTCCACTCCTGACTCCATCAGTGATTTCCAAACTGAGTCCATAGACGAATGCCAGGATGGCTGCATAAGAAGCATTTGTGGAGTTAATTCAAAATATAGAGTCCTGGACACTATTCCTCTAGAGATTCCAACTCAATACGTCTGGGGTGAGGGGCAGGATGGGGGGAGCCAGGAACCTATATTCTTTACAAGCATTCCAGATAATTCTAATGCACTGCCAATTTGGGGAACCAATACTAAAGACCAAACGACCACCACACTGCCCTCCTTCCCCCTCCCAGGAATGTCTTTGACTGAAAAACCTTTTTAATGTTTCTCACCTTGCCATCCACCCTCAAACTTCCCCAGGCCTCCCAGCTCAGGCCAAGAAACATGCTGAGTCTGCCAAGAACATACTGCTGACCTGGAAGGGAAACACGACCTCGGACAAGGCGAAAAAGGAAATCCTGGAAACTCTGGTCATGCTCCACTACACTCTGGGGATGACCTGGCTCCTACAGAACCGATATCCTTCCCTTCCCAGCGGGGTCTGGAGATCAGGGCCAGGGGCCACGCATGCCACATGGGTCGTCTCACACAGGGTGAGAGGTGAAACCGAGGCCTCGTAGCTCCATTCTGACATACAGGTCTTCCACAAGCCTCTGCTGTCCATCTAGAAAGTACGAATGTTCCTCCTGTGTCTATTCATATGAGCTCTGAGTTAAACCATGGGAGGGTTCTCACGGGGGACACGTCCCCTGGCCAGCTGAAGGCTTTTGGAGCCCGTCCTGCTCCTCACAGGGCACTCAAGACAGCGTTAGCAACGAGGACGCAGGTGACGGCGGTGGTGGCCATGTAGGAAGGCAGAAAATGGATGGTAGTTTAAAGCACTGCTTGTCAGAGTAGGCTGCACATTGTAATCCCCTGGGGGAGCTTTCAGAATTATCGCTATTTGGGTCCCACCCCAGAGAGTTTGATTTAGTAGGTCTGGGGTGCATCTGTTCATTGAGATTTTTAAAAGCCCCAGGTGATTGTAACATACAGCCAAAAACCTCTGATTGAATGTACACATGATCATTTTAGTTTTTCTGAAATGCCGTTGAGAACACTGCCCATGAAACCAGAGGCCAAGCAAAATAGACAAAAGAAATAGTTCTCCATATTTCCAGCGGGGAACTGTTATATATGCCTCTCCTCAAAAAGCTTGTGATTTTGACAGCTCCTTTTGGTACCATCTCCACTTGAAAACCGTTCAGGGTCTTTCATGTTCGTGAATAATCATAAGCCCTCTTTGAGCCCATGTGTCCCCAGTCTCTCCTCTCTACACATCCCCCTCTCTACTTTTTTGTTTCTGATGCTCAGCTTGCAAAATCTGATATGTTTCCTTCCTCTCTTATGCCCTTAGTGGAGGGCTATTGAAAATGTAGGCTAGAAGGATATTTGGGAATTAAGGGGATTTTCTTTCCTGCTATTTGCCTCTCGCCAAAACCCTGCTTTGCTTGGACTTTCTAAATGACCCAGAAAGTCCCTTTCAGCAGAATTAGTTCCTCTCTTTTACCATTCACAGAAACCCACTTGGGAAAAATGAATAATTGTTGTCACACAGTAGATGCCTCTAAGGAAATCCAGTGTAATTTATGGTTTCCGTTCACTCCAAACGCTCACCACCCATCCTAGCCCTGGATTGCAGCAATACCACAGGACACCCAGGGCCCTGTTCCTTTTCTGACAACATATATAGATGGAAAATAGAGAACATAGGGAAGGGTGCATTTTCAAATACTGCTTCGTTTTCCCAAGGGCCCCTTTTGTTTGCTTACCCACTGCTGCCCCTGGTCAGTGGGGGGGTGGGGGGATGGTTGTATACCTGGCATTCTCCTTGACTGTTTCACTGGCAGAGGGGCTTACTTCAACCTGCAGAAGTCAGAGAGAAACATGAAGGAGCTGATAAAATCATATAAGGGAGGTGCTTCTGGATTACAGGTCTCAAAGAAAGACCTAACAATTGCTTTGGGCAGGTAAGATCTGGGCTTAGACAAGCTTGGACTTTTATGGCTAAGGCCTGGAATTACATGATTGTCTTGTGCTCTCTATATAAAGGGAGTAAAATATTCAGAGCCAAAGGCCCAGAGACTCAAATGATAGTGAAAGAGGCTCATATTTGCCAAACGAATACACCATGGTCTCAGCTTTGTGTGCTCCGTCCCCTTTAATCCTCACAGCCACCACTGAGGTAGTTGGTGCAATAATTACATCATTAGAGAGAGGGCAAAGAAACTGAGCTGAGGTTAAACAAACTGTCCAAGGTGAAGCTTTTTTTAACATACAAATTTTATTTATTTATTTTTGGCTGCCTCGGCTGTTCATTTCTGCGTGCGGGCTTTCTCTAGTTGCGGTGAGCGGGGGCTACGCTTCGTTGCGGTGCACGGGCTTCTCATTGCGGTGGCTTCTCTTGTTGTGGAGCACGGGCTCTAGGCGCGTGGACTTCAGTAGTTGTGGCACGTGGGCTCAGTAGTTGTGGCTCGCGGGCTCTAGAGCGCAGGCTCAGTGGTTGTGGTGCATGGGTTTAGTTGCTCTGCGGCATGGGGGATCTTCCCGGACCAGGGATCGAACCCGTGTCCCCTGCATTGGCAGGCAGATTCTTAACCACTGCACCACCAGGGAAGCCCCAAGGTGATAAGCTTTAAGTGTTGGATCTGAACTTGATCTGAACTTACGGACTGTTAGCCCTTTCTTGTGCTACCCCTCATACTTACTGCAAAATTCCTTTTTTTTTTCTGAATTGCCACCTACATTTGTCATCAAGTATGACCACTTAAAAGATGAGGAAGGAACAGTTAATGAAGACAATTTATTGGAGGTCCATGAGTTATGCATAGCACATGCATTTTAAGGGAAAGTTGTGTTCCATATGGAAACAAAGTTCATGGAATTTGTTCAAGCCAGAATGAGACTTAACTGTTTCACAGTTGAGTTAGGGATCCTCTGAGAATCAGAATATTTAGATACGAGAGTGGGCCCATCAGATTATCAGAAGAAAAAAAAGAATAATAAAAGGTTTACTATCCCCTAGAGTTTTCAAATACCTTCACATACTTAAAAGCAATCTGTTTCCACAACTGTAAGCACTTGGCATGGGAGGGTAGGTGACGGAATGGTAAGGAAATGACATGAGTCACGCCTGCCTCCTCTAAAAAGCCATGAATCTAGAAGTCAAATGGGAAGTGGCAGGGAGATGTCTGCACGTCCAGAGTTAAATATTGACTTACGTCCACAGGCCCATAAATTCGAGTCTAGTGAATGTCTACTGCAGTCACACGGGGCAGTGACTCAGGTTTTTGTGCTTATGTGAAAGATAGCCTTGTTCCTCTTTCAGAATAAATTTGAGGGCATATTTCATTCATCCATTCCACACTGCTGACCTGTTTTGTACATGTACTGTGCTAAGTGTTGGAACGTTTGCTAAAGTATAACTACGTCCTAGACACTGTTCTAAGTGCTTTACATAATTTATTTCATTCAGTCTTATACCACAAGCCTATGAGGCAGGTATTTTTCTGTTTAATTTACAGATAAGAAAATTAAGGCATGGAAAAATTAAGTAGCTCAGGGTGACAGAACTGATAGGTAGGAGAGCCAGCACTGGGTCGTCTGAATCCCTAGCTCACCTTCTATGACACACTGAGTTATGTCTGATACCCACGAAATATCTAGGAAGGGCAAATCCTTTTTCCTAGTTGAAGGGTGGGGAAAATGAGGCCAGATTGCTCAGGCAGGTCAGACAACTTGGCTGATTATCTTCCTACAAGCTCTTGATGAAAGGCATTATCATTCTATAACTTGTGCTCTTATGGTCAAGGGAAATAGTGGTCTGATTGACAAAAAAAAAAAAAATTTGTCTGTGTGAAGAATTATCAGATAACCATGCCTTATATATTCTTTTGACTGAAAATTCTAATCTTCAGGGGAGGGAGAAACGTTCCAGCTTAAAATAAATTGTAACTATTGCAGAATGCCTTATATAAAATAATTTTATACACACACTTATATTTTTAATTCAACCTGGGAATACAAAGATGGGGGCACGGGGTGAGGGAGAAGAAATATTGATTGTGTATCTACTATATGTTAGGCAATTTTACATATTATTTTTAATCTAATCTTCATAACAACCGTGTAATTTAGGTATTCTTAACCTTCTTTTATTTGGAAGGAAATAAAGACTCCTGGAGTTTGCCCATAAAGCTAATAACTGTGAGAAGCAGCTTTGAACTACACATGTTCTTCTCTTTTGTGTCTTGCTAACTCTAGAAAGAGAAACCTAAATGAATGCTATTTTATTATCATTAAAAATTATATTCCCCATTTGTTTTGGTAATTTGAAAGAACAGACATATATGAAGAAAATAAAAGTCAATTGTAATGTCACCACCCAGACATAACTGCTATGAACATTTCAGTTATCTCTCTCTCTCTTTATATATATATATATGTATATACACACATATATAAACACACACACATATATACATGTCGGGATTATATATATATATATATATATATATATATATTTAACATCTTTATTGGAGTATAATTGCCTTACAATGGTGTGTTAGTTTCTGCTAGATAACAAACTGAATCACCTATACATATACATATATCCCCATATCTCCTCCCTCTTGCATCTCCCTCCCACCCTCCCTATCCCACCCCTCTAGGTGTTCACAAAGCACCGAGCTGATCTCCCTGTGCTATGTGGCTGCTTCCCACCAGCTATCTATTTTTACCTTTGTTAGTATATATAAGTCCATACCACTCTCTCACTTCGTCCCAGCTTACCCTTCCCCCTCCCCGTATCCTCAAGTCCATTCTCTATGTCTGCGTCTTTATTCCTGTCCTGCCGCTAGGTCCTTCAGAACAATTTTTTTGTTTTTAGATTCCATATGTATGTGTTAGCATACAGTATTTGTTTTTCTCTTTCTGACTTACTTCACTCTGTATGACAGACTCTAGGTCCATCCACCTCACTACAAATAACTCAATTTCGTTTCTTTTTATGGCTGAATAATATTCCATTGTATATATGTGCCACATCTTCTTTATCCAGTCATCTGTCAGTGGACACTTAGGTTGCTTCCATGTCCTGGCTATTGTAAATAGACCTGCAATGAACATTGTGGTACATGACTCCCTTTTTTTTGAAATTTTGAGTTTTATTTATTTTTTTATACAGCAGGTTCTTATTATTTATCCATTTTATACATATTAGTGTATATATGTCAATCCCAATCTCCCAATTCATCACACCACCACCCTCCTGCCACTTTCCCCCTTGGTGTCCATACGTTTGTTCTCTACATCTGTGTCTCAATTTCTGCCCTGCAAACTGGTTCATCTGTATCATTGTTCTAGGTTCCACATATTTGCGTTAATATATGATACTTGTTTTTCTCTTTCTGACTTAACTTCACTCTGTATGACAGTCTCTAGATCCATCCACGTTTCTACAAATTACCCAATTTTGTTCCTTTTTATGGATGAGTAATATTCCATTGTATATATGTACCACACCTTCTTTATCCATTCATCTGTTGATGGGCATTTAGGTTGCTTCCATGAGCTGGCTATTGTAAATAGTGCTGCAATGAACATTGGGGTGCTTGTGTCTTTTTGAATTATTATTTTCTCTGGGTATATGCCCAGTAGTGGGATTGCTGCGTCATATGGTAATTCTATTTTTAGTTTTCTAAGGAACCTCCATACTGTTCTCCATAGTGGCTGTATCAATTTGCATTCCCACCAACAGTGCAGGAGGGTTCCCGTTTCTCCACACCCTCTCCAGCATTTGTTGTTTGTTGATTTTCTGATGATGCCCATTCTGACCTGTGTGAGGTGATACCTCATTGTAATTTTGATTTGCATTTCTCTAATACTTACTGATGTTGAGCAGCTTTTCATATGCTTCTTGGCCATCTGTATGTCTTTGGAGAAATGTCTATTTAGGTCTTCTGCCCATTTTTGGATTGGGTTGTTTGTTTTTTTTAATATTGAGCTACATGAGCTGTTTATATATTTTGGAGATTAATCCTCTGTCCGTTGATTCACTTGCAAATATGTTCTCCCATTCTGAGGGTTGTCTTTTCGTCTTGTTTGTAGTTTCCTTTGCTTTCCAAAAGCTTTTAAGTTTCATTAGGTCCCATTTGTTTATTTTTGTTTTTACTTCCATTACTCTAGGAGGATCAAAAAAGATCGTGCTGTGATTTATGTCAAAGAGTGTTCTTCCTATGTTTTCCTCTAAGAGTTTTATAGTGACCGGTCTTACATTTAGGTCTCGAATCCATTTTGAGTTTATTTTTGTGTATGGTGTTAGGGAGTGTTCTAATTTCATTCTTTTACATGTAGCTGTCCAGTTTTTCCAGCACCACTTATTGAAGAGACTGTCTTTTCTCCATTGTATATCCTTGCCTCCTTTGTCATACATTAGTTGACCATTGGTGCATGTGTTTATCTCTGGGCTCTCTATCCTGTTCCATTGATCTATATTTCTCTTTTTGTGCCAGTACCATATTGTCTTGATTACTGTAGCTTTTTAGTGTAGTCTGAAGTCAGGGAGTCTGATTCCTCCAGCTCCATTTTTCTTTCTCACGATTGCTTTGCCTATTTGAGGTCTTTTGTGTTTCCATACAAATTGTGAAATTTTTTGTTCTAGTTCTGTGAAAAATGCCATTGACAGTTTGATAGGGATTGCATTGAATCTGGAGATTGCCTTGGGTAGTATAGACAGTTTCACAATGTTGATTCTTCCAGTCCAAGAACATGGTATATCTCTCCATCTGTTTGTATCATCTTTAATTTCTTTCATCAGTGTCTTATAGTTTTCTGCATACCGGTCTTCTGTCTCCTTAGGTAGGTTTATTCCTAGGTATTTTATTCGTTTTGTTGCAATGGTAAATGGGAGTGTTTCCTTAATTTCTCTTTCAGATTTTTCATCATTAGTGTATAGGAATGCAAGAGATTTCTGTGCATTAATTTTCTATCCTGCTACTTTACCAAATTCATTGATTAGCTCTAGTAGTTTTCTGGTAGCATCTTTAGGCTTCTCTATGTATGGTATCATGTCATCTGCAAACAGTGACAGCTTTACTTCTTCTTTTCCAATTTGGATTCCTTTCATTTATCTTCTCTGATTGCTGTGGCTAAAACTTCCAAAACTATGTTGAATAATAGTGGTGAGAATGGACAGCCTTGTCTTGTTCCTGATCTTAGAGGAAATGGTTTCAGCTTTTCAACATATTGGCTGTGAGTTTCTCATATATGGCCTTTATTATGTTGAGGTACGTTCCCTCTATGCCTACTTTCTGGAGGGTTTTTATCATAAATGGGTGTTGAATTTTGTCGAAAGCTCTTTCTGCATCTAATGAGATGGTCATATGGTTTTTCTCCTTCAGTTTGTTAATATGATTTATCACATTGATTGATTTGCATATATTGAAGAATCCTTGCATTCCTGGGATAAACCCCACTTGATCATGTTGTATGATCCTTTTAATGTGTTGTTGGATTCTGTTTGCTAGTATTTTGTTGAGGATTTTCACATCTATGTTTGTCAGTGATATTGGCCTGTAGTTTTCTTTGTTTGTGACATCTTTGTCTGGTTTTGGTATCAGGGTGATGGTGGCCTTGTAGAATGAGTTTGGGAGTGTTCCTCCCTCTGCTGTATTTGGTAAGAGTTTAAGAAGGATAGGTGTTAGCTTTTCTCTAAATGTTTGATAGAATTCACCTGTGAAGCCATCTGGTCCTGGGCTTTTGTTTGTTGGAAGATTTTTAATCACAGTCTCAATTTCAGTGCTTGTGATTGGTCTGTTTATATTTTCTATTTCTTCCTGGTTCAGTCTTGGAAGGTTGTGCTTTTTTAAGAATTTGTCCATTTCTTCCAGGTTGTCCATTTTATTGTCATATAGTTGCTTGTAGTAATCGCTCATGATCCTTTGTATTTCTTCAGTGTCAGTTGTTACTTCTCCTCTTTCATTTCTGATTCTATTGATTTGAGTCTTCTCCCTTTTTTTCTTGATGAGTCTGGCTAATGGTTTATCAATTTTGTTTATCTTCTCAAAGTACCAACCTTTAGTTTTATTGATCTTTGCTATTGTTTGCTTCATTTCTTTTTCATTTATTTCTGATCTGATCTTTGTGATTTCTTTTCTTCTGCTAACGTTGGGGTTTTTTGTTCTTTCTCTGATTGCTCTAGGTGTAAGGTTAGGTTGTTTATTTGAGATGTTTCTGGTTTCTTGAGGTAGGATGGTACTGCTATACACTTCCCTCTTAGAACTGCTTTTGCTGCATCCCATATGTTTTGGGTTGTGTTTTCTTTGTCATTTGTTTCTAGGTATTTTTTGATCTCCTCTTTGGTTTCTTCAGTGATCTCTTGGTTATTAAGTAGTATATTGTTTAGCCTCCATGTGTTTGTATTTTTTACAGATTTTTTTCCTGTAATTGTTATCTAGTCTCATAGCATTGTGGTCGGAAACGATACTTGATATGATTTCAATTTTCTTAAAGTTACCAAGGCTTGATTTGTGACCCAAGATATGATCTATCCTGGAGAATGTTCAATGAGCACTTGAGAAGAGAGTGTATTCTGTTGTTTTTGGATGGAATGTCCTATAAACATCCATTAAGTCCATCTTGTTTAATATATCATTTAAAGCTTGTGTTTCCTTATTTATTTTCGTTTGGATCATCTGTCCATTTGTGAATGTGGGGTGTCAAAGTCTCCTACTATGATTATGTTACTGTTGATTTCCCCTTTTATGGATGTTATCATTTGCCTCATGTATTGAGGTGCTCATATGTTGGGTGCATCAGTATTTACAACTGTTATATCTTCTTCTTGGATTGATCCCTTGATCATTATGCAGTGGCCTTCTTTGTCTCTTGTAATAGTGTTTATTTTAGTCTACCTTGTCTGATATGAGAATTGCTATTCCAGGTTTCTTTTGATTTCCATTTGCATGGAATATCTTTTTCCATCCCCTCACTTTCAGTCTGTATGTGTCCCTAGGTCTGAAGTGGGTCCCTTGTAGACAGCATATATATGGGTCTTGTTTTTGTATCCATTCAGCCAGTCTGTGTATTTTGATGGGAGCATTTAATCCATTTACATTTAAGGTAATTATTGATTTGTATGTTCCCATTACCATTTTCTTAATTGTTTAGGGTTTGTTCTTTGTTACTGTAGGTCTTTTCCTTCTCTTGTGTTTCCTGCCTAAGGAAGTTCCTTTAGCATTTGTTGTAAAGCTGATTTGGTGGTGCAGAATTCTCTTAGCTTTTGCTTGTCTGTAAAGGTTTTAATTTCTCCATCAAATCTGAATGAGGTCCTTGCTGGGTAGAGTAATCTTGGTTGTAGGTTTTTCCCTTTTATCACTTTAAATATGTCCTGCCACTCCCTTCTGGCTTGCAGAGTTTCTGCTGAAAGATCAGCTGTTAACCTTATGGGGATTCCCTTGTATGTTATTTTTTGTTTTTCCCTTGCTGCTTTTCATATTTTTTCTTTGTGTTTAGTTTTTGATAGTTTGACTAATATGTGGCTTGGCGTGTTTCTCCTTGGATTTATCCTCTATGGGACTCTCTGTGCTTCCTGGACTTGATTGATTGTTTCCTTTCCCATATTAGGGAAGTTTTCAACTATCACCTCTTCAAAAAATTTCTCAGTCTCTTTGTTTCTCTCTTCTTCTTCTGGGGCCCCCTATAATTCGAATGTTGGTGCATTTAATATTGTCCCAGAGGTCTCTAAGACTGTCCTCAATTATTTTCATTCTTTTTTCTTTATTCTGCTCTGCAGTAGTTATTTCCACTATTTTATCTTTCAGGTCACTTATCATTCTTCTGCCTCAATTATTCTGCTATTGATTCCTTCTAGAGAATTTTTAATTTCATTTATTGTGTTTTTCATCATTGTTTGTTTGCTCTTTATTTCTTCTAGTTCCTTGTTAAACATTTCTTCTATTTTCTCCATTCTATTTTCAAGATTTTGCATCATCTTTAGTATCATTACTCTGAATTCTTTTTCAGATAGACTGCCTATTTCCTCTTCATTTGTTTGGTCTGTTGGGATTTTCCCTTGCTCCTTCATCTCCTGTGTGTTTCTCTGTCTTCTCATTTTGCTCAACTTACTGTGTTTGGTGTCTCCTTTCTGCAGGCTGCAGGTTCATAGTTCCTGTTGTTTTTGGTGTCTGCCCCCAGTGGCTAAGGTTGGTTCAGTGTGTTGTGTAGGCTTCCTGGTGGAGGGGACTGGTGCCTGTGTTCTGGTGGATGAGGCTGGATCTTGTCTTTCTGGTGGGCAGGACCGCATCTGTGACCTTATTATGATTTTAGGCAGCCTCTCTGCTAATGGGTGGGGTTGTTTTCCTGTCTTGCTAGTTCTTTGGCATAGGGTGTCTAGCACTGTAGCTTGCTGGTTGTTGAGTGGAGGTGGGTCTTAGCGTTGCGATGGAGACGTCTGGGAGAGCTTTTGCCATTTGATATTATGTGTAGCCAGGAGGTCTTTGGTGGACCAATGTCCTGAACATGGCTCTCCCACCTCAGAGGCCCTGGCCTGACACCCAGCTGGTGCACCAAGACCCTGTCAGCCACAGAGCTCAGAGGAAAAGGGAGAAAAAAAGAAAGAAAGAAAAAAATAAAATAAAAAAGAAAGTTATTAAAATAAAAAATTAAAAAATATTAAAAATCAAAAAACCTAAAAAGTAATAAAAATAGAAGAAAGAAAGAGAGCAAGCAAACAAAAAACAAATCCACCAATGATAACAAGCGTTAAAAACTATACTAAAAAAATCCCCCCCAAACCGGACAGACAAAACCCTAGGACAAATGGTAAAAGCAAAGCTATACAGACAAAATCACACAAAGAAGCATACCTATACACACTCACAAAAAGAGAAAAAGGAAAAAAAAAATCTACATATAAAAAAGGGAAAGGAAGAGAGCAACCAAATCAATAAACAAATCTACCAATGATAATAAACTCTAAATAGTAAACTAAGATAAACATAAAACCAGAAACCAGTCAGTCGCATACAGCAAACCCCAAGTCTACAGTTGCTCCCAAAGTCCACTGTGTCAATTTTGGGATGATTCGTTGTCTATTGAGGTATTCCACAGATGCAGGGTACATCAAGTTGACTGTGGAGATTTAATCCGCTGCTCCTGAGGCTGCTGGGAGAGATTTCCCTTTCTCTTCTTTGTTCGCACAGCTCCCGGGGTTCAGCTTTGGGTATGGACCCGCCTCTGCATGTAGGTTGCCTGAGGGCATCTGTTCTTCGCTCAGACAGGACGGGGTTAAAGGAGCAGCTGATTCGGGGGCTCTGGCTCACTCAGGCGGTGGGCGGGTGGTGAGGGAGGGATACGGATGCAGGGCGAGCCTGCGGCAGCAGAGGCCAGTGTGACGTTGCACCAGCCTGAGGCGCGCTGTGTGTTCTTCCGGGGGAGTTGTCCCTGGATCACGGGACCCTGGCAGTGGCGGGCTGCACAGGCTCCCGGGAGGGGAGGTGTGGAGAGTGACCTCTGCTTGCACACAGGCTTCTTGGTGGCTGCAGCAGCAGGAGCTTTAGCGTTTCATGCCCGTCTCAGGGGTCTGCACTGATAGCCGAGGCTCGCGCCAGTCTCTGGACTCATTTAAGCGGCACTCTGAATCCCCTCTCCTCGCGCACCCCAAAACAATGGTCTCTTGCCTCTTTGGCAGTTCCAGACTTTCACCCGGACTCCCTCCCGGCTAGCCGTGGCGCACCAGCCCCTTCAGGCTGTGTTCACGCAGCCAACCCAGTCCTCTCCCTGGGATCCGACCGAAGCCCGAGCCTCGGCTCCCAGCCCCCGCCCGCCCTGGCGGGTGAGCAAACAAGCCTCTCGGGCTGGTGAGTGCTGGTCGGCACCGATCCTCTGTGCGGGAATCTCTCTGCTTTGCCCTCCGCACCCCCGTTGCTGCGCTCACCTCCGCGGCTCCGAAGCTTCCCCCTCCCCCACGCGCAGTCTCCGCCCGCGAAGGGGCTTCCTAGTGTGTGGAAACCTTTCCTCCTTCACGGCTCCCTCTCACTGGTGCAGGTCCCGTCCCTATCCTTTTGTCTCTGTTTATTCTTTTTTCTTTTGCCCTACCCAGGTATGTGGGGAGTTTCTTGCCTTTTGGGGGGTCTGAGGTCTTCTGTCAGCGTTCAGTAGGTATTCTGTAGGAGTTGTTCTACATGTGGATGTATTTCTGATGTATTTGTGGCGAGGAAGGTGATCTCCACGTCTTACTCCTCCGCCATCTTGAAGGTCTTATCAGGATTATATTTTAAGTATAGTTTTATAACTGTAGTTTGAACTTAGCACATTAAAAAATTTTCTCCATATTAGTCTAAAAAGAAAACAGGATTAATGTCTGAAGTATTTTGTTGTATGATGTGCCATAATTTATTTAAGCATCCCCTTTTGGTGGGGGGATATTTACATTGTTTTCTCTATCCTCTCTCATTTTTAACTGAGGAGGAATAAACTAAATCAAACAGAGGAAAACCTCTGCTTTGGACTAAATCAAACAGAGGAAAACCTCTGCTTTGGCCTAAAAGAGAGGGAGCCAGAGGTAATAAAATTTTATTTTGATTTTAGAAAGTGTTTGTTTATGGGTAAATTATCGCACGTTATGAACTGCCAGAAGCCATTTTTTCCATTTGCTTTTTTATAAAATTAGACTATAGCATGATATATTAATGGGTTTGATGAATGGTAGTAGTGGAATCTGGTGGGTAAAATGCAGGTTAGTAGGAGTTTGTTTACAACAAGGCTAGGATTTGAGCCAGCCACTCAGATGATTGGCCTATGAAGGCCAAATCATTTAGTTCTTAGAATCAGTTCCTTCTGCATCTGCAAAGCAAGTGGCCTCTCTGTGACTTTCCATTCTTGTCTCTTTTCTTATAGAGCCTCCTTGGCCAACTGCAGGTTAAACCTAGCTTTGGCATACTTTGAAAAGGCAGTTGACAGTGTTATTGCTGCTAAGGGTGATAGGACATCAGATCTGGTTGGTCTTTACGAGGAAATTGCTCAGATCGAGCAGCTGGGGAGGAACCATGACTAGGCCATCCAGTACTTGCAGCAGGTAGGTGGGTTGGCTGAAGCCCCGGCCAGGTGGGCTTGTTTGGCCCCAGGCCCAGTTCCCAGGGCCAGGGACGCTTGGGCTTCTCAGAACAGGGGATGGGATTGATTTTCCTCCAGATCCACACAAGAGACCTTCCTCAACTTTAAATGACCTGGACAGAGAACAACGACTCACAGTGGGCCTATCTGCTGTGTGACCTGATTTAAGACAGCATTTCCCCTACCAGGCTTCCCTCACCTCTATCTGTACTGGGAAGAGGGAGCTGAGAAAGTCTACTCCAGGGAAAAAAGCCATAGGGGCAACTGAACTTAAGTCTTTAGCAAACGCAAAGGACTTTTTAAATGAAAATTTATGATATTTTGGTACAATGCCATCATTTGTCCTTTAAACTAGTCTAGCTGGTTGTATCTCAGAGTTTATGGTTAAACCACCATAAGTGTGTTTTGCTTGTAGGTAAGTAATTTGACAAATGCAGAGGGGAAAACAAAACTAAACATACAAAGGAATGTTGAGTTTATCATAATGGAAACAGAGTAGGGCACTATATGTATCATGTACTTGAAACTTCCCTTGAAACTGCTAGTTAAATTCACCTTTTCTCAAATGAGAACCATGCTCGTGGCCTCAGGTATCTCTCATAACCAAAAACAGATCACAGTACTGGATTTCCTATATCACAGAAAAGGTGTAATGCCATCCAACAGTGTATGTGAAAACAGTCTGCTACTGAAGAAAAGGCATTGCAGACAATCCAGAAATCCAAGGTTATTAACATCACACAATGGAGAGATGTTAGGGAATGCTGCCCTGAAAGCAGGGAGTCCACTGCTTACAGAGAAAGCCAATCTGGTGTGTCCAAGACTCTCTTAAAGCAGTGGTCAGATCATAATGGATAAAACAATAAATAATCAGTGTTTCCTAATGACAACAAAAATAATAGTTCAAATTTATGGAATGCTTTTACCATGTGCCCTTGAGGATACATTAATTCATTTAATCCATGAAATAAGCATATGAAGTAAGTGCCTTTTTTTTTTTTTTATCTTAAGGATGAGGAAACTGAAGCCCAAAGAACTATAGCTAATTCAGTTGAAGTTGTGTAGCTAACAAGTGTGGGGGGGTAGGGATTTGAACTCAGAAAATGTGACTCCAGAGCCTGTACTTATAACGACTCCGCACTGTGTCTTAGCTCTTAAGTGTTGTCTGATCATCTCTGGAGCTCCTTGAAACACCTCACAGTATTTGGCCTGTGACAAATGAAGTACAGGTGGCTCTTTTCTTGCTGGCGGGTGTGGACTGGACGTTTTCTGTCTTCTTTCTCTTTCCACATTGTTACTTCTTCCATTTTAGTTCAGATAATAATAATAATAATAAAATCTATACTTCTTTAGTGCTTACTACATTCCAGGTGATATTTGAAACACTTTACATGTATTCATGTAATCTTTACAACTGTTTGTGATAAATACTATTTTTGTCACCCCTGTTTTATAGTCAGAGAAATGAGTGACTTGCTGTATGTTACAGTAAATGGCTGAGCTAAGATGGGAACCCAGGAAGTATGACTCTAGGATTCATGCTTCACTAGACTTTTTTTTTTTAACTTATTTATTTATTATTTTTTTTGCCTTATAACAAATTTAATCAGTTATACATATACATATGTTCCCATATCCCCTCCCTTTTGCGTCTCCCTCCCACCCTCCCTATCCCACCCCTCCAGGCGGTCACAAAGCACCGAGCTGATCTCCCTGTGCTATGCGGCTGCTTCCCATTAGCTATCTACCTTACGTTTGGTAGTGTATATATGTCCATGCCGCTCTTTCACTTTGTCACAGCTTACCCTTCCCCCTCCCCATATCCTCAAGTCCATTCTCTAGTAGGTCTGTGTCTTTATTCCTGTCTTACCCCTATGTTCTTCATGACATTTTTTTTTTCTTAAATTCCATATATATGTGTCAGCATACAGTATTTGTCTTTCTCTTTCTGACTTACTTCACTCTGTATGACAGACTCTAGGTCCATCCACCTCATTACAAATAGCTCAATTTCATTTCTTTTTATGGCTGAGTAATATTCCATTGTATATATATGTGCTACATCTTCTTTACCCATTCATCCGATGATGGACACTTAGGTTGCTTCCATGTCCTGGCTATTGTAAATAGGGCTGCTATGAACATTTTGGTACACGTCTCTTTTTGAATTATGGTTTTCTCAGGGTATATGCCCAGTAGTGGGATTGCTGGGTCATATGGTAGTTCTATTTTTAGTTTTTTAAGGAACCTCCATACCGTTCTCCATAGTGGCTGTACCAATTCACATTCCCACCAGCAGTGCAAGAGTGTTCCCTTTTTTCCACACCCTCTCCAGCATTTATTGTTTCTAGATTTTTTGATGATGGCCATTCTGACTGGTGTGAGATGATATCTCATTGTAGTTTTGATTTGCATTTCTCTGATGAGTAATAGACTTTTTTTTGATACTGAACCTTTGAGAGGCTGAGCTAAAGTTATGATTTTATTTTTGCTATGAAATGTAATAAAAGTAATCATAGCTAACATTTACTGAGAACTTACCATGTGAAGGGTACTGTGCCCAGTGTTTTGCGTGCATCTCATTTAATCTTTCCCAAACCCTAATCAATGGAAACTAAATATTCCTTCTACATATGAAGGTAAAATTACTTGCTTAAGACTCACAGCTAGGAAGTAGCAGAGCTGGGACTCAAACTCATCTCTTGCGTAACTCTATGATTATATACATATCAGCTTTCAGTCAACTAACAGTTCTATGAGAGCCACTATGAAATCCACAGTGAAACACTGTCATTTGGGTACTTACCTTGTCGTGATTTGCTCTATTCCAGACCTATTCTATCTGTGTTTCTTTGTTCACTGAAGTCAGCGCCCAAGCTGCAGAGGCGAGCGCGTTACTAGCCAAGGCTTATGCCATGTCTGGAGAGGCCCAACACAGGGGTAAGTAGAGGAGGTGGTTTTGCAGATATTAACATTTCCCAGTCACAGGAGGGAAGCACACTGGCCAATGGAATGGTCTATCTATCAATATGGACAGATTATAAGTAGCTATTCATGTCTGTGATCGAAAGATAAGACTGGATACCATTTTGTAGGAAATCCCTTATGCATGAATTTAGGCACAATCATATCTCCCCAAATTAGTTGGAACATCAAAACCAGTAAGATCGGCGGGCTTCCCTGGTGGCGCAGTGGTTGAGAGTCCGCCTGCCGATGCAGGGGACATGGGTTCATGCCCCGGTACGGGAAGATCCCACATGCCATGGAGCGGCTAGGCCCGTGAGCCATGGCTGCTGAGCCTGCGTGTCCGGAGCCTGTGCTCCGCAACAGGAGAGGCCACAGCAGTGAGAAGCCCATGTACCGCAAAAAAAAAAAAAAAAAAAAAAAAAAAGATGTAGACATAGAGAGTGGACTGAAGGACACGGCGGGGAGGGGGAAGCTGGAGCGAAGTGAGAAGAGCATCGACACATATACCCTACCAAGTGTAAAATAGTTAGCTAGTGGGAAGCAGCAGCATAGCACAGGGAGATCAGCTTGGTGCTTTGCTATACCTAGAGAGGTGGGATGGGGAGTGTGGGAGGGAGGCTCAGGGGGGAGGGGATGTGGGGATGTATGTGTGCATGTGGCTGATTCACTTTGTTGTATGACAAAGACTTACACGGTATTGTGAAGCAATTACACTCCAATAAAGATCTATTACAAAATTTTTTTTTAAATTAGTTATGATTATTAAGAAATTTAATCTATTTGTGAATATGTAAAGTTTGTTTTTTATGAGAAAAAGTTTATGATTATAGAGTTAGGAAATTCCAAGGCCACCTTATTCTTTTCTTGGATACTAATTTTCTTGGATACTAATTTAACTTTAAGGAAAATCTGGATTGCCACTTCCTAGCATCCACTAAATTCCAGATGGATTAATATGTATATTTTTAAATTAATTAATTTTTTTTTTTTGCGGTACGCGGGCCTCTCACCACTATGGCCTCTCCCATTGCGGAGCACAGGCTCCGGACGCACAGGCTCAGCGGCCATGGCTCACAGGCCCAGCCGCTCCGCGGCATGTGGGATCTTCCCAGACCGGGGCACGAACCTGCGTCCCCTGCATCGGCAGGCGGACTCTCAACCACTGTGCCACCAGGGAAGCCCCACAACTATATATATTTTAAAACTGTAATGAGATCAAGCTTTCACCCATCCTGTGTGAAAATTTTAAAAATTTGAAAATATCTAGCTTTTGCCAGACAGTGGGTAAACAGGTCTGCTCATTCATGGCTGGTGCGAGTGAGAGTGTAAATTGACATGAAATTGGGGGACCAATTTGATATATCTAGTAAAATTGAAAAGGAAACATGTATAAGGATGTTCACTGTGGCAGTATTTGTAATTGTGAAAAATTAGAAACAACCTTATCAATAAATGAAAGGAAAATTTGGTATATTAACTAGATAGAATTTTGTAGTGTTTAAAAGGGCTAGATTTTGGGAGTTCCCTGGTGGCCTAGTGGTTAGGATTCCAGGCTTTACTGCCATGGCCCGGGTTCAATCCCTGGTCGGGGAACTGAGATCTCGCAGGCCACGAGCTATCTACTAGGTAGATAGCTGATCACCTGGGGAATGGTGCCATACTGGGAGCTCAGTGTTGGTCTCTGTGCTGGCAGATTGGACACTCAACAGTGGCCATAACCAGGCTGGCCTTGGTGAGTGGGAGTCCAAGTTGTTGAGCCCACTCTTGGTACCAAAATCTGTGTTAGAGTTCTCCAGAGAAACATAACCAACAGTATATATAGATAGAGATATAAAAGAGGAGCTTTATTATAGAAATTGGTTCATATGTGGTTATGGAGAATGAGAAGTACCACAATCTGCCATCTGCAAGCTGAAGAACCAGGAATGCTGGTGGTATAATTTAGTCTGAGTCTGAAGGCCTGAGAACCAGGGGAGCTGATGGTATAAATCTCAGTCTGAGGCCAAAGGCTTGAGAACTGGGGGACGTGGGGGCCACTGACATAAGTCTTGGCGCCCAAAGGCCCAAAGGGCAGGAGTAGATGGATTTCTCAGCTCAAGAAAAGAATGAGACAGATCGCTCTTCCTTTGCCCTTTTTTGATTCTATTCAGACCCTTAGTGGATTGGATAATTCCTGCCTATGTTAGTAAGGGTAGATCTTCTTTACTCAGTATACTAATTTAAATGCTAATATCTTCCATAAATATCTTCACAGACACACCAGAAATTATTGTTTACCAGCCTATCTGGGATCCCTTAGTGCAATCAGGTTGACACACAAAATTAACCATTGTAAGTACATATTTGGGGGCAGGGTTATATTGGAAATCTCTGTATTTTCCACTCAATTTTGCTGTGAATGTAAAACTGCTCTAAAAAGTTTATTAATCAAAAAAAAAAAAACCCAAAAAACAAATGCACACAAAAATAACACCAGAGCAAAGACATTAGCCTCCAAGCTCCATGGGGGAGACAGATTCTGTAGTTTAAAAACAAAACAAAACAAAATCCCATAAAGATGTATCAGAATCTGTGATTGCTCCTATATATTATCTAAAATGTACAGTTGTCAGCAAAAAAGGGACAATACAAGGAGGCAGGAACCTGTGACTCAGAAAAATTGACTCTAGGGAATTCCCTGGTGGCGGTCCAGTGGTTAGGACCCGTGCTTTCACTGCTGAGGGCCTGGGTTCAATCTCTGGTCAGGGAACTAAGATCCCACAAGCCTAGCAGCACAGCCAAAAAAAAAAAAAAAAAAAAAAGAAATAAAAATAAAGAAAGGAAAAGAAAAAGAGAAAGAGGTTGACTGTAAGTGGGCTGGATGTTGGATTTAGCAAAAGCTTCAAAGCAGCTATCATAAATATGTTCAAACAATTAAAGGAAACTGTTCAAAGGATTAAAGGAAAATATTATGAAAATCACTTAGTAAATAGGAAATCTCAATAGAGAAATATAAACTACTTTTAAAAATCAGCTAAAATGGAAATTCTAGAATTTTAAAATATAGTAACTGAATGACAAATGTGTTAATGATCACATCAGATTTGAGATGGCAGAAAAGATAGAGATAGCTCAAAAGTAGGTCACTAGAGATGATCCAATCCAAAGAACAGAGATAGGAGATATTGAAGAGAAATGAACAGAGCATAAGAGATCTGTGGGACAATAGCAGATGTACCAACACTCATGTAATGAGAGCTGCATAAGGAGAGGAGAAAGAATGAGGCAGAAAAGCATCTAAAGAAATAATGGCCCCAGAGTTCCCAAATTTGATAAAAATATTATCCACAGATTCAGAAGTCTCAGTGACAAGTAAGGTAAGCACAAAGAAAACCATAATTAGACACAAAGTCAAATTGCTAAATGACAAAGAGAAAATCTTAAAAGCAGCAGTGGAAAAACAACTCTGTACAGGGGAACAACAATAGGATTAATGGTTGATTTTTCATCAGATAGATGAAGGCTAGAAGGCAGTGGAATAATATATTCAAAATACTGCAATAGAATTCAACCAAGAATTGTACATCCAGCAGAACTATCCTTCAAAAATGAAGGTGAGATAAAGATATTTCCTGATTAACAAAAACAGCATTTGTTGGTAGCAGTCTTCCCCTGAAAGAAATACTAAAGGAAGCCATTAGGCTGAAAGAAAATGACAGCAGATGGTAACTCAAATCCACAGAAAGGAATGGAATTGGAACTGATAAGTATGCAGATAAACATAGTAGACTGTGTACACATACACAAATATTCACCAACTTGTGAATGTGTAAACAAAATGTGATATATCCATATGATAGAAAACTACTCATCAATAAAAAGGAGTAAAGTACTAATTCATGCAACAACATGGATGAACCTCAAAAACAGTATATGCTACATGAAAGAATCCAGCCTGAAAAGACTATATATTATGTGATCACATCATGTATCATGATTATATAACTATATAAATTTACTAAAACCTTATCAGACTGTATAATTACAATGGGTAAATGTGTGGTATACAAATTATACCTTAATACAGTGGTTAAAAAAAATGTTTAGTGCCTGTTCCTGAGTGATGTGTATAGAGATAATGTTCATTTTCTTTTTGCTTCTCTGCATTTTCTAGATTGATTACATAAACATCTATTATGTTTGGAATAAAAGACAACATTAGAAATAAATTTTTTTTATACCAATTAAGTTAAAAATTTTGAAATAATGGACAAATCCTTATAATACATAGCTCGCCAAAATTGGCATTAGAAGAAAGAGATAATCTGAATGGTCCTATTCAACAAATTGGATCTGTAATGGAAAACCTAAACCCACATATACATGCACATACACCTATCTTTAAGCTCACATGGTTTACAAGGAATACTTCCAAACGTCTAAGAAAAGACTTGTATCAGTCTTTTTTTAAATTTTTTTTTATTTTTTATTTTTTATTTTTATTTTTTGCTTTATAACAAATTTAATCAGTTATACATATACATATGTTCCCATATCCCCTCCCTTTTGCGTCTCCCTCCCACCCTCCCTATCCCACCCCTCCAGGCGGTCACAATTTTTAAACAATAACAACTGTATATTTAAAGTTCTTTGAAAATCAAAACTCACCCTCTCTCTCCGCACACACATACACTGAACAGAAACCCCAGTAAGCAGTAATCTCCATCAGATTTTAATTTAGCTAAAAACATAGTCTTGCGTTGCACTTGGGAGTTTAATATGATGGTTATTTTAGGTCTCAGGATAAGACTGTTCAGACATAAGCTTTCTTTTCCTACAGAAAATCCATGCATTTCATCAAGAGAATAAAATCAGAACATCATCTGATATGCCATCAAGTTATATCTCAGACTTTTTGAGGCTTTTATGAGTGCTGGAAAGAGGACAGGCATGGGCTTTAAGCACGCAATTGTCTAATTAATTTAGCTAAAGTTGAAATTAGACACTTGTAAAGGCTAGCATATTGCCTTAAATAATTGTTTCCCTTTTTTTTAAATTTATTTATTTATTTGGCTGTGTTGGGTCTTCATTTCTGTGCAAGGGCTTTCTCTAGTTGCGGCGAGCGGGTGCCACTCTTCATCGTGGTGCTCGGGCCTCTCACTGTTGTGGCCCCTCTTGTTGCGGAGCGCAGGCTCAGTAGCTGTGGCTCACGGGCCCAGCTGCTCCACGGCATGTGGGATCTTCCCAGACCAGGGCTCAAACCTGTGTCCTCTGCATTGGCAGGTAGATTCTCAACCACTGCGCCACCAGGGAAGCCCTGTTTCCCTTTTTTGAAGATGCTGTTGAGATATATTTTATAAAAAGCATCACTGCATATCAAACAACACTGGGCCCAGAGGATTATGAAACACTGACGACCATTGAAGAATTTTGCAAATGGCTTGTTCAAAATGGGGAAAAACAGGTAAATGTTATCAACTCATAAATGTAATTGCTAGATTGTTTATTAGATTGGGACAGCCTTTTTCATCTCATAATTCAAAAACTGGAGCACAGAGAAGGCTCAGGTAAAGCCAGCAATAAAAATAGGGCTGGTGCAGCTTGCAATATTAGTAAAAAAAAAGAAGTATTTTTCTTGCATCTTGAAACATGAGGTCCTTTAAATCCTGGACACATATAATCTCTGGTCCTGTAAATTTAATATTTTAAGTCAAAATTGGCTTTTATCTTTGGATATAGCTGATGGTTTCTTTTTCTCTTGATATATTATTTCCTGCTCAGTTTCCGGACTTGAATTCTTTATCAATCAAACTTTTGTTTTCACATTAAAAAAACAGTTAGAGAAAATGCTGTTGATTGCTGACCTTTTACTTAGAAGTCCCATGAGTCTAAACTGTTACTCAAAAACTCAAAAACTTTACGTACTGAGTTCAGCATGAAGGCAGTGAAGACCTTTATTCATCATGAGATCCCATGTGGCTTTGACCTGACCAAGCCAACTTTATTCTTCCTCAGGCATGTGAGAAACAGGTGTGGATCTGACATGGTCTTGTTGGCCATGTGACAACCAGTTTAAGAGTAAGTTTCTAGACACTTAATAAGTAAGAATTTTTTTTCAAGGAATGAAGAAAAAGCTTTTTTTATTCCACATTTGAACATTTTTGTAAATGATGACATTTTCTTTAGTTCTATTTTAATTGCCACTTGTAGAGGCAAAAAACCTTGTAGTGGTCTGTGACTTTTTTTTTTTACAGTGGCTGCAATATTTTCTGTTGGTTCCAAAGATTAATGTAAAGCCACAAATTGATCTAATATTTTAATTTAGTTTCCAAGAAAGTACTTGGCCAGAATCTCATAGCTTATCCTTGTTATGTTCTGATACAGTGAACATCTTGACTTTGTGATAAGACACCAGTACCAATGCCTGACAGCTGTCTGCTTCTAACCAAGTGTACCAAGCTCCTAGACAGAGATGCAAAAGTGTCTTGAGTGCCAGGTGGCTCTGAATCTAAACCACAAGCAGGAATGTGGACAGGTCACCTTTACTACTAAGAAACAAGCTCCATGAGGACAAGGTTTTGTCTGTTTTGTTCACTGCAGTGTCCCTAGTGCCTGAAACAGTAACTGGCACATAGTAGGTGCTCAATAACTATTGAGTTGCTTTGCTGAATTTTATACACATTTCCTATGGGATAATTCCATTTTAAAAGGAGCTTTTTCTCCCAACCTCAAGCCTGAGATGAGATTCTCAGCCTGTTCTAGAATAGAACATAACAGAAACTCAGATGATTTGGGAATTGTGTTCCCATGAAATATAACATTTTTTTTCAAACAGAGGTTTAATCTGCCACTGATAAAAAATAAACAGGATCCATTGGCCAGAACTGCCATCTTCCAGTAATTCCTTAAAACAGTGAACACAAAGGGAAAGAGAAGAGGCATCCACTATATGTTCTCTAGGCCTTTTAGAAAACATGGAGTTATTTCTTTGGCCACATCCTTGGGGATCTACAGGAAAGGTGATCTTGTATACAGTAAGGGAATGGGCATTGTTCAAAAAAGAATGCCCAGAAATGTTACCATGGCAAAATTGGAAGGGCCTACAGTGTTACCCAGATTGCTGTTCGCATTGTTATAAACAAACAAGTTAAGGGTAATCCTCTTGCCAAGAGGATTAATGTACATATTGAGCATATTAAGCACTCTAAGGGCCGGGATAAATTCCTGAAATGCATGAAAGAAATGCATGAAAGATCAGAAAAAGAAGGAAGCCAAAGAGAAAGTTACACGGGTTCAACTGAAGAGCCAGCCTGCTCTACCCAGAGAAGCACACTTTGTGAGAACCAGGAGCCTGAGCTACTGGAATCAATCCCAATGAATAGCTAGACTAAATAAGAACAACAGAGAGAAGACTCAAATAAATAAAATCAGAAATGAAAGAAGAAACATTACAACTGATGCCACAGAAATTAAAAGGATTATAAGAGACTACTATGAACAATTACATTCCAACAACTTGGATAACCTAGAAGAAATGGGTAAATTCCTAGAAACATATAACCTGCTAAAACTGAACTATGAAGAAATAGAAAATCTGAATAGAGCTTTAACTAGTAAGGAGATCAAATGTGCCAACAAGAAAAGCCCAAGATCAAATGGCTTCACTGGTGAATTCTATGAAACATTTAAAGAAAAATTAACTCCAATCCTCCTCAAACTCTTCCCAAAAAATTGAAGAGGAAGGAATGCTTCCAAACTCATTTCATGAGGCCAGCATTACCTCGATACCAAAGCTAGGAAAAGACTACAAGAAAAGAAAACTACAGAACAATATCCTTGATGAATATAGATGCAAACATTTCAACAAAATATTAGCAAACTGAATTCACCAGCATATTACAATGACCACACACCATGACCACGTGGAATTTATCCCTAGGATGCAAGAATGGTTCAACACATGAAATACAATCAATGTGATACACTACATTATCAGAATAAAGGATAAAAATCACATGGTCATTGCAAGAATACAGAAAAAATGACAAAATTCAACATCTTTTTATGATAAAAACATTCAACAAACTAGGAATAACAAAGGTCATATATGAAAAGCTCACAGGTAACATCATACTCAGTGATGAAAAATTGAAAACATTTTTTTCTAAGATCAATAACAGCACAAGGATGCCTACTCTTGCCCACTTCTATTCAATATAGTCCTGGAAGTGCTAGCCAGAGCAATTAGGCCAGCAAAAGAAATAAAAGTCATCCAAATTGGAAAGAAAAAAGTGAATTATTTCTATTTGCAAATTATATGATCTTATATTCTTATATGTAGAAAACCCTAAAATTTTCTCACACACACACACACACACACACACACACACGAAGTGTTAGAACTAATAAACAAATTGCAGGATATAAAAAAATTTCAGGATACAAAATCAACATACAAAAATCCGATGCGTTTCTATACACCAACAATGAACAATCTGAAAAAGAAATTAAGAAAACACTCCCATCTACAAAAGTATCAAAAAGAATAAAATACTTAGGAATAAACTTAATCAAGGAGTTGAAAGACTTGTACACTGAAAAAATAGGAAAATCTACTTATATGCATGTTTTCCTATTCTGAAAAATGCAAAGATAATACAGAGCCTTGAGACTCCTAAATTATTGTCAGTGTTTCCTGGAAAGCAACAACTGATATCCTTTTTATGTTTGTTCTGACATACCACATATGAGGATATTGATTACATGTTCAACCCAGTTCCAAAGAAATGTTCTATTTATAAATGTCAACATAGTTAACACAGGCAGAGGGTGATGTGCCATTCTTGAGGGTACCAGCAATAACTATACCTCTTCACTCCCTCTAAAGAAAGCACATTGGGAAATCCAATGAGTACAAGCATTGTTGTTCTATAAATAACTTCCAATGTATACTTAATTTTTCTCTAAATCATATGCTGTATGGTAAGTAGTTAAGAGTGAGAGTTGAGCTGAAAGACAACTGGCCTGGACTTAAAAAAAAAAAAAAAAGCCAATATTATGAAAGGGCAGAACTGCTACAGATTAGAGAAGACTAAAGGATTGTGAAAACTAAATGCAATATGTGATTCTTCATTGGATATTAGATTTTTAAAGTTACAAAGAACATTATTGGACAATTGAGAAATTTGAATACAGAGCATATATTAATATTATATCAATGTAAAAAATTTTGAGAGTAATAATGTTATTGTAGTTATGTAGGAAAATGTTCTTGTTCTAAGAATATACATGCTTAAGTATTTAGGGGTAAAGTATCTTAAGTACAACTTATTTTCAACAAAAATATATATGTGTATGTATTTATATATGTATATAAAAATGTTATCTATTACATATACATATAATTTTTTAAAGAAAAAGCAAATGTGGCAAAATGATCCCAATTGGTGAATCTAGGTTAAAATATTATGTGTATTCATTCTACTATTCTTTCAGCTTTTCTGAAGGTTTGAAAAGCTCATGGAATACAACCAGCATGCTCCTTCAGAATTACCAGGTGAATTAAAAATATGTACATACTTTTTTATCCCCTAGGAGGCTTACAGACTGCTAAAGGCTTTATTGAAGTCTCAGGTCATTAGCTATGGTGACTGTAGTAAAAAAGTGGCTGAAACTTTTTATAACATGGGCAAGATCTGCTTTGCCAAAGGAGAGCTCAGAAAGGCAATTCAGCTGCTAAGGAAGGTGAATACTGGCTGTTTTTTTACATTTGCTCCCAGGCCTGTAAGCAAAATGTGAGGGGAGATATGTGTGTGTGTGTGTGTGTGTGTGTGTGTGTGTGTGTGTTTTCCCTTCTCTTCCCCCTCTCCTTTTTTTTCTTCCTTCTCTTTTTCTTTTTTTTTTTTTTTTTTTTGCGGTATGCAGGCCTCTCACTGTTGTGGCCTCCCCCGTTGCGGAGCACAGGCTCCGGACGCGCAGGCTCAGCGGCCATGGCTCACGGGCCCAGCCGCTCCGCGGCATATGGGATCCTCCCAGACCGGGGCACGAACCCGCATCCCCTGCATCGGCAGGCGGACTCTCATCCACTTGCGCCACCAGGGAGGCCCTTTTTTTTTTTTTTTTTTTTTTTTTTTTTAAGTAAAGTGTTCTCTTTTGAAAATTCTTCACATTCTTAGATGTGCTAAGGGAGACTATGACTACAGAAACTTTTGTTGTGTCTGTGCCTGGACCAGAGTTTTAGAAGAGTAATACCCTAATCCTGTGAAAGCACCAAAGGTTGTGTTGGAATAAGGAACACCTTGTCTAGCCATCATTACCCGAGCACTGATTCCGCTTCCAGGCAGCTCAGACAACCCTAGAAGTTCATTGCCTAGTAGTAGGATGGGGCAAGAGGTGTGCCTAACAGTTGTTCAGCCAGTCAGTATACTAACAGCCCAAGCTAAAGAGTAGGTAAGATCAGTAGTGATGTCTCTACATAAAACCCAAATTAGTTCAATGTCAGAGGAAAAGTTGGTAAAGATCAACTGATATTCAAGAGGGCAGAGTCAAAAGCAATCCACACATGGGAATTCCCTAGTGGTCCAGTGGTTAGGACTCTGCAACTTCACTCCAGGGGCCCCAGGTTCAGTCCCTGGTTAGGGAACTATGATCCCGCAAGTTGTGCAGTGTGGCCAAAAAAAAAAAAAGCATTACACACACACACACACATATACCGGCAGGTGTGGAGATATTTTATCTCATTTCAGGTTAACTTAATGTAATAAGTATGAAAATAGTAAATAACAGAAGAAAGGGGACTTCATTTTGAAGATTCAGAGAAAAAGAAAACCTTATGGAATAAGTTATAAGGATCAGAATAGCTTCTTCAAGGGAAGCATAAACACATAGATGGCAGCTATGTAATGGGATTATAAACCTGTAAGGAGAGAAAACTTTAAAAATGAAAGGATGACAGTTTGAGGCCAAAAGATGAGATGAGATTAAAATGCTAAGGATGAATTAAGAAGGAATTTCAGGGAAACAGGGAATTCCCTTGTGGTCCAATGGTTAGGACTCCATGCTTTCACTGTTCGGGCCTGGGTTTGATCCCTGGTCAGGAACTGAGGTCTCACAAGCCACGCAGCATAGCCAAAAAAAAAAAAAAAAGAAAGAAAGAAAAAGAAAAAAAAAGAAGGAATTTATTCCAGGGAAACAAGAAATTTAAAAAATTCAAATCCATATTGAAAATAGGGAAGAGCATCTTAACATGCTGTAATGATGCTGAACAATATTTCCTCAATCTAGAATTGCAAGAGTCAGTAAAAAACAAAACAAAAATGAAACAGAAAACAGACTCCTGAGTCCCACCTCAGACCATCAAATCAGATGTTCTTAGTGTCCAGAATCTGCATTTTTAATACTTCTAGAGGTGTAATATCCTGTGAGTTTTAAGAATCAGTGACTTATTGACAAATTTGAAAAGCCTTCCTATAATGCAGAGGACAAGGAAGAATGTATATAATGAGAAAGTAGCTGATGTGGAGGACAAAGTAGAGATTCAGCCAAAGAATTCTATGTATTTCTGAAGAACTATAATACTTGGAATAGAAACAGTAATCAAAGAAATCATTGGAGATAACTTTCCTGAAATGAAAAAAGACCCCAGCATATACATTGTAAGGGCTTACCATGTTCCATATAAAGTCAATGAAAGAGAGCCCCATCTAGATTTTACCAGCAATGAATGTTTGATGTCATGTCTACATCCTCCATTTGGAGTAGGGATTCAATATGTGTCTTTGTTTGGATGCCGGACATTGTGTACTTTACCTTGTTGGGTGTTGGATATTTTTGTATTTCTGTAAGTATTCTTGAACTTTGTTCTGGAAATCATTTAAATTACTTTGTTGTGGAATTCAGCTAAATTACATTTTGGTCCTTTTAGGTCCTGCTTTTAAGATTTGTTAGATGGGACTAGGGCTGCATTTAGTCAAGGGCTAATTAACCCCCATTACTGAAGCAAAAGCCTCAGTACCTCTGAGTAGCCCACCCAATGCTCCATGACAATGAGGCTTGCCAGTTTGGCTGATGTGAAGAGGCCACTATACCTGGCCCTGTATAAACACAGGGCACTGTTCCCTCCAGTACCTTCAGACTCTTTTCTCAAGCCTTGGGCAGTTTTTACACCTCTGTGTTAATCAGTACTCTGCTGAATACAGTTGTCCCTCGGTATCCGTGGGGGATTGGTTCTAGGACTTCCCACCCGCCCCCCTCACCAACACCAAAGTCTGCAGGTGCTCAAGTCCCTAGTATAAAATGTTGTAGTACAGTCAGCCCTCTGTATCTGCAGGTTCCCAGACTGAAGGCCAACTGCAATCGAAGGGGACACACTGCAGAGATAGATATTCTCTTTCTGTGCAGCTGTCTCTCCTCTCTGCCCTGAGAGTCTCCTGAGACTCTCAGCTCCATATCCTCAATTAAGGGCATCTGCTGAGTTCCACTTCCCTGCATCAAAGCCTGGAGGTGGTCTCAAAGTAGTCATCTGCAATCATAGCGTTTATTTCACTTGCTTTCCCTCTCTCGGGGAACACTGTCCTTTGTTGCCTAATGTTCATTGTCTTGAAGATCGTTCCAAATATATTTCGTCTACTTTTTCTTTTCTGGTTGTTTCACGTGGGAGGGCAAATCTGGTGCCTATAATTCCATCTTGATTGGATAGAGAGGTCAGCAATAAAATTTACAATGGAAAACTGCCTAAGAGTAAAGTTATGTAGCATGAGAATGCGATGCAAGTTTGGGACACGTCCACTGATTTCATTTATATCTACCCGTTTGGTTACAGCTATTTGGAAAATCCTGGTGGAAACCAGTGTGGGTTTTAGGTAGGCATGCTGTCAATTTTCAGGCCTGTTACTTTGGTTTTCCACAGCCACATATGGTAGTGGAAGCTTCAGTGAAGTGGAATGATACAGGTACAGCACTAGGGGCACAGAGCCTTCGATTCAGACTCCTTCCTCCTTGGAAGGGAACCAGGTGGAATAGTACAGGCATCTGAAATGTAAACCTGTGACATCTCAGCTCCACTGGTGCTCTCCTGAGTTTGGTTTATAATGAAGGTGCTTGTTATTTGATTCTCTTTAAACTGTTATGCTTCTCAACTCGCCTACAGTGTCTGATGATTCAAATCCTCATATATGGAAATGAGCACTATAAAAGCAGAGACACAAAAAACCTCCTTACCCTAATGCAGAGGTAAGTTCTGACCCTGATCATCAACCAGGTCTTCAGTGTGGATATGTGGTTAGCATGGCCTCACCCAGATTCATTCATTTGGGGGTGATTCACCTGTTATTCTTGTTAGTAAGGCAAAATGCCAACCTGTACTATGGATCTGGTCAAATCCTAAACTGGAGGTACCTAGTCAATTTCTAGTAGTCTCTCAGAACCCAATGTTACAGGGGTCTGCTGCAATATTATTTAGTATTTATGTCTCTTTCAATGCTGAGCATTATAACCAAGTCCTACAAGACTGTTTCAGCTAACAGCTTGTGATAGGTACAAATTGGGTTTTTAACAAAGCAAGTGAAGGAATTCCCTGGCAGTCCAGTGGTTAGGACTCCATGCTTTCACTGGTGAGAGCCTGGGTTCCATCCCTGGTGGGGGAACTAAGATCCCACAAGCTGGGGGCACGGCCAGAAAAATAAGTAAGTGAATACATTAAACTTTTCTTGCTAAACATACAAAATCTAAGTCCCTAAACATAAGACAACTTTTGGGGGGAAACAGTTGTCTCCAAAGTTAAAAATAAAAGAGCCTCTTCAGATTCTTCTTTAAAAATGTTTAGAATTTCAGCCAAAGAAGAGTGTTTTGTGTAGACCTACCCCCTTCTTGACCCTTGGTATATCATTGCTGTTTGTCATCTCAGAATATTGATCCTGAACTGTTCTCTTTTGTCGAGTGTATACTAAATCCCTAAAACTGAGCTAGATCCTATTCATAAAGTATTTAATTTTTACAAATGCCCTACATGATAGCTCTCGTTTGACAGGAGGGGGCCTGAAGTTCCATAAAAGAACATGCCTAAATTCACTTAAGTCTTGGAGGTTTGGACCCAAGCAAGTGTGACTCTAAAGGCCATGTGCTTTCCCCTTAGAGCCCTCTGACAAAGAGGGGTGTCACTACGGGGTGAGAGTTAGGACTCGGATTGCACGTCCCTGGAGGTGGCTCACTGTTAGTACCTTCTCACTACGCTGGCCACGTGGGGGACAAGATGAGCATAGAGAATACATCGGCCCATCCTGTCCCCATCCACCTCAGTCAGAGCCACACCTAAAGGAGGCCCAACAGCAGACTGTCTCCTGTTTGATCTTACCCAGGAGAGAATGTTCTCTAGCCTCTCTCAGTGATCCCCACGGTAGGAGGGTATATGGGAAACTTTGCCCTCTGCCTGCTGGTGTATATGAAAGTATGTTTTCTTAGTCAGTAACCATAACGGTATTAATAATAACTATAAGGTAGAACTTCTTCCAATCCCCTGATATTGTAACATGCATGTATTATTTCTGATTCATAAATAACCCTATTCAGTAGGGTTATTTATTAATAATTATTATTTATTAAAATAATTATTTAAAATAATTATTAAAAATAATTAATTAATTAAAAATAAAAAATATTTTATGTTCAGGTGATGAAACTGAGACCCAGAAAGTTTGAATATCTTGTTTAAAATCATCTAGCCAGTAAGTGTGGTAAGATTGGAACCCAGGTCTGTCATAGTTCAAAAATACACGGCCTTTCACTACCTAATAGGGATTCTGACTTTTGAGGAATTTGAGACTGTATATGGGGACACCTGATCAGCAGGCAAGTCCCCAGAACCTTGTTTTACATATGGGGGAACTGAGGACAGGTCTGTTCACGTTGAATCGTCCAGGAGGAAGCAGAGCTGCGATGTGAAGCCAGGTCTCTCTAGCTCCAGAACGTGCTCTCCACGGGCAGTGTAGCTTTCTCTCTGAAGGCAGGCTGTCTGGATTTTAAATCAGGCTCTCTGACCGAGGTGAGCTTACTCTCTCAGCACCTTTATTCATCAGTGAAATAACAGTACCTTCCTCAAAAAGTGGATTTTCTGAGAAATAATAAGATCACATATAATACAGCACTTAGATCAGGGCCTGACAGGTCTTAAGTACTCAAGAAATGTTGGCATAAGAATAAAATAAGAAGAATTATCTTTCTGAGATGCTGGAGATAATAGGTCAGAATGTTTCGATAAGAAGCTTCTATATATCACGCTATTATTATTTTAGATTAAGAGTGATGGGTAAAGAGTATATATTACTGGAGTCAGCCCTGTCATCTTAAACCTGCCTCTGCCACTTAATAAGTATATGACCTTGGAAAAATCACTTAACCTCTGAGCCTTGGTTTCTCCATCACTAAAATGCAAATAATAGCATATGACATAGAGTTGTTGTGAGTTTTCAATAAAATAACATATATAACATGCATAGGCCAGTGCCTGGCAGAATATGTACTCAATGAATGTTAGTAAAACACATTTCCTTCCCCCTTCCTCTGCAGTACATGCCTTTTGCTTCCAGGGTAATAGGTCGGAATATTTGAAATCCTAATTGTGATGGATCGTTGGGCAGTTATTACAATGTTTGTATGTTTGAGAATTAGATTGAGAATTTGAATCTTTGAACATATCTAAAGTATATTTTGTACACTGAAGGTAAAAATAATGAAACTAAAAGCACAAAACTTGTAACTTCAGACAAGAAATGCATGTGTCCTCAAAACTGGAACAAAGTTCTATTCAGCTTGTATTTAAAAAGAGAAACTTCAGAATAGCTGGAGTGAATCCATTTCCTCAGTAGCTTGAGGTTGCTTTTCCCTCGAGTTTTTTTTTTTTTTACTGTTCCTGGTTCCTTGTCCATGATTTGAAAAGAATGATAGGAGGAGGAGAAATTAGGAAGCATTGGTATAACCCAATTCAGGCCCCAGGTAGTATGAGTTTCTTTTGGTTCTCGGAGGCTAATTCTTCTCTCTGTAAATGACAATGAGACCTAGACCTACCAAGAAAGCACATGTAAGGGGAAAAGAAGAGTCTTTTGAAGGACGCTGCTGTAGCAGAAGTCCAGTCAGTAAGATGTGAGTCCTGAAACAAGCTCATATCTCATTCCTCAAGAATTGCTGAGCAAAGCCATAGGCGTGGCTGCCAAAGCCCAGATGTCAAACACCACCACCACCACCACCAAACAAAAAACCCCACAAAAAACCCAGTTCAGGAATTGTTCTCTTGGCTTGAGCATCTTGCTGGAATAATCAATCCCAGATGTCCTGGAACTCTGCTAGTTTCCTGATGTGCTCTTGTGCTTTCTACCCCACCTCCTCTGGAAACCCAGTGACAACATTTACCGAACTTTCATTGCCAAGAGCCCAAATTCTTGGCTTTTGAAGCCTCTGCAAAGAAGTGAAAGCAGAACTGGCTCCATGAAATAGGAGTTGGTTAAATGTTAGTTGCAAGAGCCTCAAATAAGATTTCAGTGTAAAGAAAAGGCACAGAAAATCTCAGATTTGGAAGTAAACTTTGAGATTGTTTAGTCTTTTACCTAAATCACAAATGGACTTCAGTTTTAATCATTTACATATCAAGCTCCCTGTAAGCTCTAGAAATACTAAGATGTTTAAGATATAGTCCTTTCAAGAAAACAGACACACATGACCAGATTACAAGTTAGTCTGTAGTAACGCTTTAATAGAAATATAAACAGAGGACAAGTAATAAATTGTAGGGCTGGAAATGTAGGGGGAGACAGTGTGTATGCAGCAGGCAGGTGGCTGGGTCTTCAAAGAAAAGTAAAACATCAACAGGTAGAAAAGCCAGAGGAGGGCATTTCAAGTAGCACAAACAACAGCATAGTGGCCTGGAGAGACTTGATATTTCTGAGGAGAAGCAAGTGGCCTTGAGTTGTTGTAGCTGGAGGTACCTGAGTAGGAACGTGCTAGAGATGAGTTTGGAAAGATAAATTGGGGTCAGATTATGGAATGTTTTATGTGCTATGCTGATGAGTTTAGAATTTATTCAGTAGACAGAAGGTAACTATCAAAGGGTTTTGAGCAGGTTGTGCCATGATCAGTTACTGGCTTTGAAACATTAGCTGTCAGCCATGGGAAGGATAGATGGGACCTGAGGAGACCATAGAAGTAGGGAGACCACTTAGAAGGCAGATGCAATAGTGCAAGGGAGAGGTGTTGAGAGCCTTAATTATCTAAAACCATAGTAGAAGGCACATGGAGGATGGATTGAGAACAATTTGCAGTCTCAACTTGGCAAGACCTTAGAGCTGATTAGATGTGAGGTGTAATGGAGGCAGGGGCCCACTCAAAGGTGGCTTTGAAGTTTCTAGCTTGAGCAACTGAGTGAATGGCAGTGCTGTTAAGTGAGAGCATATTGGCAAGAGGAGGTCATCTTGGAGGATGGCTAGGAGGTCTGAGGAAGATAAAACATTTTGGATGTGTTAAATTTGAGGTACCCACAATACATCCACTCAGCAATGTCTAATAGGCTGTATGGACCGGAAACTCGAGATGCATTAGAAGTTAAAGAAATGGATAAGAAATCCATGGAATATGTGTATGTTAAACAAGAAAACTTAGGTAAGAACTTTGGAGAACGTTTACACTTATTTTGGAGAGAACATATGTGGTGTTTTTGAATCAAAATAGAGAGGGCTCAAGTGTGAGCTTTTCCACTTTCAGTGAGACTGTATTTTCCTTTCTTCATCTAATGAAATACAAACAGTAAGACTCTATTTTAAAGGCTTTATTTAATGTATGGCACATACTAAGCATCTGTGAGATGTTAATTATTGTAATTATTATTATTGTATTATCTAGGGGTCATTCAGAAGGAGGACTGGGAAGGAGACTCAAGAGGAGTCTTTAGAGAATTGGAAGAGTCAGGAAAAAATAGAAAGGAACTCACAGGAGGAGAAAGTTTCAGAGAAGGGAATGGTCATTATCAATGTCACAAAAGACATGAAGGGGCAGTTCAAAGAGGGAATGCAAATGTCCAATAAACACAAAACAGGATTTCCAATCTCATACAGAATTTACAAATGCAGAAACTGAAATACCATTTCCAACCTACTGTATTTGTGTTAATGAAAAATACGGGTCATATAAACCCAGCTCTGTCAAAGGTATGGGGAGATCAGCCCTCTCGGTACTCTGGTATAGAACTGCTGGTTGACATATATATCCACAGGTAACCAGCTAGAGTTTTATATATCTCTGTATACATATATATGTATATCTATATCTATGTATCTTCCTTGTAGATCTGTCTATTGTAGGAAAACTGGTACATGTTAATGGTCCATATAATACGGTCATCCAATAGCATGAAGTAGAGCTTTGAAGAGTCATGGAAAAATATCCCAGATATATTATTAGAGGTAAACACACACACACAAATAGATATTAGTATTATGTATAGTATAACCCATAAATATATGTAACTATATAATTAAGGAGGGTAACAGTAATCTCTGGGGTATGGAATTATGGGGGACTTTCAACTTGTGTTGAAATAATGTATTTGACTTTTTTTTAAAGCAACAAATATGTATTATACCTCTGATAATAAAAGAGAATAAAATTTTAAAAAGAGTATCACATACATGTCAAATATTGAGACAATATAATGTAGTGTTAAGAGAATGGACTAGAGCCAGATGCCTGAGTTACAATCAGTTTACTTATTAACTGGGTGAGCTTGTCACAAGTCACTTTCTCAGTTTTCTCACCTATAAAATGGGGATAATAATACCTACTTCATAAATGAGTTAATGAGTTAATGTAAGTAAAACTCCTCAGAAAGATGCCTGACACACAGTATGTGCTAATTAGAGGTGATGATGATAATGATGACTAGTAAGAAGCCATACAGGCAAATAGAAAATCATCACCGACATTAGAGTGAGCTGTACTGGTAGAACAGATTTTTAAGATTACTGTTTGTCCAGTGCCTGTTTAAACACCTCCTCAAATCAGGAACTCGCTCATTACCTGTCCAGGTGGCCCTTTCCATTACTGGACAGTTCTAACTGTTAGAATACAGTAGTCAAGGTCATGGACTTTAGAGTCAGACAGACCTGTGTTTGCATCCAGGCTCCTCTACTTTCTGTGTGTTGTAGGGCAAGTTATCCTAAGCCTCAGTTTTCTCTAATGAGGGTTAGAATAGCATCTATACTATGGAAAGATAATAAAGAGTAAATGAGATTATTCACATAAAGCACTTAGCATGGTATGTGGTATATGGTAAGTGCTCTAGAAATATTAGCTATTTTTGCAACTGTAGCCAGTCACCCAAACTTACTGGAAGTATGAAGGCATGGAGCATTAGCTTCATCTTTGTCCTTGTTAGACACCTCTAGGACAGCTGCATGCTGAAGACTTACTTTGGTATAACTTTTGGTAGGTCTCAAGCTGTAGGAGACAACAGAAGGAGCCAGGAAAACCATCCTTTTCTCTTTCTAGGAGTGGGGAGAGGGAAGGTGCCTCAATGCCCATTAACCTAGTAGTGATCCACTGTCTTCTTAGTCATGTGAACAGAAATAGCCTCTTCTGGGCTGAGGGGCTGGAGAGAGAAAGCCAAAGAAAAGTAGGGTGGAAAAGGAGGATCTGGGGTGATTATTTCCAGAGAGAACTGCAGTTAAGTAGGAGAACAGGTGATACACTCAGTAAATTTTGTCAGCCAAACCAGTCTTGGGCAAGACCTTAGTGATGAAATTTATGACCCATAAGCTAGATTGTTTCCAGGCTGCTGCATTCATATTCTTTCCCATCACCAGTAAATATTCTAACACTGCCTCTACAGAATTAAAAGAGAAAATATTTGCCAAACCTTGGTGTATGAGTGCGTGAGGAGCAACATCTGCTCTGATCTCCAGGTGCCAAGGGGCAGCGGCTCTTCCAAATCAGGACCCTAGGAATGGCTGGCAGGACTGGGGCAGATAGAGAAGTGGACATTGAGGGGCATTTAGCGCCGCCCCTGCTTCCCCCCGCCACGGTCTCACTGAAGGGGAACAGAGGCTGCTAAGCCACAGAGAGCCCGCTCCGGGTACCTGGTCTTCAGCAGAGCACTGGGGGAACTCGACAGTCAACAGCCACTCTGCCAGGCCCACAAAAACAGATTGGCAGGAGGCAGAGTGTGGAATAGGGCAAGGAGAACAAGTATACTTTACCTCCTGGGCCCACTCTGGTAGTGGTTTCCTGGAGGGACGCTTGAAGTTCCAGAGCAAAAGGCTGGGTTTGGTGGAGCTTGGGTTATTATTGTCTGTCATGGGGCATGGGTGGGGGAAGAGCTAAACTTCTGCCACAGATTTGCTATTCATGCCCAGTGAAAGAGCGATATACCTTGAGTCAAGGCACCCTGGGTGTGAGTCCCACCTCTGCTATGAAACAGCAATGTAACCTTAAGTTGCTTAAGCATTCTGAGCCTCACTTTCCTCAACATCCCTTCAACAAATTTATCTGCTGAGCTCCTACTAAGTGCTAGGTGCAGTTAGAGCTGCAGGTGGTAATAAGATAAATAAAACACGGCCATTACTCTTAAGGAGACAACAATCTAGTGCAAGAGACGAACATGAAAAATAATGACAACGTGAAATATAGATTCTCTAGTAGAAGTCTCAGTGCACCAAGAGCAGCAAGGAGAGAGAATCTAAGAAGGCTGGAGAAGACTTCATAGACAGGGTTACACTTGAGTTGTTTCTTCAAGGGCGAGTAACAGTTCATCCAGAAGGAGAAGACATTACAGGAAGAAGGTACTCTATATGCAGGAGCACGGAGGCATGACCGAGGGCAGTGTATGAAAGAATGGTAAGTTCTTCAAGGCTGCTGTACCGGGCAGCACTTCCTAGAGGGTATTTCAATGTTGATTCCAAGGGATGGAGGAAGAAAGGCTCTGTGAAAGAACTCAGTTTAGGAAGAAACCAAACTGAATTAAACGAAGTGACACAGGTTTACTTCCTGAAGGACTTCTCAGAACTTTTGACATACTAAACTTCCCTACTGGCATGTTGGGAACAAATTAATTTTTAAAAAGCCACTGTATTTCTATTTACCTGAATTCTTTTTTAAATGGTCAGTGATTTAAATTTTGGCAAATAAAGCCTTATTTGGAGCCATAGAGAAAATATCTCAGGTCTGGTTTTATTTAAAGCAAAAGGTATGTAGAGCACATGTTTGAACTGAGGGTACAAGAATACTTGTGTAGTTTGGTAAAGGATTTGGGCCCCACTTTAGGACATAAGTTCTTTCTGAAAAATGACTATCTCACCAATGAACTATTTTATCTGATCATAGAAACATGACTTCAACACATCCCTATGAACTAATTTTTCTTTATGATTCATGGTGGTTAAGCGCTCTAGCTCTGGAGACAGACAAGCCTGCTCAAATCCCAGAACCACCACTTTCTGGCTATGTGTAATCCTGGTTTTCTCATCCATAGGATCGGTATGAGAATAGTACCTATCTCTTGGTGATGCTGCGAAAATGAGATAATGTATGCAAAGTGGTTATCATGTAATAAATAAGTTATTTTCATATTTACTGAAACCTGGGCTTTGACTTCATTACCTTCTAGCTACACCATTGGCAATGAAGGAAAATGAGATAGGAGCTAGTAACTGTGAAAAGCTACCACTACGCTGGTGTGGAAAACATTTTGCTGGTTAATATCTCAAAAGTGAGCTAGAGCTTAGCCCCTGGAAACATAATATCATAGACAAGGCAGTCCGATATAATTACTTATATGCAAAGACGATGATATATACACTATGGAAGTCAGTGTTCTTTCAGTAACCAAAGATTTCAGGCAAGGGGAATTGTGCCACCTTGTGGTGGGAGAGCACTAGGCCCAAGGCTGTTTTCTAGTTGCTGTCCCTAAGCAGAGATCCCTCTCTAATCTTTGCCGACCCTTGATTTTATGAGACCCCTGGGCAATTGACTTAATTGGTGCCTATTTCTTCTTCAAATTTGGAATCACAGTATCTCTTGGTTTACTGACAAGGAATTTAAAGTGCCAGATAGCTTTCTGTATTTTATATGGTCCAGTAGTAGAGAATGAATCAGTCTTCAGTGCGACTTGCATGTAAAAAAACCTCAAGTTGCTCATAAAATTTTGTAGCTCATATTTCTGTGGAACAATTTTTTTTTTTCAAACAGGGGCTATGCAAACCACACTTGTTGCAGGCTTGTGGTCTAAATAGGAGGTAACTGAAGAACACTTAATAGAAACCGGGTTTCTGGATCAGTCTTTTGGACCAGATTATTTCTAACTCTTGCCCAACTTCTCCAGTATTAAGAAAACGGAGTATGGAAATCTTAATGGCTGGAAATGGGGATGAAAGATCCTCTTTTTAGCATTTACAGTGCCTCTGGGCTGTAAATCTCTGTGCTCAGGAGAAGAAATCACCTGAAGATCATGAACACTATAAAAAGCCCTACATTCGATAAAAATTTTCAGCTGTGATTAAAAGCAATCCATGTATCCTAGATATCCTTGACCTGCCATCTGAATCAAGCAAAGGGTTCCCTGTTCTTTAGGGAGAAAACCCAAGACTCTAGTACCATTTTGGAGGCCTATTAGCAGATTCAGCATTTTAGGGGGATGGTCACACAGTGAAGTAGTTGTCTCAGGCTGAGGTCAGCCTTCTAGATCAATAAGGCAGTGATTGGTGCTAGCAGGAGGGAGAGAAGGCAAGAACCAAGAAAAACGCACAAATGGTTTTCTCCTTTCCTCTAGGTCTTCTGTTAACAGTAAAGAGAAAACCTCTACACAAGATAGCCAACAATAAAGCCAACCTTAATAAAAAAAATTCTGGACCACAAAATATATTTACCAACACTGATAGCAGTGGCAGAACAAAGGACTCTGGAAAAAAAAAAAGGTCCACTTAGCAGCATTACAGGTGAAGTACCCAAGAGCCATTAGAAACCAGGCTCCTGTAACTTGGGAGAAGAAATCTTTAGACACATGCTTTAAGTTAGTTTTTCATGTCACTAGGACTCACATTACCTTCCATTTCCCTTTTTCTAACTCTATTTTCATTCTTTTTTTTTTTTTTTTTTTTTTTTTTTTTTTGCGGTACGCGGGCCTCACTGTTGCGGCCTCTCCCGTTGCGGAGCACAGGCTCCGGATGCGCAGGCTCAGCGGCCATGGCTCACGGGCCCAGCTGCTCCGCGGCATGTGGGATCTTCCTGGACCGGGGCACGAACGTGTGTCCCCTGCATCGGCAGGCGGACTCTCAATCACTGCGCCACCAGGGAAGCCCCTATTTTCATTCTTTTCAGTCCTTTTTAAGAAAATTCTGCAATACCTAAGTATTACAGTTTATGGGCAAACATTTAAATATACTATTTGTAAGAATTTTTAGCCATAACCTGTTTGAGGTCATTAAAACTGCTTTGTGAGGAAATATTTGACCTTCTGAAACACTGGCCTGATCTGGCTTACTGAAGTCAGAAAGGCCATTTTGATTCTTATAAATGAAAAAAAAACAGGGATACGAAAAATTGATTTGTTCAAGGTCAATCTGGTGATTATAAAGCAGACTTCCTGAATCACAGATGATGACTCTTTCCATCCCACTATGCTGCCCCCACCAAACTGGATTAAAAAGGCTCGTTTTGGGCTTCCCTGGTGGCGCAGTGGTTGAGAGTCTGCCTGCCGATGCAGGGGACACAGGTTCGTGCCCCGGTCCGGGAAGATCCCACATGCCGCAGAGCGGCTGGGCCCGTGAGCCATGGCCGCTGAGCCTGTGCATCCGGAGCCTGTGCGCCGCAACAGTGAGAGGCACCCGTACCGCCAAAAAAAAAAAAAAAAAAAAAAAAAGGCTCGTTTTAGGAAAGGAATGCTCACCAAGGTTGTTAAAAAAAATCCTGAGCCCCTGAACAAGTGTATATCTAGGAAACAGGCAATCTCGAATCATATTCATTTGTGTACCCAGGGACAAAGGAGAAGTCACATTCACGTTTATATTATAAAAAGCTTTTACTTTTCCCTTTTCATCGCTCCTCAGTTGCCTGAGCTGATTTAATAGAGCTCAAACACCTGTCTTTGGGGATCCGAATTTGTCTCTGACATCTCTATCACTCAGTGCTCCTAGAGCCACATCTTGGTTCTTCATTTAAGAAAGTATTTTTTCATTTCAGTCATTTGTCCAGTGTGTAAATCCTAATAATCAGCCAGTGCCCAAGGTATTAGCAGTGAGCAAGTGTTCTGCTGTGGCAGGAGCACACACACACCAGTTAATCCAGTGGCTTGTCCTTGGACTGCTAGGCTTCCTCTCCTTCCTGGCTGCAGCCGCTCTCCCTCAGCTGATTCCCAGAATGCTTTAAGCTTGGCACTCAGGACTGAGGTCTCAGGTTGTGGCCCTGGCTGAAGGCACCTATATTCCATTGACCTTCTCTGCAGTGCTTATGAACTGGTCACCCAGTCGGTCACTGCAGATTTTAGCCCTGTCTGGAGATGGGACTACTGCTGTTCTTGCCCAGAATACTGAATTGACTAAGGCAGCCTCAGAAGAGTTGCTTCCCTTTTCACATATCCAGTTGAAAATGGATTTTCAATATTAACTGTGATAAAAATGAATTATCAGAAAGAAGTGGCCATTCAGACTCCATTTTTGGGTGGCACTAAAATTTTTTAAATTTTACTATTTTGTGAGACCCCAAAGTCTTAACATCTCCAAACTGACAAACCTATATCCAGAAAACAAGAGCACAAAGTATAGCACTGTAAAATAAAATGTTATGGTGTAACCCTCTTGTTTCATTTGAAATTACTTTTAATATTTCCAGTTTTCCTTTATTGACAGTATAAAATTGCTAACTGTCCACTTTCTGAGATTTTGACTGTAAAATGTTTTATGAAATGGTAGTCATAATGAATGGTAGTTATAGTTTTAATATCCTCATACCTGACAAAATAGAAAGTTGTCACCTATTTTGGTTCCAAAAGTTTTAAAATTTTACTATTTTGTGAAATCCCTAAATTTTAAGGAACTACATTGGAAATGTGCAGCACAACACAACTTACTACAAAGTTGCACCCTTGGCAGACTGTAGATGAGAACTAAACTACTTTCTAAGCTCATTAGAAAGTAATGGGAAACAGCAATCTGGATAACAGTCCAATCAAACACCTGATGTTTCTAGCTGACCTAGTTAATAAGGTCATATACAACTTTTACATTCTTTTAAATTAGCTACTGGCCACGGAAATTTGAGGTAGGTAAGGTGGGAAAAAAAAATCTAGCCCAGATCAACTGTCCCACATACAAATTTTAATAAACGTTCATTAGCAAGCATGCAAAGTTTATGCAACCTGTTTCATAAGCTCAGTGAAGCCTTACTTCTCTGTTTCGGCAGTTTACCCACCACTTTCCATGAAAGGTCCACTTAGGGCAAACCTGACAATATTCCAGAGATGGGATTGTCCTAATCCATTCAGTAACAAGCAACCGGAAATCTTTGGACAAAATGGCAGGAAGTAAGACCATTTAGGGGGGTCAAGCCTTATACACCAGGCCTAAGGGTACAGGCCACAGGCCTCACTAGATTATTGTATCCTTTCCATGCAAGGATGGGGAACTACTCTGAAATAATTTAGTTCACATATCCTGAATACCTCTAGTTTTACCAATGAGAGCCACTACTATTAGCTATTACACTGATCAATGAGCTATTAATTTCCAAAAGAAAACCTACTTCAAACATTTACTCTGCTAATTACCGAAACTTCTGGCCATGACTAAGATGTGGATGCCAGAAACACCTGTAACAGCCGCCTGTGGCATTTCTGATTAGAGCACGAGCTGTCCACTGCTGGAGTGAGAAACCCACAGTACAACTGCCAACTGCCTGGCGCAGGGGTGAACGTAGCCTGACACGTGGATAAAAACGCTACTAATACATACTTGGGAAAAGAGAAAATCCTATACAATTTCCCTAATTTCTCAGGACCCAACAGCTTTTGTTTCACGTGGGGACAAGGGCCAGCAGTGTGAAGACAGGAAGGGGAGAAGGGAGTCTACACTGTTCTGAAAACCCCTCACCCTAAGCTACAGGGAACGCCAAATGCTGCCCTTTCAGCAACTGTAACTAATTCTTAGCAGGACTACTCGATAGCACCACAGAAATTCTGTGGCTTCTTGTAAAAATGATTATGTTACAAGACTTATTTTTATTAGAACAATAGAATTTAACAAATCATTTTATTTTTATTGTTTTGAATCATTCATTCTAGGTGGAAACACATCAAGTAGGGAATAAACGAATTAAAAAATGGAAAAAATAGGGGCTTCCCTGGTGGCGCAGTGGTTGAGAGTCCGCCTGCCGATGCAGGGGACACGGGTTCGTGCCCCGGTCTGGGAAGATCCCACATGCCGCGGAGCGGCTGGGCCCGTGAGCCATGGCCGTTGAGCCTGCGTGTCCGGAGCCTGTGCTCCGCAACGGGAGAGGCCACAACAGGGAGAGGCCAGCATACCGCAAAAAAAATAATAAATAAAAAAATGGAAAAAATATTACCTACCTATTCCTGGTAAGCACAATTTTACTGGAAAGAATATGAGATAAACTTCAAACAGGCAAAGATAATCTTAAAAATAAGATTACAGTCTTCTATATGTGACACATGAACTGAATTTGTAGTCACCAAAGCATCCTGCTCTACCTGAGGAAGTGCTCCTCCTAGTGGTCTTTCATAGGAACTTGAACAAAGTTAAACTAGACAAATAGAGCATGCATAAAAAGAAAATTCTTTATTAAGTCACACCTTGATGTCAGGGTGATTTAGAAAGAATTAAATTCATTAGTTTCTGAATTCTAAATAACTCCAGATACGTGCAGCTAAAATAATAGTCTTAAATGTGCAAAAAAGTCTTATTAAGTTGATACATGTTTTAAATTCTTTATAGGTTCAACTTGAAAAAAATACATTAGGTCAAAATAAATTCAAACCGAAATAATGGAATTAAATAGTGACTAATAATCTGAAAGTGGAGGTTCTTTCACCTAACAAATATTATTGCATCCTAGGAACTGTTCTAGGTACTAGACGTGCCAATGAAAAAAAGAACCGCCCTATTTTAAATTTAAAGGAAAACTGTAGTCCTTGAAGTGTTTACTGATTAAATATTTTCATAATTATGTTTTAGACTTGTTTGATCTTGTGTTTATCCAGACAAAAAATATTTGGACATTTAGTAGATTTAATCATTTCCTTCTCAAACATATACTATACTTCACAAAACTCCAACTTCTTTTGTACCAGCTGGGCACCCTGAGATTGCCTGGAAGATTTATTAGTTATCAGGTACTCACCCTGGACTAGACACCCAGAATTGCACAAATTGTACACGTGCCTGGAAGCAGTGCCTACATAATGTTCTGGAGGAGCTTTTCCCTGAAGTGCTTTGCTGAAACACTCTCCAAAGGCCAAAAGTGCCTGGCCACTGAGAGACACTGAGCTGTTTTCACATGGTGCAGAAACTTCATTTTAGTTATATACTTTTTCTAATAGAAAACAAGTTAGATAATTTAGTGTTATATTTTCTTAACCTACATACCACGAAATTATTTCATTGAAAACTACCTAAGAAAGTATAAAATCACTTAATAAATGGTTTTGTACACCTTGGTTTGATTGAGAAACTCTTATAGGCAAACAGAAGGTATCTAATAAGTACTTACTACACTGAACAGTTTTCAGAACAAGATGAAAATCTGTAACTTTTAAGACTATTTTATAGCCTGTTCACAGATGTCTTCAAAATGTACACTTGGAAAATAAATCATATAATTATTCAGACTTGTTTGACGAAGCCTAAATTTCAGAACATTTGTGAAGAAATCACAGTTAAAAGCAGTCACTTTGATGCAATTAAAGACTATTTTTAAAAAAGTATCCTTTAAAACAGTGATTCTCAAACTTGAGCACTTGTCAGAATCTCCTGGGGGGAAGCTTTTTAAACTACAGATTGCCCACCCCCAGAGTTACTGACAAGTTTCCAGGTGATCTAGGCACAACACTCTGAGAACCGTTGCTTTAAGACAGATTAGCCAGAATTCCAACTAGGGAGTGATGCCCGTATGCCATTGCTTTTTCTAACAGTAAATAAATAAAAGAACATTTCAGATATGGCTTCACCAAACTTTAAATTTTTAGACACTTGGAATGCCCTGCTTAAGTAGAATAAAACATAAAACTTACTCATCTTGGCTCATAACGATTCCCATGAGTTCGAAAGACAGAACCACAGGCTAGTCCAGTATTGGATAATCTGTGACTACGTGAAAACATTACTTATAAAATATACAGCAACTATTAGGGGGCAGGGACTTAGCTCCTATCTCTTCCAGGCTTCTTCCCCTTAGAAAATCCAATAAGAAATCACAAAGAGTGCTACACTCAGAATGAGAACATGACCAATCATGAATGTGTACATAAATAGTACAGTGGATTGCCATACTTAAGACTAAGATTCAGGAACTTCTTCATTAGGACAGCAGTAATATTCCACAAAACATATTTGTCCATCTTCATTTCTAATCATATACTGTAATGAGAGGAACCCTCGGTTATCTGTTCGAATAGATACCT